>NC_134600.1:1952500-2307500 GCF_037038515.1 Microtus pennsylvanicus | reverse complement strand
CTGGCAAGCCAGCTCGTGGGCTACACAGATTAATAGAAATGGGTTAGATCGATATGTAAGAGCTAGCCAATAAGAAACTGAAACTAATGGGTCAGGCACTGTTTAAAAGAATACAGTTTCTGTGTAATTATTTTGGGTAAAGCTAGCCGTGCGGGCGGCCGGGTGCCGGGGACACAGCCCACCGCTCCTATTTCAACATTACCCTTCATATTGCCACACAAGACTTTTTCTAAGCCTTAAAGCAGGTAGAACTAGGGCTGAGATGCAGATTTTTATTGATTTTTATTAAACATAAGCAATAAGAAAGATATATTGAAAAACATTTTGAAGAATCTGCTTACCTAAACGTACCTTCCTGCCTTCCGCTAGCACAGGCTTCACGTCCCAGTGGGATGGAACGCTATTTATTGTCTTTCCCTCTGCTTTTGGCTCTTTCAGGAATAAATTTAGGAGCCCTAATAAACATGGAGTCGAAATTCAACTATTGGGCAGGATTACATTTCAGGAGCTCAAAAAAAAAAAAAGTAATTCATAAGCTTAGATTTTGTCACACTCTTAATTGCAGCCAAAATGCACAACTTAGAAAAACCCTCGTCTGTCACTCTTTCCTCTAGGAAGTTAGATTTTCTTTCCTCTGCCCCCTCCCCTTGCATGAGTGTGTGTTTTATCAATATTATTTTTAAGCCAGAATGCTGGTGATAACTCCGAAAAGCCTCAGAGCTTTTCATAAGTGCATACCCATCAAGAAAGCATCTTCTGTCCCATACCTGGCACCTCAGACTCAAATCAAGAAGAAGGGGGGGAGCACAAAATTCTAAAAATCAAACTGGTGCTAGACTTGAAATCTTATATTCACCCCCTGCTTTTAGCACGGCTTTTCTTAATCTAGCCAAGGGGTTGTTTGTTCATTGATTTTTTTTTAATGAGAAGGGGGTAATTTTTTAAAAAAAAAATAGAAATGATAGAAACAAATCTCTTAGATAGTAAAACAGACAGCCTTAAGAGTTTTTTTTTTTTTTACCTAAATCCTTATAGATACCTAAAATAAAGCTGGCCGGTTAATCGGGTTGCAGTACGTTTAGAAGAGCAGCGTTTGAAAAAACTGCCTAGCAGGAACGCTGAGCCCCTCCGCCTCTAATTAACTACAGGCTAGGAAAAATTATTCTTAGTTTAGTCTGTGGAATTGGGGGAGGGGGGGAGAAGGCGGGCGGGTCGTGGAAATTTCTCCCTTTGCAATTCAAAAATGGTTTTAAAGATAGAATATTTCTTTCCCAATGTCTTCCTTAAACCGGGCTGTTAAGAATTGTCTCCCAACCATCCCCGAAGAGTACAAAGCTCAACCAGGATTCACCCCATATGCTCGGCTTTGAAGTGTGAAGCTGTGACCATCCCGAGCCTCTTACACCGCCATCAAAGCCATCTCATTACGCCCAGCACTGAGTGTTAAAGCCGAGGGGCCGGACCCGCTCCAACACAAACAGTGCATTAACAAAGCAACCGCAATATTCCTCCCCCACATGGTTGGGGCTTGAAGAAACTCTTACCATATGTACCCAGGCAGGAGATACAGAAAAATTGACTGGGCTACAACATCATGGAGAAGTGCATTAAACATGCTGACTGGAACTCCATGTTACTCGAAGGGACTGGGAAACAAAACAAAATGCAGCAGATTTTATGATGAAGGAGCAGAAACGCTGGGCTGAGAAATGAGATTGTGCGCATTTTGAGTGACCCATTCAGGTGCCCGTGGCTTCTTGAGGGAGCGGAGAACAAAGTGAGGCTGCGGAGCAAGGCTCTGCTACCCAGAGCTGGAGGCTACCGCACGCTCTGCCACGGTTCAGTTCCAAAGAGCAAGGAAGTTTGCAAACAGGGATGCAAAGACAGCGGCATCCACAAGTCTTGGTGTGCAGGCCCCTCCTAAGAAAGGGGAATTTCCTTTGCGTCTCGACTGTCCCTCAAGTAAAGGATAAAATGCCACGGAAAAGCGAGGCGTCATAGGTGACAGAAATCACATCGTCATAACCGCTTGGTTCTCAATTGAAAACAACTGGTAGATTTGAGCGAACACTTTCATTTCTCGGTCTCTGCTTTAGGAAAATCCCTGCTTTTGCACACAAAAGCCAGCTAAAGTGTCACCGCCGTACGTTAGGTATGAAGTCAGATGGGCAACGATGTGAACGTTTACAGAGGAAAAGACATAATATGTGCGCTCTGTATAGCTAGCTATACAGCTGGTGGAAGGGATGGGGCGTAGGGGCACGTAACGCTGCAGATAGACATCTTTCTGAGATGTTTTCCTTGGTGAAAACTTCCTGTATGGGCGCTTACAAACACAGACCGCCAATCTATTACGCTTACAGGGCATAGCGTGTTCTCCGTATAGAAACTCTGCTCCAACCGTGAGTCAAAAATACTTTTTAAAAACCGCACCTGTACTGAGCATGCGCAGGCCCCTCGTGGGTCTTTTTTTTCCCTACACAAAAGAGTCTACCAGTCATTTATAGGCCCTTGGATATTAAAAGTAAATGAAAGATACTTTAAAGTAAAGCCGAGGATAGGTTTCAAGGCGAGAGCCCTGCAATGGTGTAGGAAGGGATCGTGCACACGCAGACCGTTACGACAAGGGGATCTGAAGGCAACCTTCGGAGGAAAGCGCGGGGTCCCTGTGCTTAGCTATCTAAGTACCAGCAAAGGGAAAGCTGCCACACCATACAGGGTATACACCGCACCATAAATTACCAGACGACTCAGGAGGCCAAGAATAAGTGGTTGGAGATGAAGCTCAACTTTTAACCTGAAGTAGCTCGAATTTTGAAAAAGAATAAGAAAAAAGCCCATGATAAGGTCTTATGAATGTTTGTAGGGATCCTTCATCTTGTTGTTATCCTAACAGGAAAGGACTAGTGCCTTCATGCTTCTGGGTCTGTCTTCTAGCTATCGAATGAAAAGGGTGAACCTATCTCCTGCCTTAATTATAAACAGGAGAAGGGCAGGCCAACAAGTCCCTATTATCAAGACACACCTTCACGGAGATGCAGACATGGGCACTCACCAAAGTGCATGGCACTGCATAATGTTGGGGCACGCTGGATACTACATACAGACATGCACAAATACATTATACACATGCATGTTTACATGCATACTTTACATGCTTTGCTATGTATACTATATATAAAATAAAGTACCTGCTATTCCAAAGAGCTTAGTATTACTTTGTAGGGCACACGATAAAGCATTTAAGCCTTTGTGCAGGCATAATATTGTTCGTCCAAAGAAAGACACTATTCTGAGTGACATATTAACTATGTATAGTGTTAACATGATATAGATAGATAGATAGATAGATAGATAGATAGATAGATAGATAGATAGAAGATAGATAGAAGATAGATAGATAGATAGATAGATAGATAGATAGATAGATAGATAGATAGAAGATAGACAGATAGATAGACAGACAGACAGATAGATCATATTAACACTTTCCTCAATAACTTAGTTTCTCCCGTGGCTCTCTGGTTGTTTTGTGGACACATCTGTGGCTGTTACTACTGATAACTCTAGAACTTACAGCGGGAAGCGGGAACAAAAACAGGCCCCCCAGTAATGATCAGATGGTCACATGACCTATCTGTCCCCACAGCATTTCTCTGAGACAGATACTAAACACCACCTAAGCAAATGAGGAGACATGGTCTGCTATAGAATCGGGACGTTCAGAACTCAAAACACTTTAGATCTTCCGCTCAAGAGGTTTGCTGGCAACTTTGATGCATCACACAAAGAAAGATCTGGTGTCTTTGCGGTGGAAAAGGACAGATAGCCTGAGCCCCAACCGTCCAGTGGTCCCTCACAGGACATGGACAATCTACACAAACAATGACAGAAGGCAAAAAGCAGAGGACCAGAGACTACGGTTCTTCCTTCTCAAAACCTCTTTACAAGACGATACTATTCTTCTATCTCATAAAAGAAAAACACCAAATACAAAGGATTTGAACTCTGTGGGAGCCCACATAAGTGGATCCATTCCACCTTGACCAAAGATCAGAGAATGCAAGCCTATTCCTGCTCCTTCGAGGCTATGACAGAAGCTGTGACCAGGCAGTGACCGCCTACAGGACGCTTGGTCTAAGGTGTGGTGGCTACACGTCCTGCCTAAACAACAGAAGGCTTAACTCAGAATATGGTTGCTTGATGTTTCAGAAGCTCTGTATGTTTTTTTGTGCGTCGTGCTAAAGCAGTCTTTTGCCTTCTTCCCCTGTTCTGGATTGGGGTATAGAAGCATATGGAAAACAAACATGGATGAATTCAGTATTCACTGGATCACCCTCCCAATTCTATTCTGCCCCTCTGTTCCTTTTCCTTGTGTATCTCTTTTCCTCCTACCTAATATTCCTAAGCCACACGGCCCTACCCTGGGACGTGTGAACCCCTTTGAGGCTGAGCCCTGACAGAACTCGTGTCTTTAGTCTCTGAATTCCTAGCTTGGCCTCTTCATTATTTGACTTCCTACCGTATTACTCAACACATGACACTATTGGTTCGCTCACGCTTGTCACCAAGTCACATCAGAAGTATGCCTGGCTCTCCTATTGACTTAAATCAAATGTTCCCCTTCTTGACGACCCCAAACGCAGCCATGCCCTTGGCCTTGCTGCTACGGAAACACCAGTTCAGTCAGCAAACTCCAGTCATTGCCCTCTGCATCCCTAACGCCTCCTCTCCTGTCTTGGGCTTCACACTCCTGGAGCTACTTCTGCCTGACTGTTCCAGAACAAGAATGTAATTGTTTGAGTGAGAAACGTTCCCAATACACTTCGCCTCCAACTGGTGGTGTTATTTAGTGACGTTTAGGAAGTGCATGCTTGTTGAAGAAAGTAGGTCATTGGGTCTCTCTCTCTCTCTCTCTCTCTCTCTCTCTCTCTCTCTCTCTCTCTCTCTCTCTCTCCCTTCCCCCCTGCATGCTTCCATTTGAAGATATGAACTCTCAGCTTTCTGTTTTGGCTGCCATGTCTGCAGCGGGCTACCATATCCCCCACCATGATGGATTCCTGTCCATTTGGATTTGGAAACCAAATCAATTCTTCCTTACATTGCTTTTGGTTGTGGCATTGTATGACAGCAACAGAAAAAGAAATATCTCAAGCCATGCAGCAGCAATAGTTAAGAGTCTTCAATATAAGCCCACCCCCAACGCAACAAAGAGCTGCTTACCTCTCAGTCCCATCTGTGTTCCCGAGAGAGACAAACCAATGGCTCCCATGAGCTACTTGTGTGCTCAGCTCCCGGGTGCCTTCTAAGTCATTGGAAGGTTTTCGTTCTTGTTTTTAATTTTTGAAATTCAGCCTTTTGAAATGTGGCCTTACTTCTTTACCACTGCACCCCAACCTTCAGGTCTGAGCAATGCGTTTCTCACAGTCTCTCCCCTCTTCGGGTCACACTGGAGTAGATGGAGCCAGGATCCAATATAGCTTGTGTTCTCATTGAAAAAGAAAAAAAGAGATGTGAGCCTAGACCTCATTCGGGAAGAGTGCTGTGTGAACACGAAGTGGGAGATGTGCGAGCCAGGATAGAAAACACTCTCATCTCCGACTCGCAGCCTTCAGATCTGAGACAGTACATTTCTGCTGCTTAAGTCGCCTGGTCTTGGGACTTTGTTCCCACAGCCATGTTAGCTTAGTGCAGTGGCCTGCCTCCTTCCCCACTGTCATTGCCTGGCACAAACTTTGGAAGGGAAATCGATGACTGTCCAGTCTGCCCATTCTTGCCAAAACACTGTGCAGCAGAAAGCTTGGCTGGGTGTGTGTGTGTGTGTGTGTGTGTGTGTGTGTGTGTGTGTGTCTGGATTGACAAGTCTGTCCAACCTCTGGGTGCGTGCAGCCGTCAGTGTTAGTCTCATCAGTAATAAACGTAATATTTCCACTTCTTTATTGGCATTTCTCTCTAGGGAACGGGTTCAACATTTATTGCTCTCCTTTCAAACCCAGCATTCATTATCTTGTTTTCTTGGGAACAGGAAGGAGAGACTTCTCCTTTCTCTGTTCTTCCTTTAATCCCATTGCTATACACCATGCATCCCGCCTCCCCAAGGCCTCTGCCGTCAGAGATCCAACAGGAGCAGGATCTCCCACTTCCTCACTCCCCTTACGAAAACTTAGAGCCACATTAAATTAGCAGATAACTCAGATGCTTCCACCGTGAGCATGGAGGACAGGCAAGCGCAATTAGCATCTTGATGTTTCTGACGACATCTTCCTGATTAGCTAGGACTGGAGAATACGCTATTCCATAGATATAACTTTAATGATCACGTAATACCAAATGCTAGTTTAATGATGCAATCATTTTCACAATGTACAGTAATATGGCCATGTGTTGTCATAATTGCTACATTCTGAGTCTTCAAGAAGGCACACCTTGTCTCTTCCAATAGAAACCAGAGGGTGGAAAAGGTGTGTACACAAGCAAACAGAAATTGCATTTATGGGCTTAGTATTATCGGTCCACCAGTATGGCTAGTATCCCATCATGCTGGAGGTCCCTACACATCCTAGGGAGGGGGGACAAATGGGAAGGAATTCCGGAAAAGCGTCTACAGCATCAGGGGACTTGTACTTCAAAATTGAGTCACCAGTCACCACTGGAAAATCGCTTATCGAGCCCAAGTTTGCAAAGCACCATGGGTAACTTCAGAAAACACCCATCTCTGAGTGTTACACGTGTCTATGAAAATGGGAATAATAAGGTTGCTAAGGTTTAAGTGCTCCCCTCCCCAGCAGTTCTACTCACTGATAAGGAGGTGCGTAATGTGTGTCACGGTGCTTAATGTGTGTGTCACAAGGACAAATGGCTTAATCCTGAATAGTCCGAGTGATTGCCTGGAAGGTGGAGCCTCCCAAGTCTTAACTGCAAATCTTACATGGTATCTCTAGGGTAGGAAGGGATTACAAGGAAGTAGACAGGAAGGAGGAAAGATGACATTCACTCCACCTGTCCATTGAATTAGCAAGTTCATTTTGGACATTCGTTCTCATCAATATTTTAGTAAAAATCTGTTCGATATATATTGGGAATTAAACAGGGAAGGATGGAAAACTGGCCCAAAGGTGCATTCTCAAGCCAGTCACAGCTGCACAAAACTGGGACTTGCTCCTAATGGACCTTAGAATTTTCCACCTTGGAGACGAACAGGGAGAGCATTTATCGGTCTCCCAGCTCTGGTTCCCCAACTGCCCCAAAGCCGCACAGTGGGGTGAGATTTTGCCGAACCCTTAGTTTGCAGCAGAACCCAAATGAGAGAAGAGAACGCAACTGTTTGGGGTGTAGCAGGTTTTGCCCATAATTGCTGGTCGGAGAAGATTAGGTTTGTTTCTTCCGTGTCTCCCAGTTGGCTTTTGCTTCTTCTCTTGTTACTGTCTCTGTGTTACAGCAGCAGGTATAATCCCCTACGCGCATTAAGTCTATAGTGAGATCCACTTGTGAGTAACCTTATAACTGACCTTAATAGTTAGCCCCATAGTAAGTCACTGGGAATCAGTCTAAAGTATTTTCAGACAATTGAAGTATTTTCACGATGCGCAATCCTTTATTTTCTCCGGAGTTTTCTGGGGTGTCAGTATCCTGTCCTCCTCAAGGTAAATGACATGTTCTAAATATGGTGACCCACATCTATCAAATCAATTATCGTTTTTATGCTGTGGCAGTAGAGGTAGTGCCAAAGATGACAAGAACTCTCTGAGAAACCAGCACCTCAACTGATGAATTTCAACCAAATCCAATGCTTTTTTCCCCCCTGAGACCATCTCCATAGCAACTGGAAAAGTAGAGTCAAAAATTCTCAATGTGCAAAGTTGCTCCTGGTTTGCCAGATCAACCCTTGTTTCGACAGTTTGCATGAGGCAATCTAGGGGTCTCGAGACTCTCCCCACAAGTGTTGATGCCCTGAGAATTTGTCATGGCACATGTCCTCTGAGAAACAAAAACAGATCCCCAGCGTATCGTGAGGCTGATGGTTCCTGCACAATTCATTAATGTCTTGTAGAGTTGAGGAAAACGCACACGCTAGCAAAAGAAGAAAAATGAACTGTGCTTTCTTTATATAACGTTCTTCATGCTATCTTTTCTGTCTCAATAATAACCCGACATGGTGTAAGTATTAGTCCACTGAATCGGTGACGTCAAACAAAGACCAGCGTCCCCAACACTTGGAATTATACATCCTTGTGCCACACCATTCACAGCCGAATTTTTCTGAGCCTGAAGAGGAGGTAAGCCCGTTCTTATTAAGAAATCATTAGGAGACATTTTCTAAGTATCTTCTACCCTTACACTGCGCCTTTTCTATCTCCGTTCGGTATTCCTCATGAAGTTTGCATGTGCCAGCAACAGAAACATCCACTCCTGTGTGTGGAAACTGTGAGCCAGGGAGCTGTGGAAAACATACAGGAAGTGCATGAATGGTCCATATAATCATGTGGAGAAGCTTTAGAAAGATGGCAGAAGTCCAGGGATGCAGGTTAGATACCAACAATATCAGGTGGGAAGCTGGATTATAGAAGAGTATTCTTATAAACTTACCTCTTATTCCGAATTAGATGGATTCACTGAATGATCCAAGATAATGAAGATCACCAAGAACTAGAGGAGATTTAAGGTAAAGACAGAGACGTGGGCTTATGTGTTTACTTTCGCTTCTACCAGAAGCACCAAAGAAAAGGTGCTGAAGAGAATAGGTTTAAGTCACCTCTACTGAGAGATCTGGAAGCGGAGGTAGCACGTGTCCTAATGGCAGAAGCATAAGGAAAATGGGATCTAGTTGATCCCGGGTGGCAAATGAGCAGACGTGAAACAACCAGACTCAGACCACACACGTGAAATGACCAGAAGTAGCAACCTCATTTGGAGAGGAGAAACCAAGGTGAAGCTCAAGTCGGGAAGTCATGTGACCATGAAGCAAGGGGTGAAAAGTTCACGTTCATTTATAGTACATCTTCTGTAGTGAAAAATTAGGAAATGATGTCTAAAACTGAGAAACCAAGAATAACGATATAAGTGTATTCGTACTTTTCTCTCACCGAGATAAAACACAATGAGAAAAAGTTTATTCTGGCCTATGATGGACAAGAGTCCATGATGGAGCAAGGCCCAGCAACACGTGGTAGGCACAGCAGGAGGAACAGGAAGCTAAGAGATCACCTCTTCAATCGTAAACACGAAACAGAGAACAGGAACTACAGGCAAGGCCATGCACACCCAGAGCCCCTCCCGTAACCTGCTTCCTTCAGCAAGGCCGAGCCTGCTAAACCTCCTCCAACAAGGCCTCCAGCTGGACACTAAGTGGGCAAATGCCTGCACCTGCAGGGGGACGCTTCTCAGCGAAACCGCCGCAATCAGCGTGATGTTTACAGAGCTGGAATAAACCCTTAAATAATAAAATTTAAGAGTTGAAAGCTTTGAAGGAAGGAGCCTGAGACATAGGTCTGGTTGAGGCTGTGGGTAAGGGGATACTTAGTGGATTTGGGGATAAACTCTACAGAGCATTTGACTTTTGGCAACACACGTCATTTTGGGACAAAGCTAATACAGAAGAGAAGGAAGGAGAAGGAACAGCAGAAGGAGGCAAGGAGGAGAGTAAAACATTTCAAGATACAATGGAGACTTTAAGAAAAACAAGGCATGGCCCAACAGATTAAAACACTGAAATAAATCCTCAAGTGTTAAATAAACATTAGCTAGGTGCACAGGCCTCTTGAGCTCTAAATTATAAGTTCAAGAGCCCAATGACAGCTCTGTCTATGCTCTGCCATCTCCGATTCTCCTCCACCCTCCAGTCTCTACCATCCCTAGTCTCTATCACCCTGGAGTCCCGTGGCTCCATCTTCTCTACGTCCTCTGTCACCTGCTATTCATGGTCCCTACCATCCCTAGTCTCTATCATCCTGGAGTCCCGTGGCTCCTTCTTCTCTACCATCCTCTGTCACCTGCTATTTCATGGTCCCTACCATCCCTAGTCTCTATCACCCTGGAGTCCCATGGCTCCATCTTCTCTACGTCCTCTGTCACCTGCTATTCATGGTCCCTACCATCCCTAGTCTCTATCACCCTGGAGTCCCATGGCTCCATCTTCTCTACGTCCTCTGTCACCTGCTATTTCATGGTCCCTACCATCCCTAGTCTCTATCACCCTGGAGTCCCGTGGCTCCATCTTCTCTACCATCCTCTGCTCCCCACTATCTCATAGTCTCTACCATCCCTAGTCTCTATCACCCTGGTGTCCTGCCACCCTCTGCTTTCCGACAACCTTTATTCTCTTTGTTTTCTACCGTCCTCCTTCATCTCGATTCTCAATCATGCAGGCACAGAATGCAAAGCCAACCATACCCCTTCCAACAATCTCTCCGACCTTTCCGATCAAATAAAGATTCTGACTACCCCCTCTGATGATGTCTCGAGCTGCATCTCATGAGTTTCCTGGGACTGCTTCTCCTAGTCTAGACCGCCACTAAGTTCTGGTCAACCATACTGAAGTCCTTGGCACAAGCTTGCGTTTGTGTTACCCTCGCGCCCGCCTTGCTTTCCCCTTTATTCTAGAAGTTTTCCAACCAAAGTCATGTGCATGCACAAAAGCACGTGCTCAAAAACCTACAAATAATGTGGGCATCACCTTACAAATACCACGAGCACAGACTATGGACCCACTTTAAGAAGCCCCCCCCTCCTTAAGGTATAAGTAACCTTGGAGTTGTTAGGAATTTTTGCATACAATGGACGCATGGGTTACATGGACCAATCCCAACTATATTTTTATGTTGCCAAAAATCCCACATGGAAAGTTAGTTTTCCTGGAAAAAGGCGACTCTATGAAAAACATCCCTTTACTGTTCTGAAAATACTGGGATCCTAGAGTGTGAATATTTCTGCCTCATAAGGATGCCTGAGCATGCTGTTATTAAAAAAAAAAAAGATTCTTTAAAGATTTTTGGATGATATTAGATGAACAGCTGTGTAGAAAGGGGGGATGTAAAAAATAAAAACTGCATGTTGGAGCATCAAAATAGTAACCATGTACAGTATATGACTGTTTTTAATCAGAGGAAGATTGAAGCTATTACGTTTCAAATCAAATGTTATAAATTAGTTCAAGAATGCAGCTGAGCTCTCCTGGTTTAATTAAAAATGTCCATGTTTAAACCATGAGGCACAGTAGCTGCCAGTGGGGCAAGAGGGCAAAGCATGAAAGGCTGGACCCTCCGGTTCTCGACTCTCTCTGACACCGCGAGAGCATCTGTCGGGGACCAATCTTGACGTCAGGAAGAACTCCACGTACTAGCTAATTCCAGAGTCAACGCAATCCTCCAGAATCGTTTGGAAGACAATTAGCATCATTATTACGGTTTAGACAATGCCGAGCTCCTGGTTTTGTGTGGAAACTCTCAATACCGAAGATAACTCTTTCCTAGATCAAAAGTCAAGCCAACGTGGGGCCCAGATTTCCTTGGGAAATGACCCCTTGGCTGTCAGGTCACATTGAGAATGAATCATAAGCAGTGAGGGATTGAATAGTCTCAGTTTCCGTCCCTGGTGTCCCTAGTTCAGCTGAAATCCGAATCTACACTCCAAATGTTAGAGAATTCACTGTTAAAGAAAAACGAGGCGACTTTGTAGCGTTTCTGAGGTCACATAGGGAAGAATGCAATTACCCTGAGAAGGGCTTTCCCCAAAGGTCCTGGGCTCGGCTCCGTAATTAACCACAAAGCAGCTAGACCGTCCAAGCAAAAGGGCTTTCTTTGCTCCCAATTTGCCTCGTTCAAAAACACCTCAAGTGACGTAGCTCAAATTTTCCAAATTAAACTCTCCCCCGAGGTTGAAGCCATGCGTGTGAGAGATGACCTCCACAGAAAGCCTTAGACTTGTGCGTAAGGAAAAAGAGGAAAAGTCAGAGCAAAGAGGGGCAGGAGCTAACCTCTAGTGGCTTCCGACCTCATTGTTACCGCTACAGTAGAAAATGGAACACAGATGGGCAAGGCAAAGCATCCTTCCTCCTGGAAGAATCCAAGGGCTCACCGAAAGCTGCTGTTGTGCCTTCTCTCACTACTGGACCAATGTTATTAGTGAAAATGTCATGAATACGAATTGGAAAGTTGAGTTCCAAAGACACCTGGGGCCGGTACAAAGGCCACACCCTTTGTTGGTCCCGTGCCTCAAGCATGACTTTGCACTCATGAAGCCAAGCGGTGGTGAATCCAGCAAGGATTGCATGGGGGCTTGGAAGATCCTGCCCCTGCCTAAGGAGCTTTGCATAGATAATGACTTCTTTGAGGGGGTGGAGGTGAGGGGGGGTGGTCGGATTTCCTTTAGGGTGTAGACTCTTGGAGGTTAACCATGCTCCAATGGATGGTCTCAAATCCATGCGTATGCAGGTAGCGTCAAGTGGGATTGGCGGGTGGTGTTAAGTCTGGAGCATAGCCTCCAGCCCCTGGCATCCATCCCAGCATCCCTGACCTGGGAGTTGCATTCGTCTGGACTCCAAATCCCAGCATGCCAGGTCCTGACCCAACGGGGGGGGGGATCAGAACCACTCCCACAGGGTATTTAAGTGAGGAGAAACAAGTGGTTCCGGGTTTGCACGGGCTCCCTGCTGTCCTGTCTACCAGCCACCCAAGAGTGTCTTACTTAATAAAATGATGGGCATTTTGATTTGGTTTGATTTGACCTAATTGGACTTTTTTTGCGTCAGCCCAGCTGCCCTTTTCTTATTTTTTCTTAACAGGTGGACCCAAATTTGGAAGTGGGCAGGCAGAGAATGGATCTGGAAGTTTAAGGGAAGTGAGGAAGCAAATATGATAAAAATCCATTGTATGCATGGATGGAGCACCCCAATAATTAGTGAAAATGAATTTATTTTAAAAAAGAAAATATCGCAAAAATGCACGGATTTTTTTTCCCGTTGTGAAACTCTTATACTTAAATTCTTCTCATATAATTAAATTCAATTTGATAGAAAATCTCTAGGTTGAGAGCTTTGAGAATGACACCAAGCAGGGCATTTGTATTCAGAGATGCCCGCTTTCTACGGCACGCGTGGGTATGGACAGCCGGAAGCTCTGCTCGGTTCTTAGCATCGGATGTCTGTAAGAGACCTTAGGTTCTTGCTACTCAACCCACAAAAGTTCTCTTCGCTTAGCCAAAGTTAAACTTTCTATTCAATGGTCTGGTTGTATCACTTGAAACTGACTGTGATATTGTATGATCAGAATTTGGAAGACTAAGGATGACTTCAAGGCCAATCTGGCCTACAAGGTAAGATCCTGTCTCAAAACAAATAAAAAATTGTGTGACTTTTGCATTTTGTGTCTAAATGATCACATCCCTTTCTTGTCAATATTTCCTTCTCAAAAAAAAAACAGAGATCAACTTCCCTGAGCAAGATCCAGGACTCTTAAAAACCAAAACACAAAACAAAAGACCCCACCGATGTAGGGGACGGCAATTAGCGTCTGCCGGGAGAGGTGTGGGGTGTGCGTACACCTGTCCATCTGAAACCCCTCTGACCACACGCCACGCCAGCTCCTTTGCAGGGCCACCCACAGGAAGCCATAACGACTTCCAGCTTTCGTACCCTACACCCTGGGCAGTGTAACCTGGAGGAGAAAGCTGCTATAGCCTGGTGCGGTCGTCATACACAGAAACCCAAAGTTATTTTTGAAGTTTACAAGCCCGGTCCAGCCTCCCGAAAAGTTCCCCCCCCTTAATCCTACAAAAGCAAATTCAAAGTGAAGGTCTTAAGGCTTTAGGTGGCAATTAGGCCTTTAGTGATGCCATTACGCCTCTGTCCCCTGGCAACTCAACAACAGATCTTTTCAGAAACTGGAGGAAAAAGAAGCTTGAGCCGGTAACTGTAGCTTACAGCAGCCCTCCACTCTTAATATTGCCTGTGTGTGAAGATAAAAATATGGCACTTGCTCACAGTCAAAGGGGCATGCATGGACCCCACGCTGGTGTAGGTCTAAAACTCATAGCGAAGGGTCCTGTATGAAGAGCCAGGAGGTCATTTAACTGTGCCCACTTTTGCCTAATTAGAAAAAAAGATTTACATCACTTTAGCCCCACCCTTAAACATACATTCCCTTAAAGTGTTTGTAAGGCAGACTTACTTTCTTAACCTGTGCAACCGCCCAGGCACCTTTCAAACCACAAAAGATGAGGCCAGAGCAAAAGCATGCAATTTCCTCTTTCATCTGGATTCTCATCACACGCTAGCTCCTGGAAGAAAAGAGATAGGATGACTTTTGGGTTTTTTTGTTTTGTTTTGTTTTTTTGAGGGGGGGGGTTGTTTTTTAGCTTAAATCTTCTGAAAAGCTTTTATTCGTACTTTCTCGTGATTCAACGGGCCCAAAGGCCGAAAGAATGGAACTCGCTCTCCTGCAATTTCTTAAACACACGTGTAGGAAGAGAATGTGCTGGCAGGAGGAGCGACCGGAATGCGTCTCTGAGGAAGAAAATTGTTTGGTGTTTGTAATGGAGTATAATAGCTATAATTCCCTTTGAGCGGCTGCCACTAATATGCTGAGAAAAAAAACTGGGAGCTGAGACCCCGGCACCAGCCCATCCGTGTGTGCCTTCCATACGTGTCTTTGCACACAGTCACAGACGCGGGTGGCCCGCCCCTTTTGATGTCCCTCTTTCTGAGCCTGAGGAGCCCACGGCGGCTCTTCCTACAGAGAACGAGTGAAAGAACCCGTTGCGTAGTGACTCCGAAAGGTGTTTCTTTTCAAAAATCGGGAATCACTGAGAATTTCACAAACATCTCCAAGTTGGAAGGCAGTAGCCTAAACGTGCTTCTGGTTAGAGCTGGGTTGGGGAGGACTCTCCTTTCTCATGGAGGCTGTAAAAACCGACAATCAGAAATTAAAATATACTATTTTGGCGACGTAAGACTGACGCTCTAATGCTCACCTAGTGACACAAAGCTACCGACTTAGTAACAAACACTTCTACGTAAGCGATTTTAAAACCTGCAGATAACCTATGCTTTGTGTGCGTTTGACTAAAACCACATGTCACCACAGGACCCAGCTCGGTCGTGCTGGCTAAGGGAGTGCAATTGTCCAAGAAGGTCCCCGCACAGAGAAAAACGCACGCGAGATAATTGTGCTGTGATGATATCATAAGCTGTACCTGCTGGAGTGCTTTGAAAACTCCTCGGCATTCTGAAAACTTATTTTTTATTGAACTTTCTCAATAAAAAGCAGGATGTATTATGTAGGATGCTTATTGGATCAATGGTCACATAAGGGGCCCATAGAGCCAACAGTGCATTCTGGGGTAAATAGATCCTTCTCGGGGGCCTGACAGGTATCCTGAACAATCTGCATCTCAGAGATCTCAGAGATTTGAACAGCTAAGCGAACGCAGGCATTTGAAGAGACGAAGTGTGCATGCTACGGTGCTGAGTCTGTCTCTATCTTGCTGCCCAGAACTGCTGCAGAAGCTGTGCAGGCTCAAGACCCGGGAGCACCGCAGGAAGAGGCTCCATAGATTCAGTGTAGGGAGCAGCAGCCCCGGCACCCACAGGTTGTTCACACCACTTTCTCCAAGAACCGCTTTGCTGTGCTCTCAACAGCATCCTCTCTTCTGGTTCTCTCTCTCTCTCTCTCTCTCTCTCTCTCTCTCTCTCTCTCTCTCTCTCTCTCAGTTTTTAATTAATTAATTAATTTTTTGAAGCAATCTTTTCTCACTCTACATACCAATCCCAGTTCACACTCCCTCCCCTCCTCCCCCCACCCCCCCCCCCCCCCCCCGCATCCACTTCTCAGAGAAGATAAGGCTTCCCATGGGGAGTCAGCAAAGTCTAGCACATCTCTTAGAGGCAGGAGCAAGCCCCTCCCCGCTATATCTAGGCTGAGCAAGGTATCCATGCAAAGAGAATGGGCTCCAAAAGACCAGTTCAACCACCAGGAATAAATCCTGGTCCCACTGCCAGTGGCCCCACAGGGCTGGAGAGATGGCTCAGCCGAAGAGAGGAGAGTTCTGGTTTCTGACGTGTTTGGTAAGCAGGCCTCAGCATGGAACCCGAGTCTGGTGGCGGAAGTGACCTTTTTTTGGAACAAAAGAAAACTGATTCTTGTCTGCAGTCCCTGTTGCTCAGTGTTAGCTATCTTCACATTCATTAACCAGGAAAATAGTACCTTCCTGAAAAGCAGATGTCATGACCTGAACCCTCTACCGTTGTACCTGGAGAAGATCTACAGGAAAAGTCCTCAGACTGGCCTGGCTGGAACAGTATTCTCTGTCTAAGTGGTCACGTGCGCTGGGCTTCGGAATGTAGCACCAGCCCTGGAAAATATGTGGCCAATTCCTCAGTCTGACCGTTGAAGCGACACTCTCTGGTGGAAGTGTCTTTGAGCACGGCCCTCCTCAGCTTAGCTGGTTCTACTCCCCAGGTCTGTCCTGTTTAACAAGCAGACAGGATCATTTTGTTAACTAAAGTATGCTGAGGGAGGCTACTCAATATATAAATTAAAAAAAAATACTCCCGTGACAAATAAATAAATATCTCTGCAGAGCGTGATCCGGACTATTTGATCAGCTCAATTGTGTCTTGTCCTTTG
This sequence comes from Microtus pennsylvanicus, assembly GCF_037038515.1. NCBI lineage: Eukaryota > Metazoa > Chordata > Mammalia > Rodentia > Cricetidae > Microtus > Microtus pennsylvanicus. The sequence goes on along the minus strand of NC_134600.1, from coordinate 2,290,881 downwards.
ATTTCCTGTTTCTAAAACAGTTTAAAATAAATCTCTCTCTCTCTCTTTTTTTTTTGAGGCTCTTCCTTGAACTGAGAGACACATATACTCATATATGTTACTCAATAGCCATATAATATGACTATCTTTTTTTGCCATAAAAGCATTAATAACGCACATTTGGGAGGTTCCAGTAATTCTTCTTAGAACACCACATGGCATTTGGCAAACCCTCTTCCAGACCTCAAACATTGTAATCTAAAGGAATCAAAATTTCTCAAAATACGAGAAAATAATTCAAGATCAGGTCATCATAGTGTGTTTAAAAATCACAACTGGCAATGCAGCCCTGGTGAATTCATTCCACAAACATTTAGAGAAGGTCACTGTGCCTGGGAAAGTTATCTGAGTGAAGGACACGGCCATGACTTGGACTTTAAACAAAAGCGTTCACGAAAATGGCTAAGGTCGGAGGCCTTCACTCTGCAGGAGCACACTGGCTGCTACATGGCTTCTTACATGTAGGTTTTCCATTGTCCCATCCCAGGGAATTCAGAAAACTCAGATCCCTGGGTTTTTCTAGACATTAGTCGCGTCACAAGAAAGCAACTCAGACCTTGTTTTCCTGGGTAAACAAAAAAAAAATCGCTTTGCACAAGGGGTGTGGGTGTCTCCTGGTTTTCATTTGTTTGCGGTGTGTTTATGTAGCTTAATTGTCTCATCAGGCACTTTCCCAACGTAATTATGCTTTTTAACAAATGGTGTTTATGGCAACCCCTAACAGTGCAAAAGAAAGGATTCGTTTCTCCCACTCGTCCCACATTCTGACTCCCCATGGACAACCCAAACCGCACAAAGAGGGCGTGAGAGAAATCTACCTTCACTGCTAAAGATGACGCGTGTATACTCTGCCCTGGCCTTTGCTCTTAGAAGGGACCTAAAGCAGTGGCTCCATTCTTCTTGGTTTGGGACAGGAAGATCCATATCACAAACCCATCCAGGATGACTTCAGGTGATAGACAAGGTCTCTGTACTTTCCCTGGAGGAGTTAAGGGGTTAGAGGGCTGAGGAGTGGGGTCCGGGCACAGGCCTCTCAGCGGGACCTCTCAGGAAACAGTCATCCAACTATTGGTGACTACAGCTACCAGGCCCGAAGGGGACTCCACGTGACAATCATCAGGCACTTTAGGGCCACAGAGACAAGCAGGATCTTCCTCCTAATGAAGACGAGCCCCCAGCCCCTCCTAGAGCAGACTCTGCTCTGCCCACCCAGGGACTTAATCTCCAGATGGGGTTTTCACCCTTAGGTGGTATACCAGCAGGGCCATGCCCAGGAGCATGCTCAGTAAGTCTGTTTACCAGGCGTGTGTAGCTTGCTTATGCTTTTCCTCCTCCACCCCCCAGGCCAGTCAACCTTGAGAGCACATTTCCAAAAAGAAAACAAAAAACAACAACAATAACAAAAAAAAATCAGAACCTGTTTTTGGTTGTTGTTGCTGTTTTCTTTCTTTCTTAATATAACAAGGACTTGGTGTCACCATTTTTAGCTAGTTTCACTCCTGCAGTGAAATAACCTCCCAATAACTGCTTTGACGGCACAAATTAATCTCTAAATCTATTTTTTAAAATTTTCTAATTATAATTTTTAAACACGGCTTGGAGGAAATTAACATTTATGTGGACATTTGGTTTCTAGCCTAATGTGGTATAAAAATAAGCAACATAATGAGTGTGAGAAGGAAAAAAAAAGAAGAAACCAGGTTCACGACGCTTCTCACATCATCTTCATTGTGCCTAGATGTCACAACAGCGTTCTGCGTGATTATGTCAGCTCCAGCCTTCCCCGGCTCCGAGTGTTGGCAGGTAGGAGGGCTGTTGGCAAGAGGAAGGGTGTTAACCTCAGGATCCTGGATCCGGTCCAAGGCTGGTAATTACGTTCTGCCAGCCAAAATTCATCCCGTAATTTTAATTGGATGAATCCTTTCTAGCCCTACTGCTAGGCCTGTCAAACTGTTGCCACGTTTCACCCCAGAGGTGTCTGTGTTTTCCTTGCAAGAATCAGGCCCTTTGAGGTTGGGCTTTATCAGTTTAAATCCCCAAAGTAGTGTTCTGGGATCTGATGGAATTAAATATATACTTAGGTGGATATATAGATATAGATATAGATAATATGTGGTATATATATACATGAATCTGCACAGAAATGCATGATAAATAATAAAATAGACACATATCTTTTTTAGCGTTTAACCTCCACCTTCAGCAGGTCATTTTGATTGCTTTTAAGCCAGGCTTTTCTCTCTTGCTTCCCTCCTTTTTCATTGAGAACTTTCGTTACCTGTAGCTTTGGCTTTCGTTTTCCAAGATGTCTTGCAATGCCCAAAGTGTCTTCCACGGTAGAGTAAAGAATTGAGGCCCCTGGAGTCCCCTGGAACGATAATCTGATGACAGTGAAAGTGTGCCAACATCCCTTGCAATCTCTCCCTAAGTCTCCGGAGGACAGCAAGGGACACCTAAGGCTGTCGAGACAATGGGTTTCCCAGGAGATAGCATCCTGCCCCTGCTAGCGCTCCTGGCTCTTGGGGAAGCTCTCCCTTACAGGAAGGGTCATGGGGTGTGAAGTGCAATAACCAGAAGGTAAATCTTTAAATGCCAGTTCCAAATGGCAGTGAAGGGAAAGTGGGCAGTCTGCCCTGCTTGTACCAACCTTCCCCTTGCCACGGAGACAGGTCCTCGAGAGTTGAGCAGCAACTTAACACCCTGGTGTGCTCGCAAGCGTGGAGAGGCGCCATTGATGTTGGTGTGTCTCTCCACGGTGATCCTGCCCATTTTTCTATTGACAGGAGCTCTATGCTCCTCGAGAGGCTCCTTTTATACTTTTGTTTTCTTTGGAAGGATATTCCATACTTGTTGAGTCTTTGTTTCTATTCCTGAGTTCCCCTGCTGGCTGATGGTACTTTGGTATATGACTCGTGTCCAAAAACAAATCGGCCCTGGAGTAGAGGATCACTGAGATGCTCAAGCCCTTCGGTTCCCTGCTCTTTCCTCTCACTGGTTCTGGGTTACACTCCTAGATGGAAGACACTTCATTCTGCTTTCTCACTCTTACAAGTGAGCATAGCTTAGATCCTACAAGAGTCTTTCCTGGTCCGTATGAACTGAAGAGGATAAAGACATCCTCAGATGGGGCTCCATGAATCCACCTGAGCTCAGAGCCAGGACTGAGGTAAAGAGTTCTTTGGTTTTCTTTTATGCTTGGGACTTTTGAAATAGTTTAAAGGACAATTTAACGGATGCTGGGTCTTGGTTTCTCTTCTATTGCTGTGATCAAACCCCCCCCCCCCCCCGGACAAAGGCTACTCAAGGGGGAAGGGGTTTATCTGACTCCTAATCACAGGGAAGTCACAGCTTCAGGGCCTGAGTGAGCTGGTCACAAGGCAACCATTAGGAAGAGAGGGGTGGAGTGAGGCCTGCCTGCCAGTGTGGGCTTTCTGAGCTCTCTTATGGAGTCCAGGTTCCCTGCTCGGGGAGTGCTCCCAACCACGACTAAGATGGGTCTTCTTACATCAACTACTTTAGTCAAGACAATCCCTCCTGGGTGTCAAATTGACAATGGCTATAAGCACCACACACTATACATGTTTCCTCATTTGCTGTCATCTGTCACCCTGGAAGAAAACCACGAGGACAATTTCCCTCTGCAAGACGGAGATCCAATTTCTAACGCGACCTTCATCTTGGGAGCTTTTACCTTCACCTCTACTTCTTGCCTGTGCCAATTCGTATTTCATCCTGACCTTTTGCCTCTTCCTGGAATGGGAGATTTTGCTTCTCTCTCTTAGCCATTGCTCTAGGATATTCAGCGAAGTGTCAGGAGCCAATTTCCTCCTAAAATCATTACAGGAACCATCACCCTGGGGAGTCTGCAGAGAACCCCACACCCTTAATTGTGTTAAGAATAGTTCTATTGACAAAGCCTACCCCACACCCAAATTGGCTGTTAATGAGAGCTATCTGTTAGCGGAACCCACCCCACATTCCAAACTATCTAGGGAGCTAGGTGTGTCAACTTCCAGGCCTACAGTGACCTGACCGAAGATAACCTCCTGCCTACGTGACCAACTCGGACCATGTGACCAATGTGAACCACGCGGCAGGAGCCCAGAACCCTGTGCCCATCCCCCAACTCCTTGCCCTATAAAAGGTTGTATCTCGTCCCTAATAAAAGGAGGCTCTGACAAACTTTGCATGGCCTTCTTCCTGTCTCCTAGCCCATATCTTCCAGGTAGTGCCTCTCCGGGACCCTGGAATAACTGAACTGCCAGGCGGGCTACTAACCCTAGACTAAGTAGCCCGCCAAGGCAATCAACAGCGAAGAAGTGTTTCTAAAGTCAACTTGAAACTATTTTCATTGTCTCATGTTACGGTCTGTGTGTCCTGTTACTCATGAATTCAATTGCAAAAGAATTTTACTTTATTTCTTTAGATGATATATTTTCGTTTTATGTGTGTGAATGTTTGCCTGTACATACACATGCATGCCACTTCCATGTGTGGTGCCAGTGGAGGCCAGGAGAGGGTCTTGTGTTGTCAGGGTTTCTGTCCTGCCTGGTCCCTGCAGTTGTTAAGTCAAAGAAATCACACAGAGGTCTACATTAACTATAAACTGATTGGCCCATTAGCTCAGGCTTCTGGCTTATTGACTCTTACAAATTATATTAGCCCATTATTCTTATCTGTGTTAGCTACATGGCTCAGTATCTTTTTCAGTGAGGTAGTCACATCTTGCTTCTTCTGTGGCTGGGCCAGGACTGTGTCTACTTCCCAGAATTCTCCTGTTCTCCTTGACCCGCCTCTACTTCCTGTCTGATTGTCCCACCTATACTTCCTGCCTGGCTATTGACCAATCAGCCGTTTATTTAAAATATAATTGACAGAATACAGACAACTCTCCCACACCAGTCTTAGGCTGGAGAAATGACGCAGAGGTCAAGAACACTAGCTGCCCTTGAGGAAGACCTGAGTTCAGGTCCCAGCCCCACCCACATCGGGCAGCTCACAACTACCTGTAACTTCAGCTCCATGATGCCCGTTTGTAGACTCCCCAGGCACCCACTCACACACCATAAATATAAAACCTTAAGAAAAGGAACCTTGATGTCTGTAATGATGCTGAACCTTCTAACAGAAGCATGCCCATCACCTACGCGTCAGAGCCTTGAATAATGAAGTGATGTCTAATCTTTCCAGTCTATTAAGACGACTAAAATCTATTCAGCCTATTAAAACACAATGACATGAATGTTCAGAACTAGCTGTTTCTTCCACCTTAATATTCCAAACTGGGATTTGTAGTTGGTTCCTCTCTTCATCTCGAGGACTAGCACGGCAGAATGTCAGTGCTGTCGTTAGCTGAACCTGGGGTCGCTTAGGCATCAGACTTACGAAAAACCGTCCTCACACATGCAAGTAGCTGAGGGCTTCCCCCTCTAGGATCCACCAGTTCCTTAATTCAGCTCTTGCCCTTTGACCCTTTCCGGCGTTTCTTAGGAGGTGGGGTCTTCTGGAAATAAAATAAAAACCATTTTCTGTACCCTCTCTCTGGAGCTGTATTTTCATTGCTATCAGAGTACTGATGAAAACAGATTTTTTTTTTTTTGAGATAATCTAAGTTAAGGAACTAGAGTATTTCAAAGGCCGTTACGGTTCCACAATGTATCATTCTATTCAGAAAACTACCCAAAGTGCGTGGAACACACTGACCCCTACGTAACAGAAACTTCCGTTATTGTGTGCCAGCTTCGACTGGGAACAGCCTGGCAGTAGCCAGCCATCGCTGCGCTGGAAGGCTCTGCTGCATTACTGCTGTCACCTTTATTCAAGGATCATTTAATGTCTCCGGGTGCACGCAAATGAACGTAAGCTCTTCCAGACGCCAAGAAGGTCGAGTCCCGTCTGCACGAGAACCGGGGGACAGAAACAGAAGTGAGGTTCCAGGGCTTTCTGCCTCCGGACCCCAAAGCCTGTCCAGAGGCGGCGTCCGGTGTTTGGAAAGAAATGATTTCTGGAGAGTATCAGCTGAGCCGCTCGTGGGCGGATTTCCAAGCTCGAGCTGCAAGAGCGTAATGGCTTTTCCTGCCGCTTTGTCTTTGGCTGTATAGCTCGGTGGGTGAAGGAATTGAGATGTTTCTAAATGCGCTTTTCCATCCCACGTGAGCTTTTAGGAAGAAGTAGAACAGAGAGAGTTTGGTTGCCGCTGTTAATAACGTTTCCTTCCTCTCTTCTTGTGACTCAGTCACCACACCGCTCTTTGGGCTTGAAAGTCTAAGTCATGAGACTCTTTTGTTTTGAGACTAACTCTCCCTGGGTAGCCCAGGTTGGCCTTGAACTGAAGGAAGGTCCTCTGGTCTCAGCCCCTCCCTCTCCTCAAGGGCAGGGATTACAGGCCTGGGCCAGGAGGACCAGCTTGTGAAAAACAGGGTTGAAAACTCAGCTTTCAGGGCAAAGAGATCTGTTAAGTTCATCTGGCCGTTCCTTCGACGACCTGGAGGGAGCACAGCAGAGGGAAGCAGGGCTTCCGAGGGGACACCACGGAAGGGCCCTTGCAGTTTGCCCAAGGCCCCTCCCTGAGCTCTAAGGCATCCTTTAAACACAGGAATCAACTCAACTGTCTTTCTTAGAAGGCTTGAAAACCCCTTAACAACAGCATTCTTGCTTTCGAAGAGTTTTGAAAACTCTTCTGTGTTTTGAAGCTGGTGCGGAGGGGGCGTGGTGTGATCTCAGAACGCAAGCCCCGTCCGAGGACTAGAACTTCCTAAATTACTGTCAGGATTTTAATCGTTGATACGCAGGAAAGTAAATATAATAAGACATTTAAATCTGGAGCCATCCTTCGGAGATTTTAATTAATACGCAAAGAGAAGTGATTCAGAACCCAGGAGGATGAAAATATGGGGAAGGAGGAAGGAGGAGCCAAAACTGAGCGGACAATTACAGGTCAGACGTCAGGCAAAGAGGGAAGTGGTTCCGTTACCGTGTCATTAAATACTGGGGAAGCCGGGAAGAGCCCTGCCCTACCCTGTCGGTTTTAACACGGCTGTGTTCATTCCTCTATTTTAGGCAAAAGGACCGCAGTGTTCCTTGTGGGGATTTTCTGAGGTTTCTCTATTGATTTTTTTTAGAGACGGCCCATTTTTGTTCTCTGCACCCCGTCCACGTGTCTCTTGTTTTTATCACACACTACACCGTTTAATCTAGGGTCATAGATTCAGAATGTCACAGACTCATCCCCTGCAGTGGTTTTAGCCATTCATACTTTAAAACCTGGCTTAAATTAAAAATATGAATGCTTATGAAACATCTAATGATAATAAATTTTGTAAGTGGGAAACAAATAGATTGAATATTTTTTAATTTTACTAATTTCATTAAAAATTAATAGCTATTCTTCAGGCTTTGGTTATTAGTGGATGATACATCTTGTTTCTGTGAAATAATACCTTTGAAGTAATTATCGAAGTTGTGGAACATATTTTAAATTATTTAACTTAGTTTGCCTAAGGCACTGGTAAATGTATAAGAAGGAAAGAAGGTTGAGTAAAAGATACTTTAAGAATTTATCCAGAGGGCTGGAGAGATGGCTAGGAACACCGGCTGCTCTTCCCGAGGACCCAGGTTCAATTCCCGGCACCCACATGCAGTTCCAGGGATCTGATGTCCTCTTCTGGTCTCTAAGGGCACCGGCATGCACATGCTACTCCAATGTACATGCAGGCAAAACACTCACACACTTTAAACAAATAATAAAACGTTTAGAAATAGAGCCGGGCGGTGGAGGTGCACGCCTTTAATCCCAGCACTCGGGAGGCAGAGGCAGGCGGATCTCTGTGAGTTCGAGGCCAGCCTGGTCTACAAGAGCAAGTTCCAGGACAGGCTCCAAAAGACAGAGAAACCCTGTCTCAAAAAAAAATGTTTAGAGATAGAATTTGTTGAGAGGGGACAACCTCACTTAATTATGTTTTGGAGGACTGCCTCCCACAGAATACTTTATCTTCTCAAGTATGTCCAGGCTGAGAACAAACACCAGATTTGGATAAACAGATGTGGCATTATTTATTTCTGCACAGGATGTATGTACCGTGTGTGCTTGCGTGCATGCTTGCTGACCCACGCGGGGAGGAGCGTACATACATATGTGTTCCTGTGTGTGGAGACGTGAAGCTGATGTCAGAGTCCTCGATTGCTCTCCACCTCACATACTGAGGCAAGGTCTTTCGCTGAACCCTGACCTCCCGTTCTGGTTAGTCTGGCTAGCCAGCTTCCTTCAGGGTTTCCCTGTTTGTGCCTCCACTGCAGGCGTGACAGGCTTGCTACCATGCCCACCTTGCTTTTAAATAGATTCGGAGAGTGTGGACTCCATTTCTCATGATCTTGGGACCAGTGATTTACCTGTGGAACCATCTCCCCAGTCCCTGCTATTATATTTAAAATAAATATCACAACAATGTAATTTTTTCAAATAAAAATCCATTTCTGATGGTTTTGATGGTGGATACATTTAATTCCAGCACCCATGAGGCAGAGGCAGGGTGATGACTACTATTCAAGAGCAATCTGGTCTGAACTTCCCAACTAGGGAGATATAGTGACATCCTACTTAATTAGCAAAAGGTATTTCTTTATAGACATGAGTTTTCTAATAATTGTAATGTGAATCTAATATAGTATGCCTATTTTATAGATTAACTTTGCAATTGCAAAGCAATTTAAAACTAAAAAAAAACACCTGACGTGGATTCCTCAAATGTTTTAAGAGTGTGGAGCCAGAGCTAAAAAAGTAAATTGTCGTGTGCCTCAAGTTACTTTTCTGTTTTAAATTTAAAATGTCTAGAACGTAAGATCCCAGGTCTTTCCCCGAGTAATCCTGTTTTAGTCTCTCAGACTTCCCATGCTGTGAGGAGACACCACGACCAAAGGCGACGTGGGGAGGAAAGGGTTTATTTAGATTATACTTCCCCGTCACAGTTCATCATCGAAGAAAGACGGGCTAGAAGCACAAATAGGGCAGGGACCTGGAGGAGGAATGGATGCAGAGGCCATGGAGGGGTGCTGCTTACTGACTAGCTCCCCCTGGCTTGCTCAGTCTGCTTTCTTTTAGAACCCAGGACCACCAGCCCAAGGGTTGCCCTACCCACAACGGGCTGGGCCGGCCCTCCCTCAGCAATCAGTAAAATGCTCCACAGGTTTCCCTACAGCCTGATCTTTGGAGGTGTTTTCTTATTTGATTGCTGTTCTCTCTTCTCAGATGACTCTAGCTTGTGTCAAGTCGACATAAAACTAGGCAGCACACTGTGTTTGGTGTTTTCCCCAAGATTTCTCATTGATTACATATCTTGTTTTGTTTTGTTTTTTTCAAGACAAGGTTTCTCTGTAGCTTTGGAGCCTGTCCTGGAACTAGCTCTTGTAGACCAGGCTGGCCTCGAACTCACAGAGATCCGCCTGCTTCAGCCTCCTGGTGCTGGGATTAAAGGGGTGTGCGCCACCACCGCCCGGGTCATTTCATATCTTAACAGCACACACTCACCAAATACCTTTGGCTGCTGGGCACCTCTGCTGTTGCTTGCCCAAACTTTCATTCTGTGTCTTCACTCCTGCCTCATAATCCCCAACCAGTAAAGTCTTCCTAAATCCTATGCTTTTCTACATGGTTCCTTATACGGCTGCCCTGTTCCAGAATATCTTTCACTAAGGAATGAGGCACCAATCACACCCTGTTACTGTATCATTTCATAACTACTTCTCCTGTTTGAGTAAAAATGAGATTATCTTTCTTAAAATTAGCACTCCGTCCAGTCTCGAATCACGGTGACACTTTGAAAACGTGTTGCACTTGCAAACAATGAATTAAGAGACTAAAGACAAGATAACAGAGTACTACACAGCGGGAAAAAATAATGACACCTTGGAATTTGCAGGCAAATGAACGGATCTAGAAAACATCGTATTGAGACCCAGAAAGACAAATATCATATGTATTCACTCATAAGTGGCTTTTAGACATAAAGCAAAGAAAAACCAGCCTACAATTCACAATCTCAGAGAACCTTGATGACAATGAGGACCCTAAGAGAGACATACATGGATCTAATCTACATGCAAAGTAGAAAAAGACAAGATCCGCTGAGTAAATTGGAAGCTTGGGGATTATGGGAGAGGGTGAAAGGGGAGGGGGGAAGACAAGAAGGGAAGAAATATATTTCGCTGAAATCAATAAATATATATATATCAATGAAATCAATAAAAAAGAAAACTGCATACATAAACGATTATGTGGATGAATAAATGAACCAGCAACATGGTGAATGAGATCCCTCAGCCTTGCCATTGCTTTTTCTGAGATTTATTTTTTATGTGTATGAGTGTTTTCTTGCATGCATGTCTGTCTAATACATTTATGTTCTGGGTGCCTGAGGTGCTCAGAAGAGGGCGTTGGATCCCTGGCTCTGAAGTTATAGGCAATTGTAAGCCACCAGGTAGATGATGGGAGCTGAGCCTGGGTCCTCTGCAGGGTAACAAGTGCTCTTAATTGTGAGCCGTCTCTCCGGCCCCCAGCCTTGTCGTTATTAGTATTCTGGTGTGAAATACTTATTAACTACAGCAGCGTCTCTCAGTCTACCCATTAAGAAGCAGCTCCCGCCGGGCGGTGGTGGCGCACGCCTTTAATCCCAGCACTTGGGAGGCAGAGGCAGGCGGATCTCTGTGAGTTCGAGACCAGCCTGGTCTACAGAGCTAGTTCCAGGACAGGCTCCAAAGCCACAGAGAAACCCTGTCTCAAAAAACCAAAAAAAAAAAAAAAAAAAAAAAAAAAGAAGCAGCTCCCTCACCCACCCAGCTGACTATAACAATGAAAAATCCCAGGCATCTGTGAAATCTCCGCGGCCACAGAACTCCTAAAGTAGATGGGCTAATGACCCGGTGCAGAGAATCGGGTAGATCGTGTGATTAGAAACGTGTCTGCTTCCGCCTGGTTCCTTTTCTCTTAATATTTGTCCTTCCCAACCTTCAAATTCAACTCTTGGTTTTCTCACAAACAATCTTACAACATGAGGCCCGAAGCAAAATTAATAGAAGTATAATTAATCGGATACTTAAAAGCAGCTTTCGGGCTAAAGATGTGCTCTTCTATAAAGATTCACCTAGTTCACCAACGCCCCTTAAAAACTCGGGAACATCTGTGGGCAGACACGGCCTGATACCATTTGACCTTAACTGGTGCAATCTAGCAGCTTCAGAAAGTCTTTCCTAAATGCCGCTTCCTAGCGCCATCTTGTGGATCTTCTAGGAATTTTCTGATCTCTGATGAAACCCAATTTATTTTTCCAGAAAATGAGTAAAGGCGACTAATGTTCTTGAAATGTCCTTCTAAACTCCGAATTAGGGATGCGGTGAAATTTGACCTCAGGTTTGGTATTCAGCCAAAATTCAGTACGGCTTTCCCTCGGCCCTTGGAAAGTCAAGTGACCACACAGGTCCATCATCGTCATGGCCGCGCGTTGTGTGAATTGCCGTTCTGTACAGTCAGTGAAGTGAGGGTCACCCTGATGTACTTCTTGATGCTGGAACAGTTGTGAGCACACAGGTACAACAGAACTAAAATGTCCTCGCGTGCTGGAAATCCTGGAAGAGCCGGGTGTTTGGGGGAAGACTGAAATCTCATTCATATCGTGAAGAAAACACCCAAACCTTTGAACTGCTAAATTCACGTCGGGGTATAGATTTACAACAGTGCTTTTCATACTGCGTGATGTTAAACTTTGCTTAGCGATATCATTATAAAACGCAATAGTGGGGCTGGAGGGATTGCCCAGGGGTGAAGTTGCAGGAGACCCAGGTTCAATTCTCAGTACCCACGGCAAGCATCTCACAGCTCACTGCCCGTAACTCCAGATCCAAGTGATCCCACACCAGGCCTCTGTGGGTACCAGACCTGCTGTCTCACACAGACATCCATTCAGGTGCTCGCAACACACACATAAAATAAAAATTTAAAAACTCCCTTTTAAAAGTGTATTGTCCCTCATTTCACAGTTTTTTCTTCCAGGAAGTTCATCCTATGGCAGTGTCTGCATTAGACTCAAAAAAACGCTGATCAAATCCTTCACCGTGTGACATCTGGCCCTACCCCGTCTTTGATACAACTCTACTCTAGGAGAAAAATCAAATGTAAGGGAGATGGTGTCAAACATAATAGCCTGGGTGGATCTTCTTTTTTAAATGTGAATTTTACCTTTCTGACCAAAAGGAAAACATAATTTAAACAACTCAGGAACATGAAATGCCAAGGACAACATGGGAAGCTTATATGGGATTTCTGATACGGGAAAAGCGTTTCTACTAACAAGTGTAATCTAAGTCTAATGGCAGGGCTCGGTGACTAAGATACCTACATTTCCAGGGGACCTGGGTTCAATTCCCAGCCCTCACAAGGCAGCTCACGACTGTCTGTAATTCCAAGTCCAAGGGGTCTGATGCCCTTTCTGACCCCTGTACACAGGTGGTGCAGACAAAACACCCACCCGTGCAAAATGATTGAGAAGTCTCTAGGCAAAAATGTTTGATTAAAATTCTACTTTATTTTCTCAGTCGAGTAGACAATCTCCTCATTTTCTCTGTGAGATAAACCAAATACAATACAAGGAGAGCAAATACAATTTTACAATTTTTTCCTTGTTCACCTCTTTTATTCTTATTAGTAGAATTACTAAGAACTGTTAAATAAGCCAGACATGGTAGTAAACACCTTTCACACCACCAACTGAAAGCAGAGGCAGGCAGATCTCTGTGAGTTCAAGGCCACCCGGCTCTATGGAGTGAGCTCCAGAACAGTCAGGGATGTTACAGGCAGAAACCTGTCTCAAATGAGAAAAGAAAAGAAAGAAAGAAAAAAGAAAGGAAGGGAGGAAGAAAGAAAGAAAGAAAGAAAGAAAGAAAGAAAGAAAGAAAGAAAGAAAAAGATTCATTAAACAGGTTCAAGCCTGAGACATTTGTAAATCTAGGCTCCTTTACTGTAGGAACTTGGAGGTGGGAATAAAGTGTTAAAAAAAGAGAGCTTGTCCCACAGGGTTAGCACCCCATTGTTCTGACTGCACAGTGAACTATTTCTTGTTACAAAGCATTTGACTGTCTTTTCCGTCTGTGGTTGGAGGCAGCTCCAGAAAGCAGATCTCATCACTGGCAATGGTTACGGTATTTTCTGATTCTGCTCAAGTCTTTCTGCCTCCGTTAGAAGACTGTTACAGCTGTGGACAGCTCGCTCCAGCTCTTGGAGTTCGCAGAGATGCCCCTGATAGCTCTAGCGGAAGAAACTTCAGACCTGACATCATGGAGCGATGTTTCTCTCCCAGGCTTTCCCTAAGCATGGTCATGGAACAAACAACTCCACTTTTCCTCAGCTCAGCTTCCTGGCCTTTAACAATATGGGGCACAGGGTGGACGAGACTTTAGGCTCTTTAATACTTTTGGCTTAATAGATTAAGACTCTGAACTACTACTGGGGTAGGAGCATAGCATCTCTTGGGTGTTTGACAATTTGAGAGGTATGTCTTGCATAACTTAGGGATCTAAGAAGACAGCCCTGCCCCTCCCATCCCACATATCAGGAAGTGTTTGACTCACTTGATAATACTTTCTTGGAGCATAAAACAGTGTCTTCTAGTCCTGCTCTTTCCAAATCAAGGCTGTACTTCTCTGGAGCTTTTGTAAAGATTTGTACGTTTTGTAAAATGTAAACATTCAGCCTTATTTAACAGCCTCTTCCTGAAATGGGCCCATAGAGAATTTATTCCTTCCCATGCCCCAAAATCCAAACAGCAATGTTGTATTTTTCTATACGATGCACTGCCTTCTTCCATATACACAGTGGCTATATCACTTTGATGATTCTGGGGGTCGTATTTGTTTCTGTTTTGTGATGGTTGTGATTTAGGTAGCAGTTTCTTCTTCTTTTTCTTCTTCTTCTTCTTCTTTCTTCCTCCTCCTCCTCCTCTTCTTCCTCTTCCTCCTCCTCCTCCTTCTTTTAGCAGGATTGGTTTTTGGCTACTGCAGCTTCAGGAATGACGTTATCTGTGCTTTAGCCTGTCCCCTGTCCTGACATAAAAGCCATCCTTGGGAAGGAAGGCTCCATGCTTTCCCTGGATTTCTTTTCAAGCTCTCTCTCTTTTCTTTTTCATTGTATTTGATCATACAATAACATACTAAGGGCCTCTGCACTTTCTTTTATACAGCAAAATGGCCTCTCACCCACAAACGAGCCACCATAGCCCAGTAACTGAGTCCTTCAAAGAACCCAGGCACCTCTTGTTCTTAGGACTATAGCTGCCCTTTCCGAGGTTGCCATGCTGAGCCAAGGGAAGGGGGGAACATCTCAGAACTAAATGCCAGTGGGTTTCCCCCGCGACTGTGTTCCAACATGTGTTTCCCGTGAGAGCACACTCAATGGCCAGTGGAACTGAAAGCTGGTGAGTGGGAGAATTGTTCAGAAAGGGGGCAGAGCATGGAAGTTAGCTTTGAAGAAGCAATGAGAAGATGCGTGCCCAGAGTGGAGCCCGCTGCACCGAGACAGACAGTGAGGACAGACACTTCCACCTGCTGCTGGGCTTGCCCTTCACCCCAACCTCCCGCCCCTAAAACACGACAGGAACTTTAAACCTGCCAGTCCTGTGTCCAGAGCTGAATGCCAGCCAGTACTGGGGCAAAGGTGAACAGTCGGTTCAAAATCTAAGTTTGCCAAGGTGTTAAGCCTAACCTCTGGACATACTATACTGGGTATACTATACACTGGAAATGTTGGTGATGACATACTTTATTACACTTAAACATGAAGTTATATTATCAGATATTTTGATGAAAATATCCAAAAGACTTCTGGAAATTTGATTTTATACCATTAGGATAGCTTCATTAATTTTATTGGCGGTATAAATTTTAGTTTATGTCATTGATTGTTGACAAATTTGTTTCTATTTAACATTTCATGGAAAGATTTTTATGTCATTGGTATTTTTCCCTTAATCTTATTTAAAATTAACCCTAACTAAATTACTAATCTACTTTTAAAGTTTATTCAAGAAGTACTTTTAAAAAGCATTATCTGTGCAAAATATTAAAAAGATATCATGCCTTGTAAAATCCCCACCATCTCCTTCCCCTTTAGCCCAGGCTTCCTTTTGAAGACACCTTGGCCAATGTTTCTGCAAACTATTTTTGTTTGAAAATTTCAGGGTGGAATCGTTGTTTTAGATGAGGGACACTGTATTTGCAATTACAGCTTATACAGCAAAGAAAACCAAAAATTCGCTTTGGCATAAGTTTGACTCGAGGTCAAAATTAGATTTCCTCTTCCTACAGCGTTTGAATCAGAAGCCCTCTTTCTGTAAGCAGACAGATTTCGGGTTGGTGATGTCAGACGCAAACTGCAAAACACGCCGCCTGGGTTCTAGGGTAAGAGTATAATTTTAAGTAAGAAGCTAACTTAATTTTGACCTTATCTTTAAAGTTGTTTTTCATCTTGGTACTTATGACGTTTTTTAGACTTTAATTCAATAAAAACAGTGGTTTTCGAAAATTTCAGACTAACGCGATTAGAAGCCGAAATCCTTAATTTTTCACTTCAGCGGAGGGAGCGGTGGTGGCCATGATGTCATTAACTGCAAAGTAAGGTATTGGGGTCTATTCTGCTGCACAGCCCATTGTGTGGAAATATATCTGAAGAGAGATAATTCCTGCCATTTTCCCTGCATGTAAAATTGTCTTCTATAAGGAGGCTTTCACGGGAAGTATCCATAACTGATTCTTAAGTTGCCCTCTTCGTGAAAGGGTGTGGGTTGGGTAGGAAAATCACTCCTTACTCCGGTCCACTCACATCTGAATGCATCCCGCCACTTACCGTGGCATCTCGCGAGCAACCGAAAATTCCACATTAGTTCCTTAGCGTGTTGGGCTAATGTTTATGTATGAAGTCACAGATCACTGAGCCGAAAAGGATCTGAAAAAAAAAAAGCCCTCTGAAGAGCGAAAGAAGTGCTGGGCCCACAGGAAAGAAGTAGGCGTCATGAGAAATAAAGAACCTTGAAAGACGGGTCCAGCTAGAATCTAAGATTAACCTGCCTTGTGATCAATTGGCGAGAGTCACGTGACATCATTGGCTGCTAATTGCCCTCGCGGATGGTAATTTTAGCAGGTGGACTAGTGAGGTGTACTTTAGTATCTGGTCAGTTTTCCTATTCCTTTTTTTTTTTTTTTTTTTTTTTTTTTGGCTTCCTTGGTCCTTGTCTGAGGAAGAGATGCTGAGGCTTTGTGTTAAGAGAGTATCCACAGCTCCCTAGCTTTTCCCTAAGATCACCAGCAAACCTGGTACCAGGGATACTGTGTCGAGTTCCACTATAATTCATTGAAAAGCATTAAAAGTAACATTTTTTTTACTAAAAAAAGAAAAATGCATATGCCAGTTACAAGAAGGGCTTCCTACCGGGACTACATACATTAGGCAGCACACATGTTTAATGTACTGAGTTCTTACCTGGAACAGTACTTGTTGACTTTCTCTGATGGAAAATCTCAAGTGCAAAATCAGAAACAGATATGCTATAGACCCCGGGTGCTTATCTTCACAAATGGCTGCGTGTGTGGCCATTTTATTTCGTCTGGACATGTCTACGTGTTGGCTTCCCATCCACTCTGCCCTTCCAAGTGTGTCTGCCAAGGGAAGCTCACCAGTTGCATCCCACCCATGAATTCTAGAAGGTTCTGAAATAAACACCTCTGCTCTTTGCATGACATGTGCCTGTTCTGGAAAAGTTTAGGAGACCCACATAGTCAGAGAGCCATTTATCTTGGAGACTCTCTGGTCACAGCTCTGTCTCCATTCTCTCAACAGTCCTGATCTGCTGGTCTACGGTGTTACCGACGGCCTATTCAGGATGATGCTAGCTTGAAGATTCAGTTCACAAAGTGTCCAGGGAACCAATAGCCAGTCGCAGACACTCTTTATTGTTCTAGAAATGAGAATCTAGTGTTGCTATCAGGAGACTCCATTACAGGGAAGAATAACTATTTATTGCCCTCCCCTTTGCATGGAGATTTTGCAAATGACCACAATTTCATCCCTAAGTAATGGGAAACAGAGAGACAACCATCCATATTCCCAGCGTTGAAGATACAGTTTCTAATTTCGATAACACTAAGGACCTAGCATACACACCTCTATATGAAACTACTGAATATATTTAGTAGTCATCATGGGTGATATTTTACATCTTATCTTAAAATAAATGATGGTATGAGGTTAGCCTCCCTATAAATCAGTCTCCGATTGAAAAATCGGATGCTTCGAACTATAAAAAGATCACCGTCGTTTTGGAACACCAAGTACCACCTCAAATTCCTTTGAAAGTCACCTGTAGCAATTGAACTTTTAAATGCTTTGAACTTGGCTCTTCTAGATACTTGATAGTAATAAATTCAACATTTAAGTCGTACACTATATGATGCCATTAATGGAAAAAATGCCAAACAATGTGTTGCTTTTAGGATGTATGATGTTTCTTTTGTACTTTAAAAATTGGCTTTGCTGTTTATTTCCCCAATCAAACACTTAAATTACAATGTCCCATAATATAAAATACTTTCTGTCATTGCTTTGTTGGCAGTTGAGACTATAAATGGCTTCTAATTTTAAAGATTCAAAGATTTTTTAGTAGCTAGATGAATTATGTTTTGAAATTCCCATTAACTTATTTTCAAATGATGAAAACCCACAACTCTGGGAAACTGATTATTATGGGGGAAAAGGCCTTGATTTGTCATTGTACCCAAATATGAAAGCCTGCATTTTGTAAGCATAAAAATTACATTCCCTTGAAAAAAAGATTTGCAAATTCTCATAGGCGCATAGCTTAGAGAATGAGAAGATTGTAATTTGAAAAATTACAGATCTCATTGTTTTTTTGATGTGTGAAACCTATAAACAAATCTCTGGAGATTGTATTGCAAAACTGAAATTCTCTTGTTTAGTTTTGTAAGGGACAGTGCCCTATGTGGCTTACACAACCCCAACTTAAAAGGGAAAAAAAACTGCAGAGCAATGGGAAAGACTCTCTAATCACCGCTCCTAATTACAAAGAAGCAGCCGGCCGAAATTGTCGGGGTCCTGGGGCGGGTGTGCGGTCTAGCGGTCAGAGCACGGGGTTTCAAGCCAGTGGTCTGGATTTCTATTTTAAACACGGCTTTCAGATGTCTCCGCGACTTTTGAGCATGCCATTAACTTTAGTTTTAAATAAGAATCTGAGGGCTGCTCCTGATCATTAGAAGGCGGTCCTAAGGCCTCTACCCTGGGCATCGGCCTACCAACAACAACAATAACAAAAACTAAAGCTAAAAAAAGGAGGGACAGGTGATTTTCTGACTTCTTTTTTAAAAGAAAACATCCTTGGCAACACGAGACAAAAGCCAGCGTGTTTTTCCGAGCCTTCCTGGAAGGTAGGAGCACAGCTACACCCCTGCCCCGCTTCACACCCCTGTGCCCTTGTACAATGCCAGAGCCCTTTGTACAGCGCCTTAACAGGAGGCTTGCAGGGCTGGTGACTGCCGGTAGCTTCCCTGAGAATCCTTCCTTTGTTTTTGAAGAACCGGCACCCTCACCGGAGCCAATGCTGCTCCTTTTATTCTGGCTCTTGCTGCAACTCCGTGGCACGGGTACCCTGCAGCCACAGGCCTGCTTTGTATTTTGCTTATGTGTGGCGTTTTTGGGTTTTTTTTTTAGGGGTCCTTCTGAGTACAATATGACAGATGACCATGTATGTTTTTCTTTCATTTACTGCATTTACAGTTCTAGGGATTTGCGTAGTAGTAAGTGGTTCAGATTCCAACACACGGATATAAATCAACTATCACAGAAATTTTCACTGGGAATAATTAACATTCTGAATTTGGGTAATATGACCCCCAACTTGCCCCCCCCACACACACACTTCTTATTCTTTCCTCTGTCCCTTTTTCCCTTCCTCTCTACCCATTAACTTGCTCACTTCCAAGGTTTAAGTACTCTGGATTTTTAAGTGTGATTTTCGTTTGGTTTTCAGTCCTAGTTCAGCCGGAGTGCGCTCTGCCGTTGGAGTGGAGCACACAGACCAGAAACAAAGAGCAAACGGAGGACTCGCATGGGATATTACTGCGATATGCAACGAGGCTATCCAAATTTGGCCCGCGTTTCACCCCGCCAGGAATCTTCGGAACCTATTCTATTGCACTTTTTTTTTCTCCCTCAGGAAAAAAGGGGCCTTTAAAACCACCAATTAACCAAGATATTGCTCTGTAAGGGGAAACGAGAGCATGGCGGGTAAAGTGAAACAGCTTACAGACAGCTCCTGTTTTACGTTTTTCTGATTGGAAACGCAGCCCAGAATGCCTTGCAGAAGCACCTAGGGCGCGATGAAAAGGTCCGACTCTCCGGTGAGACATCACAGAGTTAAAGGATCAAATCCCAGCAGAGTCGGATTGGTCTCTGGCCTTGTGTAGGCGGAAGCTGAGAATCGGAGCTCTTCCTAAATTGCCCTCTGTGGAGGAGGGCGCTGGAACCTGGCCTGCTGGTTTGCAGAGGCCGAGGCCGATGTCAGCATCTGCGGATCCCCAGAAGGGTTGAACGCGAAAAGCAAGGGAGACTAATGTACTAAAATTTCAAAACTTGAAGATTGGTTCATTTTCTTTAAACACCTGAATGTTAGGGTAAATGCAGGTATTTATTTTAAATGCAGAGACTTAACCAGTTCTAAATTTCCTGCCTGGACCTGTTCATTCGAAAACATCGACAGGAAAGAAAAGGTCCTGGAACCTTGTTTGCCTATAGTTAAGGAAGCACTGAAGCCCCTCTTCCTCACCCCCCCCCCCGAAAATACAATGGAAACAAAAATACTCATAGCAGAAGGGAAAGCAGGAAACCCTTTAAAATGTGGGAAAGGGTAGGTAGGACGGGTCATAGTTTAGAATTGGGGGCAAAGGTGCTCTTCATTCATTTCTTCCACACACCTGCCCCAGTGATAAGCCATGATCTAGGCCTAGTATACTTACTCCAGTGATAAGCCATGATCTAGGCCTAGTATACCTACTCAGTGATAAGCCATGATCCAGGTTTAGTATACCTTCTCCAGTGATAAGCCATGATCCAGATCTAGTCTGCCTACCCCAGTGATAAGCCATGATCCAGGTCTAGTTCGGTTGATACCTGAGAGTTGTATAAGTTCCCACGTCCTGTTGTTACCCCGCGTACAGTCAGCTCCACAGCACAGATTCCAGACCCCAGTCCTAGATCTGCTGAGCTGTATATGGATACAGCGATGTGGCTCAGTGCAATTGCATCCCAAAGATGACTGGAACATGGTCCCTTTGCTTCCTGAATGAATTACTCATCCTCAAAGCGTGCTTTCTGTTTTTGATGTCAAAGCCATTTCCCAAAGGTTACCATGGAGTCAGAAACAATTCTTTTATTAATGGACTTCTGTTTTAGCTTTTTTGTTTGGGGTTTTCTGTTTGTTTGTTGCTTTGTTTTGGTTTGTTTATTTTGGTTTTATGAGACAGGGTTTCTCTGTAGCTTTGGAACCTGTCCTGGAACTCACTCTACAGACCAGGTTGTCCTTGAACTCACAGAGATCCACCTGCCTCTGCCTCCTGAGTGTTTGGATTAAAGGCGTGCGCCACCACACCTGGCTCAGTTATAGTTTTGAACTTTAAATAGTTCTCATGCTACACTGTTAATCACAAAAAAACATTTATTAACCGAGAACCTACAAAAATGGTAATATACCTACTAATTGCCATTAAAATATTTGCTTGTCGACATAAGCTTTAAAATGGCGCCACACAGCCTTATGAACTCTCATAACCCTTAATATTAAATATTAACACCATTTTAGTGAAAATCATTACTGTTTAGGATTCGATATAAAGCCTCGAATTTCAGAGCTTGAATAGGTCAGAGAAGTTATGAAATACAGAGGGCAGCGGCTAGCTGGGGACAATGCCATACCAAGGCCAGCACGGTGGCTGTAAAAGCAGGAGGATGGCAAGTTCAGGGCAGCAGCGGGCTGCATGGCCAGACCCTGTCCCAAAGCCAGTTCAGAAAGTGGTCCGGGACTGGCGGCACCCGTTTAGACGACGGCTTGTTGTATCACACTCGATGTTTTCCTTCCAGCCCCTGAGTTGAGTCATTGCTCCTGATACAACTTTGTATTCATAATCAGGTAAAGGAGGGGCGGGGACGCCTGCGACGGGAATGCGGAACTGCAGTTTTATGACCAGCGCGTGATCGTTGCCTGTTACACAGTTAACGTGTTCACAATCTTTAACTCTTTTGTCGTTGGTTTTGATTTTACGTTTCCTACTGCAGAATTACAAGTTTGGGGAAAGATGAAGTCGGAACTTCCGTGGTGATATAAAAATGAACACCTGTTAAAGAGTTGATTTTCCTGATCGCGGAAAGGACTCCGGCAGATGTTTTTTTTTACCAGTTCAAAGGAGCAGCCAAACAGCTCCTCCTCTGAGCAGAGAGATGCCAAGGCAAATTACAAATAAAACGGAACAGCTTTGTTAGACAGGGCAAGGTGAAACTGACCACGCAGCAGCTCCCAGCACTGACGGGTGAGGTCATTCTGGGGCTGGGAAGAGACCTGGAATCTGAGCTCACAAGCGTGTGCAACACAAGCGCAGTTTCTCGCTGAGCCACATCTTCTCTACGGTCTTCACCTTCTTGGCAAACAGCAGTCTCGAGAAACATCCTTGATCTCAAAACTAGATCGGTCCCATTGTATTCGGTTCAATAATGTCCGTAAGTGTAGGGAAGATTGTTGGGTTTCTATATGTCTTTGTGCACACACTCATGAGTGTGTGTGTGTGTGTGTGTGCGCGCGCGCATGTGTGTGCGTGCCTCACTTTTTTGCAGACACTTTTCAAGACCAAGACTCCTGTAGAAGTTAGCCATTAGATTTCTTTCTTTTTTTAAAAAAGTTTTATTTATTTATTTATTATGTATACAGTATTTTGGATACCAGATCTCATTACAGATGGCTGTGAGCCACCATGTGGGTGCTGGGGATTGAACTCAGCACCTCTGGAAGAGAAAACAGTGCTCTTAACCTCTGAGCCATTAGATTTCCCCATTACTTCTCCAGCCTTAGCCATTAAATTTCTACATTACTCATTTGAGTGAATTCCTCTTCTCTCTCCCTTCCTCTCAAGTGTGTGTGTGTGTGTGTGTGTGTGTATGATGCTTGTATGTAGTGTGAGGATGTGTGTGGATGTGGATACACAAGCTACAGAGTGAGCATGCCGATCAGAGAACAACCCTGGGCATCGGTCCCTTCTTCCTTCTCGTCTGAAACAGTGTCTGCTCGTTGCTTACCTTTGTGTGGCCCGCACCAGCTGCCCGTGAGCTCCCAGGGTTCTCCGGTCCCAGGCTCCAGCCTCACCACAGGGGCTTCAGCACGACAGATCCCCAAAGCCGTTTCTGTGTGGGTTCTGGGGGTTCACAGGCTTATACACTCATGTTCATACATTACTTGCTAAGCCATCTTCCTTGCCCCAATCTCTCTATTCTTATAATTCATAGAGGGCAACAAGCTGCTCCTCTGTCAGTCAAACCTTCTCTCACGCCAGCCACCGCTGTCGAGTCTCAAGTTCCGCCATAATTGTTCCACTTTGCCCCGCTGTCTTTCCCGCCTCTCCATCACACATCCACGTGTCTTAGCAGCCTTGGGAGCTGTGGTGCCACACGGGAGACCATTTTGCTCAAACGGCTTTACTTATGTTCATTTCAATGAGTTGTTGGTCAGGTTCAAGGCTTCTGGTACACACACCATCAATACAGGATGCTCACCTGATATCTCTGCTACCCTGCTGTTGCCCAGCATTGGGGAGACCCTGCGTCTATGGTGTTACAGGACCAGCCTCTTCACGTGCTCCAGAAGCTCATAGATGGGGTAGATGTTGGGGTTGAGCCAACTCAAGGCCCTGGATCCAGGCCTAGATGGTAGCAGCTGACTTGGTCAGTTGACTCCCGCAGAGCAGGCAGGGCCAATAAGCATAAATTCTTACAAAGAAAACTATGACACAAGAATGATTATCCAGCCGGGCGGTGGTGGCGCACGCCTTTAATCCCAGCACTCGGGAGGCAGAGGCAGGCCGATCTCTGTGAGTTCGAGGCCAGCCTGGTCTAGAAAAGCTAGTTCCAGGACAGGAACCAAAAGCTACGGAGAAACCCTGTCTCGAAAATAAAAAAAAAAGAATGATTATCCAATTATATAATATACCATGAATATATCCACATAGGAAGAATATGACCAGGATGTATAAGGATGTAAAGCTGCCTATCTTAAAGATATTAATGAAAGTCTGTGGCTAAGGGATATGAAATTTGGGTGTGCGTGTGTCTGTTTATTTATGAGAGATTTTTAGAAGACTACACTTGTAAAACATTGGCCCAGAAAATGCTTGGTTCAAATTAAAGATGGAATTGAGTTACAAGTTTAAAAATAAGTGAAACTCTAACAGCCTATACTCTGACTGACAGCCTATACTTTGACTGACAGTATATACTCTGACTGACAGTCTATACTCTGAACAGCTGTGCTAGGTAAACCAGGTGGGCTATGTAAGCCAGGAAAAGAGCTAGAAGGGAAAAGTAGCAAAGGTCACACAGAGAACAGACCACAGAATGAGAGAACTGGTTGTCAAAAGCACGAGAAGAAATTAAGAAGGCTTCTGGAATTTGTATATTGCCTAATTATCCCGTTAAAATCCATGTGGGGGGAAAGTCTGCTGATGGACAAGAACAAAGCACAGCTTCTGAGGGGAAGAGCACAGAACCCAGAACCTAACGGCGATTTGTAGTTGGAGATTTCTCTTTTAAGGCAGCAAATACCGACACGAGGATTTTGTTAAAGGAAATTCAATCACAGAGGCACGGGGGATGCTGTTACAGCTTCGCAATCACACAGGCTTAGGATGAAAGAGTGATGTTCAGAAAAACACCAGGTTTAAACTCCACACACATGCGTGAGAGAAGATCTCCTCACTAGTTATGCTAACAAACAGGGTGAGGGGCTTTAAAACACACATATTTATAAAATTAACAGGAAGTACTAGTATTCAAATTGCTGAGTTGAATGGTGTATTAAATTATGATATGAAAACATTTCTGTGATTTTAACGCTTCCTCAGGCAACTTCCTCAGGGCCCCTAGGACTTGGCATAGCCAGACTTTCATCACTGTTAATTCTTCAGTGCTATTCTAGGCTGTCACAGTTCTTCATACGACACTTTGATAAACCCTTCATACGTCACTTTGATTTGTTCTTTGATAAACCTTCAATTAATTTGTAAGTTCAACATATCGAAATACATGAGTTAACCTTTGATTACAAAAAAATCCCAAGGAGTATAAACTATAGTAACAAATTTAATATATATGGATATCTGAACCACTTTTAAAAACTGACGAAGTAGATTCACATCACACTCCAACAAGCAAAGGCTAGGACTCATAGCTGTTCTCAGTCTAATGACAAACTCAGGCATGTTAAATCAAGGTTCTCTTACACATTCAAGCACAATTTAAATACTTAAGCACTTTCCTTATACATTTCACATTTAAATCTTAAATCTATTCTAATGTAAATCACAATCAGAGACATCAGGCCCTCTAACTGTTAAAAAATGATTAAAATAGAAGCAATTACAGTTTTAGCCCCAAACCTAACCTATCCACATTAGGATATAAGCTGGATTTACTCTACTACTTCACTACAGATTGGGAGAGAGAGAGAGAGAGAGAGAGAGAGAGACAGAGACAGAGACAGAGACAGAGACACCAATTTTAGTCAGGCGAAGTCAGATATCCTCAATAGTATTAGATATTATTGGTTGGAGATGAATTGCTACTTCCATGTTCATTCTGCCAAAACTAATCCATAGTGTCCTTGAACTTCTGTATGCACAATTGAGATTTTGCTTTGTTTATGGTTGCTGTTGTTTTGAGACAAGGTTTCTTTGTGTAGCCCTGGCTGTCCTGGAACTCACTCTGTTGTACCAGGCATTTTTTTTGGGGGGGGGCGCACCAACCAGCTTCCAAATCATGACGTAGAGACTTATTAGTTATGATTGGCCTTATCTTAGCTCTTATTTTAGCTCTGTTTCTCTTCATTTATGTTTTGCCTCAGGGCTTTCTGTATGTCCTCTGTGTCTGCTGGCTGGCAGCTGTCTGACTAGGCTCGGGCGGCTCCCTCTCTTCTTCCTTAGTTCTCTCCTCTCTTCTTCCTCTTAGTCTTCTTTCTCCTCCTATGTATTGTCTCTGCCCGCCAGCCTCGCTTATCCCTCCTCTGCCTAGCTATTGGCTATTCAGCTTTTAATTAGATCAATTAGCCAATCAAGTGCCTTAGGCAGGCAAGGTGAAACAGCAATACATCTTTACATAATTCAATAAATGAAGCATAAACAAATGTAACGCATCTATGCACAGTTAAAGTAATACTCCACAGCATAAATAAATATAACACATCTTTACATAGTTAAGAATTCCACAACACTCTGTAGATCACCCTGCCTCAAACTCTAGATTCTCCTGCCTCTATCTACTGGGCACTGGGATTAAAGGCCTGTGCCACCATTGCCTGGCTGCATTGCTTCAATTTAATGCTGAATAACAAGCCTCCCTGAAACCTACTTTCTGAAATAAGTATAATTTGTTTTGTTTTCTTCAAGACAGGGTTTTGCTGTAGCTTTGGAGCCTGTCCTGGAACTAGCTCTTGTAGACCAGGCTGGCCTCAAATTCACAGAGATCCACCTGCCTCTGCCTCCTGAGTGCTGGAATTAAAGGCGTGCGCCACTACCGCATGGCTGAAATAAGTATCATTTGATTGTGAATTATGATTCTCCAAGCCAAGCAGAGACTGACTGACTAGGTGCCTCCTAATCCTAATACTGAGTAGGTAGCTTAAGCTAAGGTGGTGGTGTACTCAGCTGGCATCTGGGCCTGGCCTGGTCTGTGGCAGTGGAACCCTGGTCCCTAGGTCTTCGTGTGCCAGCTCAGAAGACCAGGCTTAGGCAGACCCCTGCTCCTTGTGCTCTGTCCTGCGAGACACTCAAACTCCTTCAGTGACTGTCAGTCAGCATCCCAAAAGAGCGAGTTTAGAAGCTAGACAGAAGACTAGAAATGACTCCAAAATTTCAGAACATTCTCTCCTCTCTCTGCTGCTGGACAAACCAGTTAAGTCCAGTTTAGACTCCAGGACTGAGGATGTGGCCCTCAGCTCTCAAGGAGAGGACCCCAGGAGGTGTGTAGCCGCCTTGTATTCAGCACAGAGGGCTCCTGCTTTGTTGCACGTTCACACTGGCCTGCTATGATCTACTTCCCCCAAAAATCAGACATTGCTAACAGCTTCCAAATTTCACATTTTCCAAGTTTCTGATGTAGATATTTTCAAAACTGAATTGCCTAATTCAAACAAGGAAGCAACGCTCCCATCCACGGTGAAGCTAATGTCTGGCTAATTTTTTGAGCTAATTTGCTTTTGTCCCCTGACACAACTTCCAACTGGCTTCAAACGAGGATTACATTTTGCTTCCTGCTTACCTCTCTAGTCCCAATTTCATATTTACAGCATTGTGATGCTAACCTGGAAATGTCCAGAGGTCATCAGGTCCCAAAATGCCAGCACCGAGATTGAGGTCAGAAATCAAAGTGTATGCAGGACAAAAGAGCTGTCAACTAGCAAAGGGTTCCACGTCCCGAGCAACCAGCCATTGCCTGTAAAGGGTGGGGCAAAGGCCATTTCAGCAGCAGGCACAAGACCTGGTAGCTTAAATGTGGGTGTCTGCAGGGAATGCCCAAAACTGACTTGAGGACATTCGCAGGAGGGAAGGTTTGATGCCCCACCCAGGAGTGAGGGAAAACGCCCTCTTTAAATGGACTTAAAACCCTGGCGACAAAAACCAGTGCGCTATTATTTACAGATGGGAGCTCATTGCATTCAGCTGCAGCCTAAGTGATATTTTGTAACTTTCTTACTAGTCTTTGGCGAAAAGTCTTCCACCCTGCAGACTATCACAAGCGCTACAAACTTCCAAAGTGCTGCTGTTATCAAAGGCCCCCAGTCTTTCTCAGCCGCTGACCCAGCTTCCGTCTGCACAGACACCCTCAATTTCCTGTCCACCTGTTCCCCAAAGCTCCCTGTGCTCGTGTGTGCGCTCCCTCATTAGCACATTGCGGTCTCTTTTTAGCTCTGGATCAATACTTGCGCTCCAGTTAAACTCCAGAAGGAACTAAACTAAGAATAACCGGAGGAAGCCAACCCGACCACAGAGAAGCGCCGCGTTCTGGCCCGTCCTTGGGGTGCGTGAAGCTGCCACCTTTTAGGTAGAAAACTTGAAGGGATACTTCTTGAGAGATGTGCAAATTAGGACCCGAAGAAAGTAAGGGACTAGCCAAAGAGCGAGCAGAAGAAAGAGTGCATTAGGCAGAGAAAGGCAAAAGTCCCTGAAATTGGGATAGATGTGGTGTCTTTTAAATATTTAAGGCACCTATGGGCCGGCGTGGAAACAGGAAGATGATACTGAAATACAAATAAGCCTACGGGTCATATTATTATCCTTTAGGTGAAAAGTATAGGTTTAACTTCAAATTATACATCAGAGTGAGATCTATAGGTAGAAAGAAATTGGGGAAAAGGGAGAGTAGCTGAGGAAAATTGGGGGAAGCAGGACCAAGACTAAGGAAAAAGACGTTCATTTCTGACGTACTGATTGTGAGACAGAGGCTCCCGGGAGGATCAGGGCTTGGAGTCTAATCAGGGCTGCATGAGACCCTATCTCAACAAAACAAACAAAAGCCCCAGACCCTAATCAAAACAATGTCCTTTAGTCTATGGGGGTGCTTCGGTGGGTATATTAGGTGAAGTTAAACTTATACATTAGGGAAAAGGTTCAAAGTTAGCAATATATTAAGTTCTTCTTATATGATGTAGTCCCTTTAGATAGTGAAATATATTTGGAGAGTCCACACACAGCTCAAAGCACAACCTGAGACTCATTAGTCGTGAACAAGAATCTGGTAATGAGCTAGGAGACTTTGGGAAAATGTCTAAGAGACAGGGAGCCTAGAGGTGAATCATGATCCAGGGTTTAAAGGTGAGGAAAGACAGCAGACCAGCTAAGCTGTTTGCATGGTTAGCTGGGTAACTGAGGAGCCCAGGGAGCACAGTGCTGAGGGAGACACTTGGGGATGGATCAGGGAGGAAAGAGGGTTGACGGTGCTGTTAGCTGGAGAACACCCACCCAGGACACACAAGGCCTTGGGTTCAATCACCAGCATCCTCCCCAAACAACAAATGGGAGTGTGCTTGCCTGCTTCATACAGCGCCAACAGACCGCACTAGAGGAAGGCAGAGGGGTAGCAATGGTGACCCCCACGCACAGTAACCATGGAGAAGTGGGCACCGGAACAAGACCAGACTGAGTCAGTGAATCTGTGAGGATTAAAGAGATTCAAGGAAATGGCGGTGGCTAGAAAAAACATGGTTGGGGATACAGGGGAAATAACAACATAAGACAGAATAGATGGATGATTACTATTAAGATGGAATCTTTATGGGGAACAGAGATAGACAGAACACAAGAGAGGGCGAAGACCATCTCCTCGCTGTCTGGGAAGAGAGAAAACCGGTATAGTACATGTGGTCACGTTTACAAGTGAGTGGTAAGACCAGGGCGTTCCTACCAAAGAACCCAGTTCCCAGGATAAGATAATATTACCAGCTGAGAAGGGGGGAAAAGTTTGATTCAAAGCTGACTTTCAGTGTACAGAGGGAAGGAGGGACATTAAATATCAGTAATGGAAGGAGCATGAGATTTAAAGACCCAGAAGAGAGCAACATGATTTGAAGGCAATCCTTGGCCTGAGAACTCAACTTTTAACCCTGAGGTATTCTGGGTGTGAGAGAGAAAACAGCAAGCGGTGTCCCCAGGGAAGGGTCAGGAAAACACAAGGCTTCCAGAGCTCAGACAAAGTCAAGAAACAGGTTGAGGTCACAGGGCAGTGTGGCGGCAGAGAGCGAGGCACGGGGGACTGGGGCCGCTGATGCAAAGACCAAGAGGCCGGGAGAAGGCGAGCAGAGGGCTTGTCCAGGGTCCTCCACCCGAGGGTCTTCCACGCGAGGGTCCTCCAAGCGAGGTCCCACAGGCCGTCACAAAACAGCCCGAGAATCCGCATTTCTGGAAGCTTGTGTGGGTGAAAAGGCCTGTGAGGCATGGTACTTCTTGTCCCTTAGAGCAAGGTGGCCACGACTTTAAACATAAGCTGTCAGCTCTTTCAAGTGATGTGAGTCTTGGGGCTAATTGTGCTCCTCAGTATTCCTGGCGTGCTCAAAGCGGCATTCAGCCTCCAGCACTGGAAAAGCAAGCATGTTAAATCTTAAGGTTCTCTCTAGTGAGTTGTGCCCCTTCCCACGCCTATTGTTGTAGGCCAGCAGGCCTGGCTCGTCCCCGCGTAAGCAGAAGCCAAGGTCATCATTAGCAGGTCCTCACCTCAGCTCATTCCCCTCAGCGTGGCAGTTCGCCTGGCATTTTCTACCCACGCCCATCTTTCCCAACCCCACCTCGCATGTCCTTGTGGCCTCTCCCTCTTCTGCACCGTCCCTTCTGTCTAGGTTCTCAGAGTAACAACCAACGGTACGCTGTACCGAAGCCCACTTGACCACCGCTTCGGATCGTCTCCCTGCCCACCTCCGCTAGGCTAGTTTGCTCCCACACACGTCCTAGCTCCATTCCTGCAACTGCGCATGCTCGCATGGAAACGCGCTGGATTCTTTGGGTCAAAAGTTAGCTCTTGCGCAGGATGCATCTGCCCACAATGCTTTGTATCAGAAAATTCTGTCTGTTGGATGAATGTGTAGCATCAAACAACGTAAACCTATTTTTCACCATAAAGATGTCTCCTCGTTTTCTTCCTGTCTTGCCGCTTACCTTCTTCCACTCTCTAAGGAAGTGAACCCAGAAATTCCCTCTCCCCTGCATTCTTCCTTCCGGGTCCCTGGCTTCCCTCTTCAGCTCCTCACTGTCTCCTTCTTGTTTGCCCCTTTGCTGCCAAGTGAATCCGGGTTTTAATTTCAGTCCGCACACCTCTGCCCCAATCCTGTGGCTTCTGGCAGATGCTTCATGAGCTGTATTCCATCTCCAGCAACACGAGAGACAAAAGCACCTCCAATCTTCTTGTCCGCCACCTCCGCTCTTCACAGAAACACACAGCACAATCTAAACAGAAAGCAAGCAGCAAGCGCTTGAGGGAAAAGAAAAGAACTTCCTAACAGTCTCTAATTTTGCAAGGGTGTACAAACGCCAGCACAAATTCTGGAATTACTACTTGTTCGGACCCACTTATCACATCAGGCAAAGGCTCCCTTCTCAGGTTGTGACCTGTAGGCAGTAATAAATGTTAATCTTCCAGTCACGAATGTGGAATCTAAACAACTTACATGTTTAATGGTAGACCCGTGAGAATATGCCAACCTGTAAATGGACTCTCGCACTAAAAATGCAGCCATTTTTAGCTCAGCTTCTGAGGCTCACAGACACTATGAAGCCCAACAATGGGCCCAATGGGAAAAAAAAAATCAGGATTTGGTAGTATAAAGTTTCCCCTATTTATATTTCTAATTTCCTTAATGAAAATAGACAATGTTAAAATGTATAATTGTTCAAAAACCAATCCTATTCTGCATACAGCTTAAAGGATATTGTAAAATAGATTCATTGTACAGTAGACTTGTCAAAAACCGACACCACTGGGTTAGAAATTATGACGACACAGGGCACTCGCTTTTCCCATCTGCAAAATGGAGTAATTAATATTAACCACGCACTCTGCAGCTGGGAACAGCATTTGCAACATTCTAGTAGTTGCGAACTTCCAGGCCCTGTGGGGTAGTCTCTCATTCAGGTTATTGTTTCCTTGCTTAGAGGCAAAGTAGATACAATGGCTCGGCTGTTTCTTCAGCTCTTCTGTTTTCTGGGAAGGAACACCTGCCTGGAACGCACCTAAGGAGCGATTCCTTTGTTTTCTGATAATTAAAGTACGGTGGTGTTGATGGCCGACATCTGGATCCACTTTTAGCGCGCTCGCTGTGTTTTTCTGGCTCCTCCGAGACTCGGGAGGTATAAAGCAGTAGATGGGAATGCGTGATGCGCTTCATTTCGCAGCAGCAATTTACTCCTGGTTTGTTGTCTCCCCGCCACGGTGAGTGGGGGGCCCGCCGTTGCCCTGAGCGCTTAAGGGAGCCGAGCTGAGCTCCGGAAATTTAATACGCTATATAATGCCTGATTTATTTTTATTCTGGCTTTGACTCGACTTGATAAACTCGCCTGGGACCTTTGTGCAGAATCAATACCCAGGGATTAATTTTTTTTTTTTTTTAGTTTTAGACAGTTTTTAAAAAGTTTATTATTGACATTTTTAGATTCATAGAAAACATTAAAGTTCACGTCTCCTGCGTCTAATACCACTAGAGAAAAAAAAAAAGAAACTTGGGAAACCATTTTAATATTACATATCATTTCCACCAGAGTTTGTTTTCTTTCACTATACACCTTGGTTTCAAATTCTAATTTCTTAGCCTGTTACACACAATGGAACCTATTCTGACTACGTGTACAGAAAAGAGGGGTATTAAAAAGTACCAGGAAACGCAGAGAGTCCCTGGGACGCCAGAGAAGAGTGATCTGATAAGCGTGGTGACAGTCAACACGAACCAGGGTCAGCAGTAGAGGGTCCTTCTTCTCCGTGATGGTGACCTGCAGCATTGGTTGGTGCCTTGGGTCATGTAAGATGTCCTCAATTCAATCCTCAAAAAAAGGTGGGAAGTTTATAGGCTGTGGATGTATGTAACTCACTGGTGACGTGCCTAAAAACACAAAGCCTCGCTTCTAATTCCAGTGCATGAAGGATAGAAGGTGTGAGAATACCATGACAGATTCCAGATGAGTCGGTTAAGAATTGGCCGGGCGATGGTGGCGCACGCCTTTAATCCCAGCACTCAGGAGGCAGAGGTAGGCGGATCTCTGTGAGTTCGAGACCAGCCTGGTCTACAGAGCTAGTTTCAGGACAGGCTCCAAAGCCACAGAGAAACCCTATCTCGAAAAACCAAAAAAAAAAAAAAAAAAAAAAAAAAAAAAAAAAGAAAAGAAAAGAAAAGAAAAAGAATTAGGCCTCAGCAGGCGGATCTCTGTGAGTTCGAAGCCAGCCTGGTCTACAAGAGCTAGTTCCAGGACAGCTAGGGTTATTACACAGAGAAGCCCTGTCTCAAAAAACCAAAAAAAGAAAAAAAAATAGGCCATGCCCAATCTGCTTTCTTTCCTCTCTGCTCTGCCCTCTTCCAGGTGCCTCTGGAGCTTCTCCCTCACACACACCACAAACCCTCCCCCAACAATGTAGCACTGACAACAGCCGATTCCTCACTGTACCCCCACAAACAGCACTCCTCTACCTTCGTGTTCAACCATTTTATTTGAAATTCCCCAAAAGAAATAACGGACTTGTGATCTCTCTGCCTCTCCTGGTTTCTTTCTAGAAGCCCTGACTTTGGCAATCCCACAGCTCTGTGCCCCCCTCAGGGGTCATCTTCTTCATAACGAAGAAAACACCGTGTCATAGACATTTTAGCTCCTGAACGTCTTTCAAGAATGTTGTTTTTCCTTTACGGCCTATTCCGACCCGAAACCACTCACCTAAACCACCTTGACCTGTGGCTGGCTGGTCTCCCTTTCAGCCGGCAACCTCGGTTCATGCGGATTCATTGTCCTTGAGCTGTTGGGGTAGTTTAAGAAGGACGTTATGAAATTTACTTGCTTCAGATGTACAATGCAAACTCTTCTGACTGGGTGTACGGAAAAGAAGTTAACTGAAAGAAGGTAGGAAACCCAGAGAGTCACTAGGAAGCCAGAAAGCAGTGATGTGATAAGTTAATCATTTTCATGCTCGGAAGCCTCCCTCGACCTGGCCGAGTCAGAGTGGCTGTCACCAACACCGAGTCTGCTCGAGGCTATTCCCATGGCTCAGCAAGGCCACTGCTGCATCTGCAGTTCAGCCCTATCAGAATTTCTAGCAATTATGAGATTATTATGGACATTGTGAAATTTACTTGAGATCTGCAAACGCCTCTGCTAGCAAAACGTCCCCAAAGATGCGGCTACATCTTAGTTCTTTAGTTGCATCCCTAGAAATCTTCTCAGATCCCAACACAAGTACTGAAAACTTTGGAAGTCTCGCCTGTAGAGTTCTCTTAGCCCTTTCTGCGAGTGCACAGGCTGCTAACTGAGCTGGGTAGCATGCACTGGTTCCCTTTCCAACATCCAAACAATGTTAAGTATGCTGGGCTCTCTGTTCTGTCCCACAGCAAGAGAGAAACTATGGGAAAACGCTCGTTCTCTTGTCTGGCTCGCTGGCTCATAAGCTACTATTAAGGCAGCGGCTTTGTCTTTTACCTTTGGAACTGCAACACTGAGCAATATGTTGGGTGTGATTATTAGGTGATTAAAAGCCAGGTCCCATGTGCTGTATCAATTGAGGAGAAGACAGTCTAGATAAACCAAATACATATAAACCAAAACAGAAGGCATAGCATAGGATACAACCCCAGAGAACTCCAGGGCTCCTTCTTTTGTTCCTACTTTAAGGAAAGAATGTTTAATTCCAGTTTTAGGATATAATGGGGGCACACAATTGTGAAAAGTTAAAGAAAAAAAAACATGGCAATTGAGAAGATTAACAAGAGGAATTTCAATACTTCGAGATTCCCCCAAGTTGGAGGAACGGTTTGGGCTCCAACCCCGATCGCATAAAATGGAGTGTAATATAAGCCTAGCAAGTGGTCCCACTGAGCATGTAATAAAGCCCTGGAAAAAGCTGACGATGCAAGCTAGGTATTAAATGCTGGCTAAGGAGACATCATTGCATTTCGTCGGAACTGCAGGAGGTGACAGGCCATGATTAGCAGAAGAGTATTTCAACAACAGCGCTGGTCCAGGTGAGAAGACCAAGGCCATTCGCCATCGTTCACCTTCAGTCACATGCAGTAAGCAGATGGCGGTTCAAATGCTGGCTCCGTTAGTTATTACTGAGATGACCTTGAACGTGTTATGTAACCTGGCTAAGTCTACAGTTCCTTGCTTATTAAATGTATATAATGAAATGTTCGGTGTTCAGATAAATGACTGGTTTATTTCAGCTGCAAAAAGTAAACATCCAGCCCAAATTAGCATAAATACATAAACTGTTACAAGACCACTGACTAGGTCAATGGAACAAAACAGAGATGTAGGCTCGTACCAATGTAGTGATTGATCTCTGGTAAAGGAGCAGGACAATGCAAGGGAACAAAATCCATTTTTTTTTCCAAAGATGGTTGAGCTAGCTGTGTATTCACTTGAGTGAATGTCAACATGGGACATGCAAACTTCAGAAATGGTAACTCAGAATTTATCGGAAGCTTACATCTAAAATGCAAAATTATAAAATTCTTGGAAGATTATGCGGGGGTGGGGAGCGGGAACCCTACAAAACCTTTGGTTTGGCGATACCCTTTTGGTATCGAGATGATGTGTAGAAGAAAGAAGAGACCCCTGGTAGTCTAGTTTGCAGGGAGCCGGACAGAATTGCCATTACAAGATGGCGCTGACATCCTGTTCCATTGGGAGCTGCGTGTCCCCTGCTTCCCGCATGCCGTGGTGGATAAGGGCCCTTGGACCTATCCCGATGCAGTCTGGTGACAGCTGATTGTGGCAACCAATCACAGGGCGACCCGTGTGCCTACTCCCTATATAAGCAGCTGCTTTAGCGCTCTCGGCCCCCCTCGCTTCCTGCTCTCCCTCAACCAAGAGGCACTCCAATAAAGCGTGATCTAAGAAGAATCCTCGTGTGGTGGTCGTTCTTCCTCGCTGGTCGAGAAGTTCGCAGCACTAGTTAAAGTCTTCCACCTGGTGAAAGACGTTAATGTAGCTGCAACATTTTTTTTTTTGAGACAGTTTCTGCAGGATACTTCTTCAATGAAGGACTGGTATCGAAAAGAATGAAGAACTCTTACACTGAAACAAGATATCAGATAAGTCAATTAAAAACGGGCAAAATGTACTCAAAAACTGTACTAGGAAGTGGGCCACAAGCTATTTGTGTCACATTTTGGCCACAGAGAGTTACCTTGCACCTGTGTCCCTAGAACTTGAGTGACGCTCACTTAACTCAAAAGCGATGGATGAGGGATACAAATGGCTCAGTGAGTAAAAGTCACAATACCAGGGCAATCCCTGCAATGTATGGAGGAAGAGGAAAGCGACTCCTAGAAGCTGTGGCGTATCACCATGGCACATGCGCACCTGTGCCTATATACATAAATCATATGCATGCATGTGTGTGCTCACACAATTTTTTCTTTGTGTGTTTGTTTTTAGTTTTTCAAGACAGAGTTTCTCTGTAGCTTTGGAGCCTGTCCCGGAACTAGCTCTTGTAGACCAGACTGGCCCCAAACTCACAGAGATCCACCTGTCCCTGTTTCCCAAGTGCTGGGATTAAAGGCATGCACCACCACTGCCTGGTCTGCACACCCAGTTTGTAAAGTAACAAGCAAATGTTTTAGTAGAGAAAGTTTTGGGACAGGACAGCATTCAGGTGGTGGCGTGGTTACCAATCACAGCTCTTACTCGGGTTTGCAATGAGAACAGACATAAAACTACAGTTTGGTAAATAAAGGAGCATGGCAAGTTTTATGATCACAGACTCCATGGGATCAAACTATATCCATATATATATATATATATATATATATATATATATATATATATAGAGAGAGAGAGAGAGAGAGAGAGAGAGAGAGAGAGAGTAGGTGGAGTCAGAGAGAAGCATGTAACTGTCAAAGGAGGCAGATGCCATGGAGCTGTCCAAGAAGCAAGAGGTAACAAACCATGAGCCTCGGGGCAATACATAAAATAGCAGAAATGGGTTAGTTTAAGATGTAAGAATTAGTTAATAAGAAGCCTGAGCTAATAGGCCAAACAATGTTGTAATTAATACAGTTTCTGTGTGATAATTCAGATCTGGAAGGCTGGAAACTAAAGATCAGTCTTTATTTACAGCCAGGAGCGTAAATGTCTCTTGAGGAAAGCTGCACACATGGTACAGAGCTAGGCTAAGAGAGATTTCTTAACCTGAGTGTGGCAGAGCTGGAGGCGGGGACTTTGCAAGGCTGCTGGGGCCCAGATGATTCCGTTACAAGCCCCAGACATTAGAAATGGAACTGAAGAGGGTGGTACTTGCCCTGTTAGATATCGGTCTTACTTTGACCTGGTATTACTTTGCTATTCCTCTATGGCTCCCTCTTGGAATAGGAATGTTTATATTGTGCCAATGTACATTGGGGTATGTCATCTTTAAAACAAGAAGCACTGAGATTGCCGTGAGTCTCAAAGGAGATGGTTTTTAAACAGAGCTAAGCTTGTTAGACCATGCAGACTTTTGAAGTTGTAATGGATGCGTTTTATATTATCAGATAGTTGTACACTACTTGGGACCAGGGCTACCATGTTGCCGTTTGAATGTGAAACATTTGCATTCGCTCCATTGTTAGAACACTGGGTTTCCAACATGTGATGCTGTTTTGAAAGGTGTGGAAGCTTTAGGGGTAGAGCCTTGGCGGAAGAAGTGGGCCATTCCAGGAGGGCCCTGGGATTTTACATCCTGGTCCCTCCTCCTGTGCATTTCTTCTTGATTGCGGACACAGTGTAACTGGCTGGGTTGTAACAATGTAACCGGCTAGATTGTAACAATGTAACCGGATGGACCGTAACAATGTAGCCGGCTGCATTGTAACATGTAACCGGATGGACTGTAACAATGTAGCCGGCTGGGTTGTAACAATGTAACCAGCTGGAATGTAACAATGTAACTGGCTGGATAGTCACAATATAGCGGGCTGGACTGTCACAATATAACCACCTGAATTGTCACAATGTAATTAGCTGGATCCTCCTCTTCCTCTCTGCCTTTAGGAGCTATATCTCCTAAAATGGTGAGCCACAATAAGCCTTTCTGTCCTTAAGTGCTTTTATCATGTCCTGCCATTACTACATATGGAAAATCTGCTCAGTGTTTTTTAAAACTATCAAATGTTCATCAAAAGCAGTTCCATCATTTTTAGTAGCAACGCATGGGCCTCCTACCTTTTCCACACCATTGTCAACACTGATTAGTAGATGTTGTAGCCCTACTAGTAAACATGAAGCAAAACTAGTAATGGTTTGGATTTGCATTTCCCTAGTGACTAACGTTGAGTGCCTGCTAACAGGCTTATTATCCATTTGTATGTCTTTTGTTAAATGTCTATGTAGAACTTTTGTTTATTTTTAAACCTGCCCTATCTTCATTACTGAGTACCAGAAATGTCCATGTTTTGGGATCGTCTTTTTCACATGTGACTAATATCATTTGAAATAACAAGTTGTTTTATATAGCTAAAATTCAACTTGTCTATTTTCCCTTTTGACTCTTTTTATTTCGTATTATTTACAAAGCATTGGCTGGCTGAGCCCAGTAACTTTCACTTTCCTATGGTGAGCATTAGGCCAGAAAGTCTGGTAGCTTCTAGAAACTTCAGGCACCAATGCCATGGCTTGTCCTCTCAGTCAAGGACACTGGTATTAGAAAACAGAAAACCAAAGCCACTTCTCCAGAAACCTATCTGCCACTCTCTTTTGCTGAATTTTCTTGAGCTGGGAATCCTGAGAGGGTGGGCTGGCCTCTAACTCTTCCATCTTTTGGCAGTCTCTGCAGGACTGGGACTCTCCAGGCTGGAATGGCATCCTGCCATCCTGGATCTTCACAGCCGCCATCTCCTCCTCGTGGTAACTTGGGCTATGCAGAGTCACCAGGCTCTGAGAAGACCTGCTATCCTAACCCTCTCCATTATGACTGTAGACACTACTTTAATCAACACAGCATTGCTGTTTTGAAATGGAAAATTGTGAGTCTTCCAACTTTTTTCATCTTTCCCAAGAAGGATGTAGATTGTATTTTGAATCCCTGGCTCTGTGCATCCCAGAACCAGCAGAATAAGATGGGATTTTTAATGTGGGTGGCACTGAATGAACAGATTGATTTTGAAAGAAGCAGCAGCTTTAGCACTCCAACATCTTCTGACCCATGGACATTAGCTTTGTTTCTACCTATTTACGTTTTCTTTAATCTTTAAACAGCTCTGTGGCTTTTAGCACGCACATTCTACATTTCTTTCATTAAATGTACTCATCAGTATATTTTTACTAGAGTAAATGAAATTTTTATTACTTTATTTTTAGATTTTCCATTACCAACAGCTGAAAAACACTTGATTGTTACATATTGATTTTGTAACACAGCTCAACTCATTTATTACTTTCAGTAGGTTCCTTAAGATTTTTCTATAGACAGTATCAAGGCATCGGCACAGATTTATGTCTTCATAAATCCATTTATGTCTGGATTCTTTTTTCCTTGCCTAATTCCTCTGCTTAAACTTATAGCATGATACTGATTAGAGGCTGCAAGAATAAGCATTCTATCTTGTTCTATTTTTAGAGTGAAAATATTCTATCTTTTAGCCATTAAGTGTTACATTATTGTAGGTTTTCATAATGGCTTTTATTAGGTCGAGAAAATTCTCTTTTATTCCTGGTTCACCAAATGGTTTACATCATGAGAGTATGCTATGTTTTGCCAATATTATTTGTGTATGTCTATTAAGATGTCTATGGTATTTTTAGTTTTATGATATTCATATGGCATATAATATTGATTTTCCGATGTAAAAACCGATCTTTGATTCCTAGAATAAATCTCAAGATTTATTCAAGGGAACAATCTCTTTGTTGTGTCCTTTTGAGACAAGGTCTTACTGTGTAGCCAGACTCGAATCCGTAATCCTCCTTCCTCAGTCTCGTGGGCACTGGGGTTATAGGTGCACACTGCCATGCCAACTACACACCCCACTCAGTTATGATGCATAATTCTCATTACACATTGTTGGATTTCACCTGATAATATTTTGTTGACAATTAACTTGTTTCTAATTGATTATATTTTCTTGACAGTGAGTCATGGATAATGTATTTAAATACTGTTAGTTAACCATTATATGCGGGGCTGTGGACGTGTGACCGTGCAGGGTTGTGCACATGTGACCGTGCAGGGTTGTGGACGTGTGACCGAGCAGGGCTGTGGACGTGTGACCGAGCAGGGCTGTGCGCGTGTGACCGAGCAGGGCTGTGCGCGTGTGACCGAGCAGGGCTGTGCACGTGTGACCGTGCAGGGCTGTGCGCGTGTGACCGAGAAGGGCTGCGCACGTGTGACCGAGCAGGGCTGTGCACGTGTGACCGAGCAGGGCTGTGCGCGTGTGACTGTGCCACAGGGAGTTTGGCTCACTTCGATTTGCTTCTTTGTTCTTCAGCTCTTCTTCTGTGTTTCTCAAAGGCCTCAATTATCTCAGAGATACTGAGACTACTTTAAGATATTTAGTATTTGTTACAATTAATTTTCTTTCTAAACACAAGTATGTCCTGTTCCCTTCAACGTAGGACTGTTTCTGTAATCAGTTAACCTGGAGAACCAAACCATAGGACTCAAAAGCTACATTAGCAATACAAGTCCTACTTGAGCCTGGAGCCTGGAGCATAACAGTCCTCTGCCTAGTGAAAGGGACATGTGACTTGCAGAACTGAAGTCCAGACTGGCTTCCTTGGTGGGATTACAATAATCATTGTACAATTAACCTCCATTTCTTCTTAACTAGCTATTTTATAAAGCAATGCTTTGTAATAGGAATTGAATTTTTTTTGGCTTCTGTCTTACTTTTCTATTGCTGTGATTAAACAAACAAACAAACAAAAACATGACCAAGGCAACTTATAAAAGAAAGCATTTAATTTGGAGCTTACGGTTCCAGAGGGTGAGAGTCCATGGCCATCGTGGCAGGGAGATGGCAGCAGGCAGGCATGGGGCTAGGGCTAGTGTAGTCGGTGAGAACTTATGTCTTGATCCAGAAGCACAGAGCTGAGAGCAAACTGAAAACAGCGTGGGCTTTTGAAACCTCAAAACCACCCCCGCTGATGCGCCACCTCCATGAGCACACATCGTAATCCTTTTCCAACGGTTCCACCAGATAGAGACTAAGTGGTCAAATATGAGTCTATGGGGCGCTGCAGGGGGGGTCATTCTCATTCTAAACACCTGTTATATTTATTATGTCAGATGAAAGCCAATAGTTTATATCCAAGTTGATTGACAAATTACACTTCTCTGACGCCACTAAGAAAATGGTGGTTAGCGAAATTCACTACAGGAATTTTATTTTATTATTTGCTAAGTTGTTTCTGCTATAAATACAAGAACTTTTAAAAAGCAGAATATGGCTGGGAGGTGACTTAGTTGGTACAGTACCCTGTTTCTTTCTCCAAAGTGTGTGAGGACCTGAATTGGATCCTCCATCATCCACAAAATACAGAGAGCCCAGCGACCCACATACATAATCTTAGAGCTGGGAAGGCGGAAACAGGTAAACCACTGGGCTCCTTGGCTAGCCCAGTGTAGTCCACTCCATGAGTTGAAGCTCAGGGAGCTGCTGTCAAACAAAAAGTCAATAAATAAAAAAGTTAAAAAGATGGAGACGGAGGATACAAGACACTGCTCTCACCTCAAAGGAGAACTGAGTTAGTGAGCTGAAGTTTTACAGTATCAACATAGAACATCTTGCATAAATCAAGTCTTTCCAATACATCGGTGGAAATGTCAGGTGGAAAAATCTCTTTTCTGGCCCCTATGTAATCTGTGAACTTTCTTAGCTTCTGGGCGGGTTGAAGCTGATGCCCTGCTAAGAAGCTAACACATTCCAAAGGTCTCACCTGATATTTACCCAGGAAGCTGGCCATTCAGGGACACTGGGGGGCTAGAAAAGGCTAAACGCAGCTCAAGATAGATTATAACGAGGCTCCAGACTTGCGACAGTATAACTTGTCCCCAGTCGCTCAAGTTCTAAGCAGTTTTTCACTCTTGCAGAAACTTCAATTTAAGTTTCGACTCCTTTCCAGAAATCTCACTCCTCACACCCAAAGTCCACCTCAGGCCTACACCGGTAAACAAACCCACGTTCACGTCCGCAGTATGTGCGCACACACAGCGTTAAAATAACACTTCTTAATTTAAAAAGAAAAATGCATAAACTGGCCCAGTTCTATTCCGACACAATTAGACATCAGAAGCTGCTGTTCTCATAGCATTCCTATCGTTTTCAAACTGGTTACAAAACCCTACATGGAAAGTCCTACAGGCTGTACACATCCGCTACATTAAATGTGCCAGCAAGCAGGGCAATCCTCAGTCTCCCCGGTGCCCTGCTCCCTCTACCAACGGGAAATGCACACACTCTTTTTGCAGGATAAAGGAGATTGCTTCCGCTAGGGGGCACGTGAAAGACTTCCAGAATTACCCTGCTCTGTCCCTGACCACATAAACCTCACCGTGAACTCCTACACCCTACTCGATCGCGCAGAGACCCCGAACAGCCGCTACCGCGCAGAAGACTCCGAACCGCAGCAGACTCCAGGCTCCGGGCTCCGCGACTTCACTCCGAACTTCCCGGCGGGAGCCTCGTCCACCAATCACAAGCGTCCTTCCGCGGGCCCTGCCCTCTCCCGCCCCGCCCCCCGACGCACGCAGCGCGCTGACGCCAGCGGCGAGCCGGGGCCGTTGGGCAGCGGAGGCCCCGCCCTGGCCGCCCGGTGCGCGGCCCCGGCGGCTCGACCTCCCTCCCCCTCCGCCCCCGATGAGGTTGTTCAGGCAGCGGCCGCGGTCCCCGGCGCTGGTGCTGCTGCTCCTGCGGCCGCTGCTCGCTTCCTCCGGAGCCTCGGTGCCCGGCTCGCAGCCCCAAGCCATGAACGCTGGCGGCGGCGCGCGGGGCTGCTGCCCCCGCTTGCAGCGCTCCACCGTGCCGGGCTCCGACCCGCAGCGCTGCAACGAGCTGCTGCTGCTGGCGGCCGGGGACGAGGCGGCCCTGGAGCCGCGGCACCACGTCCTCTACTTCCCGGGGGATGTGCAGGTAACGCGGGCCCGGCCTCCCCGACACGCCCACGCTGGTTGTCACACGGGAGGCGGGCGGGCGGGGTGGGGGTGGGGAAGGGACCGTGGAGGCCGCGGTCTGTCTGTCGGTCCCGGGGCCGCTGGGGTGGGGGGAAGGAGAGGCGTTGCAGGGAGTGGGACACGCTCGCTCAGCTCCAGCCTTGTCTGGGACAACGGTGTGCGTGCTGGGCACGGGGCAGTTTGGAAAACGCCGTCTCACTGAAATACAGCCGTTGATCCGTTACTGAAGTGTGACCTCTTCCATAACCCTCAAACACGGGGTGGAAGAAATGGAATGGCCAACCGTGCTAGGGATGCTGAGGCCCATTTGAATGCAGCGCGGTGCGGTGTGCGTACTTGGTGTTGCTGGGTTCACAGCTGCAGAGCAACGTCCACGCTGGAGCTGTCCTGGAAGCCGGGTTTTCGTCTAAAACTGCGTTGTGTGAGGAATACATTAACCAACCACGTGAGAGTATCTGAATTGGTTAACAGGAAGAGGCAGGGCTCTCTGTCTCTTTAGTTGTGTGCCAAGTGTCAGTCACCCCAGGTGACTTGTGTGTCCTATGTTGGACAGCGCAGATCGCAGATCCAGAGAGCCTTTCCTTCGAGCATCAGCCAGCCCAGAAAGTTCTGTTAGCGCTAGCGTAGACATGCAAGTTAGAATAGAACAACCGGATGCTTTCCCCGTACAAGGATTTGTTCAAAACTATCACTGTTTTAAACTTGGTACTTGAGGA
Organism: Microtus pennsylvanicus; assembly: GCF_037038515.1. NCBI lineage: Eukaryota > Metazoa > Chordata > Mammalia > Rodentia > Cricetidae > Microtus > Microtus pennsylvanicus. The sequence goes on along the minus strand of NC_134600.1, from coordinate 2,247,942 downwards.
TGATAAACCTAACGATCATAGTGGTACTTAGTATCTTCTCTTGCTCTCAAACTAATCCATTGACTTGACTGGTTGACTGCTATAATGGGACCTGGAAAAAGAACAAAACAAAACTCGGATTTAGATGTAAGGAAATCTACTCAGTTGGTGCCTTTGTACTCTGAATGCAACAGATATGTTGCCTCTGACATTAACTTGCAGAGATTTGCGACCAGCTACTAAATGCATCCCAGAGGTGGTGGTGGTCATGGCGGCTGTGCACTTTCTGGCTTGAGTGTCTTTGAATGGGGCCCAAAGTGCTGCAGATACGGTCGGAGTGGCGGCTTCTGGTGTGCCGTCATCTGTCCTGTTAGCTGCCTGGACAACGACAGAGTGGTCATTGTGTGAAGTGTGGCATTTTATACAGGGAAAGAAGTGGAGGGAAAGGGGGTTCCAAGGCCAAACTGCCTAGACGTAACACTCCCTTCCCTGCGCTTTAGCCTAAAGCCTGTACAGAAGTCAAACCTCCCCTCTGTGGGCGTCAGTCAAGGTTAAATACTGGAAGAGCCCAGCGAGTGCCATCCGTCCTCCCCTTAAGGCACTGGAGTGCTCCCAGTGTGGACTTCTCTACGCCTTCACTCTTGTGGCTCTGCCTATTTTTCCCTGACAATATTTATTTAGTCTAGACATAAGCTGGATGTTTATGGATTCACCAATTGCATGCCAGTTGCTTCCTTTGGATATTTAGTAGCCGTCTAGAACTGAAAATCTATTCACTCCTCAGCAGTCTTCCTCGTCCAAGTTAATGAAAATTCCGACTTAAGTCGCTCAGCTCAGAAATTTGAAGTCCTCCTAGGTGGATTTCCTACCTTATCTCTAACCCAGCGCTAACTGCAGCGCCTCCACCGTGCCTCTTAGTGCATCTAAAACAGTGGAGGTCTCCTTATACCGCCCCTTTCGAAACCCTCCATATGTATCTTCCTCCGTAGAAAGAGCCAGCGTCCCCGAGTACCAGGATCGCCAGTGTCATCAGATCTGGCTTTCCCGAAGAGTAAATGACCATGAGAGTATGTCTTGACCTTATTCTCTGGGGTCATCCAGCCCTTTCTTAAGCCGTTCCCTTCAGCTGGGTCCTAGTCCCTGCTTAGTTGGGCTGTGTACTTTATTCCGCTGGTGCATCTTTAGCGATGTGCAGCTTCTCCTGGTGTAGCTCTCCTGTGCAGCTTCTCCTGGTGCAGCTCTCCTGTGCAGCTTCTCCTGTGCAGCTTCTCCTGGTGTAGCTCTCCTGTGCAGCTTCTCCTGGTGTAGCTCTCCTGTGCAGCTTCTCCTGTGCAGCTCTCCTGTGCAGCTTCTCCTGGTGCAGTTCTCCTGTGCAGCTTCTCCTGGTGTAGCTCTCCTCTTCCTTCTCAGGTGGTTCAGAGGGTAGCTCATCAACTCTAAATGGCTGTTTCTAAACTCTGGGAACCATGAGGTTTTCCGAAAAGATTCTTTGGCCCACTTCAGTGTAATCTGGGCTGGACCTCTGCAGTACCTGCAGGTCAGCAAGCGTCTAACTGGGCTGAGCCCTCCCTAGGTCCACCTCACTGAGCATGAGCAGAGACGTAGCCTTTACCTACTTCTTGCAAGCATAGTGAATGCAGTTTATCCCGGTAAGACAAAGATTCGAAAGAAACCCCTTTTAGTCAGTTAATTGTAGTTAACAGCCTGGGTGCATAGAGAGTTTGACTATGTGGTGTCTGGGCCGCATCTCAGGGTGGGGAAGCACCTGCCCATGGTTCTTGGGTCTGGATTTGATGTAACAGTAAGGATCCCAGTGTTCATTTTGCTGCTCAGGTCGTCAGTATTAACACTTTCTCCCATTTTGATCATGTAACTGGAGCTGGTGGGGGCTGATGTTTAGATTTACAGCACCTGCTATGAGGCACAGCCTGAACTGAGTCAGCAAATCTGTTTCACTTGGCTCATTAAATAGTAATGCAAGCAATTGTATAGGTGTGGGACTTTGGAGTTCTCAGTTATAATAAGCTTGCTTATTTATTTATTTATTATTTCTCGATGGCTTCACTGTGTGTAGCCCAGGCTGCTCTTGAATTCTGGATCCTCTCGGGCTCAGCCTCCTGAGTGCTGAGATTACAGGCATATGCTACCACACCAAGCTTATGAAGTGAACTAAGCAGGAGGCAGGAAAAACAGCTCAGTGTCTTTCTCAGCTACGTAAGGAGTTCAAGGCCAGCGTAGACTACCTGACACCTTGTCTCAAAGACAAGATGGCTTTGTGGGTAAAGGTGCTTGTTGTCACGCTGGACATCTGAGTTCAGTTCCCAAGACTCACAGGGTGCAAGGAGAGAAGCTTTCCTGCAGACGTCCTGTGGCCTCCACACACACCGGTACACACAAAAATAATGTTTAAATTCAGTAACAGAAAGTAACAGATAAGCCCTTCCAGATCTAAGCTGCTTATTTTATGACGGTTTTTGTATAATAAACCTGGATGTGAAGAAGGTAATGGCAAAATCCATAAAAAGTCAACTTAAGAGCCGCTTGGAATATATTTCAAACATACATAGCTACTAATAGACATGTGACAAATGATTAATGAAGTAAATTATTAGGAATTGAACATTACAGTGAGGAAGTTATCAAAGGGCATAAACATAGTTAACAAAATTAAAAAATAAAATAGCCAGCAAACAGAAAAACGTTTAACCTAACTTGAAATCCAATATGAAAATTAAATCTAGAACACTGCATAATCTTATTCTACCAGGATTTTAAAAATGAACCATTAGCATTGAAGCGAAGTAAGAGTGTGGAAACCAGTGTGTTCTGTGCATTGCCAGAGAGTGTGGAAACCAGTGTGTGCTTGTGCATTGCCAGAGAGTGTGGAAACCAGTGTGTCCTTGTGCCAGAGAGTGTGGAAATCAGTGTGTTCTTATGCATTGCCAGAGAGTGTGGAAACCAGTGTGTTCTGTGCATTGCCTGAGAGTGTGGAAATCAGTGTGTCCTTGTGCCAGAGAGTGTGGAAATCAGTGTGTTCTTGTGCATTGCCAGAGAGTGTGGAAACCAGTGTGTCCTTGTGCATTGCCAGAGAGTGTGGAAACCAGTGTGTTCTGTGCATTGCAGAGTGTGGAAACCAGTGTGTTCTGTGCATTGCCAGAGAGTGTGGAAACCAGTGTGTGCTTGTGCATTGCCAGAGAGTGTGGAAACCAGTGTGTCCTTGTGCATTGCCAGAGAGTGTGGAAACCAGTGTGTTCTTGTGCATTGCCAGAGAGTGTGGAAATCAGTGTGTTCTTATGCATTGCCAGAGAGTGTGGAAACCAGTGTGTTCTTGTGCATTGCCAGAGAGTGTGGAAATCAGTGTGTTCTTATGCATTGCCAGAGAGTGTGGAAACCAGTGTGTTCTTGTGCCAGAGAGTGTGGAAACCAGTGTGTTGTTGTGCATTGCCAGAGAGTGTGGAAACCAGTGTGTCCTTGTGCATTGTCAGAGAGTGTGGAAACCAGTGTGTTGTTGTGCATTGCCAGTGCAGACTTCACTGTTAGTTCCAGTGGTATTTTACTGACATTCAAATACTGTGATGCAAGTCTGTATTGCTATAGAGTCATGCCTTTTAGAATATTTTAAGAGAAAATTATATCTATGCTTATGGTTGCTTAGTAGAGACCATGAGGTAAGGCTTTCTCACTTTAAAGCCTTTCACGGTTTGAATATTAAGTGTTCTGTACATTTTTCCTGTTAAAAATAGACTACTACCAAAATTAACTCTACCTACAAATATATAAAGAAAAAATTGTAAGTTGAGCAGTGTTAGAAATGATTAAAATGTACACGGCTAGCAGGTCCGTGCTCTCTAGTACATGTGTACATGCGCTATGTCTATGAGGAAATACTGTATGGTCAGAACAAAAACATAGCATTACTTTATACAGACTGCATCTAAACAATGATGCACAGACAAGAGCAAAGATCTAGATAGTAATAATTTTTAATACATCTAAATTTGAGCTGTCCCATGCCTGTGAAACTGAACAAATTCAAAAGAAAACCACGGAAGGCAATTTTGTAGTCTCGATCACCAACTTTAACTTGTGATTATTTAAAACCTGGTGTCCCCTCACGGGAATTTTAGATGTAGTTACGGATTCGCGTTAAGATTTTCTGTGCCATCCTGCAACTTTGCAAGGGATTTCTGGTGTCTGGCATAGCAGTCAGGACACTGGGAGAGTTTCCATGCCTGAAACAGGCTTCATCCCAGATAGCAGAACCGCAGCTCATAGCAGTCAGGACGCTGAGAGTCTCCATGCTTGTGACAGACTCATCCCAGAGAGCAGGACCACAGCTCACTGGGAAGAAAATATTCCTAAATTATGTCTTGATCTGTAATCAAATTTATATTTTCAATTGAATTAGGGAACTTCATTACATATGCACTAAATGAAAGTTATAAATGATTTGTAAAGCTAAAATTTATCTTTCTAGATTGTTTTATTCAGAAATTCTTAATACTTAGTGCAAGTATATTTTATTACCCTGTCTCTTAATGAAATTAAGGCCAAGTGAAGTGTTTCATTAAAAATCTTAGAGCCAGAAAGCACTAAAAGGTTTTAGGTTTTATTTTGAGTACATTAACCATAGGTCAACAAACCTTGGAAAATATTGCAAAGCTTTATAGGTAAATACACTTTTAATGTGTGTTCATCTTTCTTTTCAGAATTACCATGAGGTCATGACTCGTCATCCTGAGAATTATCAGTGGGAAAACTGGAGTCTAGAAAATACCGCCGCCATCCTAGCCCGCCGTTTCCCCGACAGCTTTATCTGGGTGGTCAAGTGCTCGCGGATGCACCTGCACAAATTCAGTTGCTATGACAACTTCGTGAAAAGCAACATGTTTGGCGCACCTGAGCACGACCCGGACTTTGGAGCCTTTAAGCACCTGTACATGTTATTAGTTAACGCTTTCAGCTTAACTCAGAACGGCTCGCTGTCCAAGACGAGGAGTGTTTGGAATAAGGACTGTAAAGCAGCTAACTGTGAGTCTAATCCTTCTACTTCTCGTAATGGTGGCCAGGAGAACGAGAGGACCTGTGGAAACGCTGATGAGGCCGCTGTGAGTTTTGCTCCACTGTCACTGAATGGCGCCTCGTTCACTTTGGTTGGATTCAGTAAAGGCTGCGTAGTTTTGAATCAGTTGCTGTTTGAGTTGAAGGAAGCCAAGAAAGACAAGAACATAGACACTTTCATCAGAAGTATAAGAACAATGTATTGGCTGGATGGTGGTCATTCTGGGGGAAGCGACACTTGGGTCACATATCCCGAAGTCTTGAAGGAATTTGCTCAAACCGGGATTACTGTCCATACCCATGTGACACCGTATCAGGTACAAGATCCAATGAGGTCCTGGATTGGCAAGGAGCACAGGAAATTTGTTCAGATCCTTGGGGATCTGGGCGTGCAGGTGACTAGCCAAATTCATTTCGCAAAGGAAACTCCTTCCATAGAGAATCACTTCAGGGTTCATGAAGTGTTCTGAGACCTAGTGTGCTTCCTCAGCGGGAAAACTGCATCCTTTGTCATGATTACAGGTGACGCAATGTCAGGGTAGTTAGATGCATTGTCAGCGTGTGGGCTAAGAAGATGAACATTCCAGAACTCTTGAGTGTCTTACACAGTAGGACTCCTTGCTTGTACATGTGGGCAGCTTTAACTTTGGATTGGATGAGAATTAATTTGAAATCCAGAAGGGTCGTGTGTGATAATTCTATGTCCTTTGAAAACGGAAGAAACTTGGTGTTAGTCTTAGTGTTTGCATTGAGAACAGCCGATCTTTTGAGACCTCTTCTCCACTAACATTGGTAATAACAGCAGTTCAGCCGTTGACCAGACATTTCATTCTTTCTCTGTCCAAGGGTCCTGGGGAAGACTTGCACCCTACATCCTCCCTCCCGGGAAAGTTTTGTGAGCCCCTGAACACATTCTCGCTTCTCCCAAGTGTTCGGGTTTTTTTGGTTTTGTTTTTTGAAGTTAAAATATATTTATTCCCGCATATCCAAGATCCTAGAGTTGTACAGTTGGCTTTTAAAACATAGTAGACTAAGCACTGTAACTTAATTCTTAATTGACAGTTTTTAATTATGTTAGTTTGCTGTCACAAGGAGACAGATTCCACAGACCTAAATCAGTGTTTCTTCAGAAGCATGGTTTTGTCTGCCAAGAGAAAATAGCTTTCTTTGGCCAAATGTAAAATTACATTGAGATAAGAAAGGTTACAAAGGAAAGTTTGAAGACACAAATAATTTAAATTTTGGCCCAGAAACTGAATTTGCTTAACACTGCTACATAATTTGGGTGAAGTTTCCTTCTGCCCATTTTTCTTTACTAGATAAATGCATTTTGAAAAAAACCAAAATCTAACGAATTTCAAGCAGTACTGGAACAAAGCTGTGTGGCTATTGAAAGTGGCACTTTTTATTTATGAATAAATTTGGTTATTCCATGACCTCTAAAGTTTTAACCAAATAGGGAAATAACATGCTGCTTTGGGATCGAAAAGAAAATGTATCCTAAAGCGTAGTGTTAGTATGCAACATGTTAATTTCTCGATCTCTTCCAGAATTACGTTTAAATCACTCTCTATTCCCAGTATTCACTCATGCCAGATGTTCGGAATGAATGTAGTTCTGTCGACTACAGATGAGTGTCTACATTTTCTCAGTAGTGAAACAACAGACAGTTGTTTCACTTTGAATGTCTTTTGAGACTAGCACTTCCCACAGTAGACCAAGTCACCTGGTTCTACCTTATCGCGCATTTCCTTAACTTAGAGCCCTATGATTGGGTGACTACATTCAACTTGTTTAACCATCAAAGGTACCACTCAATGTAGAACAGCTGAATTCGAATGGTCATATGAAGGGAAGGCTTGTCTCGGTCCTTCAGTCTCCACTCATGGGAGTGTTCCGTTGTTGCGGTGAAGTGGACATTGATCCGAGGGACACCTAAAACTGCCATGGCCTCTGGAGACAGTGTTGAGTAGTATGAGTGCCTTGGAGTGGAAATGGTTGTTTGTCCCCACACGGGCATTTCTGTGTAAAACTACAGATTTGTCCTCTTCCACATCGGTTTTAAAACTGTATGCGTTAAATCTGTTACTGTAAATGTGGGTCTTACTTGACTGTGCCTTTGTAAAGTCACCAAAAGAAGCTGTCCTAGAAATGTGAACTTTGTTCTCACCACAGCATGGATGTAAACCTGTATTAAAAATAGTAACCCACAGAAAGGTCGTTTCGATGTGTTTGTCCACCTTGCTACTGTGTCTGCTTCAACTTTCCTGTCTTTTCCAGGCAAACAGCTGTCCTTCCACTGAGTACACTGGTCAGCTGCTCCATAACTTTCCATAGGACACTAGAGGAACTCCTAAAACCTCTCCCTTTTCTTTGCTGCTCATCTTAGCTATCTATACTCCTTTATCCCCATAAACGACTGTTAGAGTATAGTGTGGTTCATTTCATTTCTGCAGTGTCCAAGCACCCGCCTAGTCTAAGGAGAATCTAAGCCACAAGGATCTAACAAGTCCCAGCAACAACATGTTAGCGGTGAGACAACACAACAGACCAGAATTTAGGAAGGAACATCTTGTACAAAGTATCCCATTCGAAGTCCTCTTAGAGGAAGGTGAATTAACAAACAAGGGGTAATGATCTCATGTGTGACTCACACTGCTGTAACTGAAGTGGACTTTGCAGTTCTCAGTGATGGAGACAGCGTCTCCTGGCATGTTTAAGAAACCCAGTGATGATTTCCGCGTTTGAAGCAAGGTTAACACCAGAGTGCCAGCCTGTAATTCCTCTTGACCCACCTGCCAACCAGCACTGGAGGAAGGAGTCACCACAGCCCGCCTTTCACCTCCCCCAACGACCTACCGTACTCCACACCTCCTAAGAGTTAACGTCAGCTTTTTGTAGGTAAGTAGATGTGCCTTGTAGATGCTCACAGAACCGCTACAAAAGGATAAAAGAAACCTAGCCTTGTTGACTGTCTCTTGGTATTTCGTATACTTTGAAATGATGGGATACCTGCTCTTCATGACCTGGGCCAAGACAAATACTGAGTCATGCAAAGCTAGCAGTGTTGAAATGTTTTGAACACGATGTACAGTCACAGGTGTGTCTCCCACGGCCACTCGGCCTCATCTCAGCAACTGCTGGCACCAGGTTGGCTGTGTACCCAGCAGAGCTAATCCTGTCTATGTAAGCATTTACAGAGCATCCACGGTACAAACGGCAGAGGTGATTAAACTGGACGGATTCGATGCCAACTCGTATCCGGACTCCGTGGTTGCGTATTTTGTATATATTCTGCCATCCTCCCATTGACTGTTGGTTTCATTTATGTTCATGTCTGCATCTAATAAGCTGTATATTTGCTTTGTTGGTCAGCCCTGGACCAGCTGGAAGGATGGGGGGTGTGACTCATGGCCACCACCACTGTAATGTTTCTGTAGCCGCTCAGTTAACCAGAATCGTCTCTGCACTCCAGAGTGATTATGTGATTTCTAACACACATCCACTCAACAATTAAATATTTTGAATCCAATGAATTAGTTAACGTTTACGTTATTCACTTGGCCTTAAACCAAAAGACAAAAGCATCTTTATTTAAAAATATGAGCAGGAGCCGGGCGGTGGTGGCACACGCCTTTAATCCCAGCACTCGGGAGGCAGAGGCAGGCGGATCTCTGTGAGTTCGAGACCAGCCTGGTCTACAGAGCTAGTTTCAGGACAGGCTCCAAAGCCACAGAGAAACCCTATCTCGAAAAACCACACACACAAAAAAAAAATATGAGCAGGAGAATTGTCTGAAAACTTCTCACAGGATTCATTGCAGTGCTGTAGACTTCAGGAGCTAGCAAGTCTCAGAGGAAGACGGATGACTAGCCTCAGTCAGGTGCTGGTCCCTACCTGACTCTGTAGACTGTGTTATAATCGCTTCACTTTCAAGGTGAAGATGAACAGATCCTCCGGTTCCCTCGGCTACCCAACAAGGTTCTGTGTAGGTCAGTTTGGTTCTGGTGACACCTTTTGTAGGTGCTGGGTCTGAACACAGGTACCTGTGCTGTGGGAGTGCTCTACCACCGCGTGTTCCCAACCCTCTATGACTGGTTAGTTAACTCAAAGCTAACTAAATACTGTGTGAAGTCAGGGTTCACATCTTTCCCTTTCTGAGAAAGTCAGTGCTTTGCTCAGGCCAAGAAGATGAAAAAAGAATCTGATAATTAGACGTGGCTAGTGTACAGCGTACTAAAACATTTTTCCCAGTACACATTTTACCTTTGCTCATCTCAGTAATTTCAGTTTTACTTCCAAAGATGACTAGGAAAAGTCATGATTCTTATATACTTTTCCTTTCTTTGTTCAATGCCTGAAGTTACTCCAGCTCTAAACAGGGCACTGGTGGATGAGCTTTAACAGTAATGGTTTCCTCTGTAATTAAAATGTGTTTAATTGATGGGCTCAGATTACTTTAGATGGACACGTGTACATTAAAGACCATTGTTCTTCAATGGCACTGAGTAATAGTCATAAAGAATAGCACACACACAAATGGGTCATTATCTCCAGAGATTACATCCATGGCATCCTCACCTGTCCAGCTATTGAAGTTTAGATGTAAGTACTAACTAAAAAGAGAGAGACAACATCAACGTGACAGGAGAGGCCAGGGGAGACGAGATACACCATCAAATGTGTTCACTGTTAGCATCCTGTAAGCTTTACTAAGTATCTAACCCGTTCTGTTCTCTCATACACTTCGTGCCTCACGGAAGAACATCCCCCTGTTTAATCTTACAGCGTGTGATGACGGCTCACTGACGGACAGGCTAAGTCACTCAGAGCATTAAGGCCACGGGCTTGGTAGGAAATGCTGGAAAGCGGCTGCGTGGAAGAAGCCTGTGGATTCCAGCCAGGCGACCCCACTGCATACAAATGAAGACACACAAGGCCCCAGCTGCTACTGGCAACCATCCAGGACCACGAGGGCAGCTAGACCTAGGATGATGCCAATCCTGCGGCTGAAAGAGTGGGGTGGGGGTGGGGCGAACAAAGGTTTCTGGTGGACTAATAAATCACTGCGAAACCAGGGGTCATTCCACCAGCAGACTTCATGTAGTGATTCAATACATTTTTTATTAAGTAGGAATTTACTGCTTTACGTCTAAGAACTACAGAATGGTTCCACTAAGCACTCTCAGCCTGTACCAAGTAGAAATCAGATATGCATCTCCTTTTATACCACAGATCTGAGACTGATTTATCCAGTTTTAAAAAAAAGCATCTTTAAATGTTTATATATTATAGTTCTTGAGCTGATTTTTATTTATTTTTAAATTTTTACTACAATTAGTTCATTTTTCTTTTACTCCAAGTTCTTGCTGTAGGCTTTGTCTTGAATACGTAGGACCATTTGGCGTGCATAGAAGTCCCTGTACTCCTCTGGTAGTTCAGCCAGAGTTTTCAAAGCTCTGTCCAAGATTTGCACAGCTCTGGACGCGGCCACAGGGTCTTTGTTGCCATAGGTGTCTGTTCTGTCGTAGCATTCCGATGGAAGGTGCTTCCAAAAGACATTCACTCCGACTCCAAACGCCTCAGAAGTCACATTATGGAACCATAAAGCTGTACAATGTTTTTTGTTTTTTAGAAAAAAAAAAGTTAAAAATAAAACTTACAGTTAAAAAAAAAAAACAACAAATGTCAGTGGAAATATCATGACTGCACAGAGCAGGCTCCTGGGGCTGCAGACCCTGCTTTCAGTCAGAGTCACGAGCACAGCCCTGTTCTAAACCCCTTAGGGATTTTCATTTTCCCCACCTAGAATGAAAGACATAATAAAGTGTATTTGCTTTGCACTCTCTGATTGGGGCAGGCTTCTGTGTTACATGTTTACACTTCCTGATGCACACAATCACATCAGAACATGGAGTGTTCTGTACACAGAGCATTTTAGTTATTGGGGCAGGCTTCTGTGTTACATGTTTACACTTCCTGATGCACACAATCACATCAGAACATGGAGTGTTTTGTACACAGAGCATTTTAGTTATTTGAAGACCATGCCTGGTCCTTGGTGATTCAATTCCGTACTTGTTCTCAAAATCCTCCTGTTCAAAGGCAGTCTGGTCCCCTGACTTAAGGTAGCACACACTGTAGCTTCAGGTTTTAGATTCTAAAACCAGACATAGACCAGTCCTTTACCATAAAACTATGAAAACCACAGTCGGCCCTTTGGTGGTGAAGAAGAAACCTGACCACACTAGTTAGCTATTTTTCATTTTCACTAGCAAGTTTACTGTTTTCCACTAACATCTTCACAATGTACACGCTATAAGAGTATTAAAGAACACCTCCGTGTAGCAGATGGGGCGCTAACCATGCCAAAGTGTTCAGTCTTATGAAGGAGGGTTTAAATCTTAGAAACACTGGTTCTAGGAGTGTTCATGGAAAAACAGTAATTTATAAAAGTCGTCTTCAACATTTTGGTTTTAATTATAAGGTCTTTCAGAATCTTTATTCACTTGTTAATATACCAGAAAAATCTAACCATTCTGATAGGTAAAGATGGAAATCTTGTTTTACATTAAAATATATGCAAATACTTAATTTCCAGATAAAATGAATATAGAGTAATAGAAAACTACATAGCTCTAATCATGTTCTAAAGACACAAAAAACAAATTTAATTTATTAAATGGCAATAGACTAGATAAAGGAGTAGCTGCTGAAAAAAGTACGGTACTAAGTCAGTGCATCACGGCCCCGACCAGACGGTGAAGGGTGCTGCCTTGGAGGGGTACAAAGACTAGCAAGGCCGTGGTTCCTGATGCTCACGGGACCTACAATCTACCCTCAAGTATGTCACCTGACTTTCACTGGTTATAGATGTTTCAAAAGTTAATCCTATCACTGAATAAACATATAGTTTATGAACTACAAACTTATGAATTACAGCAAATAGAATTCCACAAGGAACCTTGGTCAGTAAACCCCATTACTTAGGGTCTTTATAATTTTAAGGTATGCACGTAAATGTTAATTACAGATAGTAACTATCACCATAGTTACTAACATGGAAATTTTATGAGCATCCAAATTAATGTTTATTTCTTGAAACTGTATACAGAAGTTTTCAGATGTTGATATTATAACATTTTGATATTTAATAAAAATTTATAATCTTCTTAGAAAATATTTACCATTTCTAAAATGCCTATATATTTCAGAAATAAAATGATTTTTAAAAAACAACCAAGTACAACCTTTTCCCAGATATAAGGTATATTAACACACATGGGGCAGCCTACTACATCCCTAGACATGATGGTACAGCCTTGTGCAGCAGCAGTTCACTGTCCTGAAGACGGGAGGCAGCTGTGATCCAATGATAAGCACCTGTATGTCTAGATAAATAAACACAGCAAACACGCTGGTGTGATCTAGAGGCCTTACCAGGAATGAAGAGAACATCGCCGGCTTCCAGGGAGCACTCGTACCTCCGCGCCTTCGGGAAGAGTGGGTATTTATCTAGGTCTGGGCTGTCAATATTCAGCACTTCTGACTTAGAACCTAGTTCCCAAGAGAGATCACACAGATTGAACCAAGTCCGCACTGTTTAAAAAGTAATCACAAATATAAACTTGAAACTCAACTCTTTAACTCTTGTGTTTACACTGTGAGAACTATTCTTCTGAAGCCTAAGATAATTTTCAGTGACCATTCTTTATACAAGACAACCAACATCCATCATCCATGCAATCCAGTGAAATCATCTGAAACCTTTCTGTGGTTTTCAGAGACAGGGTTTCTTAGCCCTGGCTGTCCTGGAGCTCACTCTGTAGACTAGGCTGGGCTAGAACTCCCAGAGATCCGCCTGCCTCTGCGCTCGAGTGCTGGGATTAAAGGTGTGTACCGCCATGCCTTGTCTGGAGACTCATTCTTTATACTGCCTGTCGCCACTCACACACCCTGAAGTGTGGTCTTCCTACATTATTAAAAACAAGAGAATAAACTGTAGAAACATAAACTCAAGCCATACCTGATAAATATAAGTAGTGTGCATCTCGAGGACTGAACAGTGTGACTCGCTTCTTCCCTGTCACTTGTATTAAAAAGTTATCCATTACCTAAAGATCAATGAGATTTACATGTGAGCAGTATCTACAATTAGTCAACGGAGACAACGGCCCTCTAAAGAGTTAACTTTGGTGTCTACAATTCAAGTCAATGGAACCAACAGCATTCTAAAGAGTTAACTTCAGTATCTACAATTCAAGTCAATGGAACCAACAGCATTCTAAAGAGTTAACTTCAGTATCTACAATTCAAGTCAATGGAACCAACAGCATTCTAAAGAGTTAACTTCGGTATCTACAATTCAAGTCAATGGAACCAACAGCATTCTAAAGAGTTAACTTTGGTGTCTACAATTCAAGTCAATGGAACCAACAGCATTCTAAAGAGTTAACTTCAGTACAATTCAAGTCAATGGAACCAACAGCATTCTAAAGAGTTAACTTCGGTATCTACAATTCAAGTCAATGGAACCAACAGCATTCTAAAGAGTTAACTTTGGTGTCTACAATTCAAGTCAATGGAACCAACAGCATTCTAAAGAGTTAACTTCAAACCTCATTCTTTCCTTTTCTCTTTTTTATTGGGAGGGGGTCCACAGGGTCTCACTATGTTGCTCAAACTGGACTTCTGATGCTCCTGCCTCAGCTTCTGAGTAGCTGGGATCACAGGCATGTGTCACTGCATGTTAAACCCTATCCCTTCTGTGAAATTCAGCCCACATAAAACCCTTACAGTCATAACTGAATCCTAGTAATGAAAAGCTTGTGTTCCATGCACAACTATGTCTTTATCGAGGACATTTCCCATGTTTCTGACATGGGAAAGACGAGCATTAAGAAAACAGGAAATGGAATAACAGCGTCCATGTACCTGCGCTGCCCTGGGTTAAGGTTTGTCTTCTAGGTTATCGAGCTGTGCCCTGGGCCAAGCAGAAATCACCCCTGCAGCTGCTGCTGACCTCTGCAGATGTGTCCACCCACAGTGTGGTCATCAACACCGCGATTGTGAGACTATTGTACAGGCCTCCCATGAGGCAAATTCCCACAGTGTAATTTCCAATGAACCGATGCTGACTTTCCCTGAGCATACAGACGGTGCCCTCTCTGCACTGAGCAAGATGTGTGCCTAGTCATCATATATTAATTATCAACTGAACATTTCTTCTTTCAGCACGAAACCTTTACTTAGAAAACTAATTCTGTAGTTATAATTACTATTCCTCTGACTTTTTTCTTTTTTTTTTAAGTTTTTCAAGACAGGGTTTCCCTGTGTAACAGTCCTGGCTGTCGAGGAACTTGCTTCTGCCTGCCTCTGCCTCTCAAGTGCTGGGATTAAAGGCGTGTGCCAAGACTGCGTGGCTCCTCTGATTTATTTTTAAGACAAGCATTATGTAGTCTATTGTAACTCAAGGTCAAAGGAAACTACTTAAAATTTAAAGCATGATCAATAATGTTAAAAATACATGAAACACATTATCTTCTCACCAATCATTCAAGCAGAACTTTTAAAATATGCTGAGATTCCATGTTTGTCTCATCTAATTATAGAGTTACTATCCTGAAATCCCCTGTAAGTTCTAAATGTCCTAGACGAAGTATGCACATGCCCCAACAGTCTGGCATGCTGCCACATGCTGGAATTCCTGCCAGCTGGGAGGCAGAGAAAGAAAGCTCTGAGGTCATTCCAGTCAGTGCTTCAAAATGTAGCTCCCGTTTCAACACAGCAAAAGTCTACGGAAACGCAACAGGTGTTACAGTTTCCTGTTTCTCCAGCCGCCAACACCGATCGACACACAACAGCATGTAAAATGTGCTTACTGTACTTACAAATACAGTCAGCAGATAGCCAACGAGAAGACAAGCAAGATCAAAGTCTGTACACCCTGCTCCTGTACGGACCAGCAAACAGTTCGTGTTCTCTAGGGGTACAGATCCTAAGGCCTTGAGGGACCCCAAATTCTTACTCTTGCAAACCATTCCCCACAGTTTCTTCCGTTGACCTAAGTAAGGACTTGGATGGCAGTCAGGTGTTTCACTGAAACGCCGTGTTCCCACATCTTCCCCCGCTAAACCACGACCCATCTCATAGCTATAGTAAGAACCTGACCACAGAGGAAGATGTAGGACTAGGCTTTGCTCCAGCCGACACCACGGCACTACTGTCCCGCAGACGGCTGATGCTCTCAGCTCCATGTTCTGCCGGCGGCAATGCTCAGGTCTCTAACGGGGCCGGTAAAGCTCAATCTACGAATGTCAGACCCGCAAGAGCAGCAGATTTGTGAACCTTTCCATTTCTTATTCTGTAATTTACGCACATCGTAGTGAGTCCAGAGCTGCAGGCCAGGTGAACTGATTCGAAAAACACTGGAGAAGAACTGCTCCTCTTTGAAGAACGCTGGGAACTTAATATCTCCTCCTAGGGAGGGAAACTGCTGTCGGATATCTGCAACATCCTGCATCAACAGACACATACAATATTTAGATTACAAACAGTATCTGGGAAGAATTTCAACAATAGCACCGTTGGCATGATGGTTTCTGGAAGGCCCAGCACGTGGGCAGTAAGGACGAAGAGGCAGGCGTCTCTCGAGTGCTGCATGTCCTGTGACGCCCTCCCCCAGGGCTGCTCAGCCTGTGTCTCAGCACTCCTGTGTGGTCACATCAGAAGTCACAGCACGTTCCTAACAGTAGCAAAGTTACAGTCACGAAGCAGCGACGAAAATCATTTTATGGCTGGGGCCAGCACAGCATCAGGAAGGTTGAGAGCCGCTGCTCTAACCTTTCCAGTGAAGGAGAAACGGACTTAAGTATCACTACCGTCAGCTTCAGTATAGGTAGTGAGATTCTGTTGTGTTTTAATAAACCTTGTCTGAGGATCAGAGTGCAAAGCTAAGCCACTAGAGGCCAGGCAGTGGTGGCTCACAACTTCAATCCCAGGACTCAGGAGACCTCTGTGAGTTCAAGGTCATCCTGGATTACTTGGGATTGATCCAGTCTCAAAGAGAAACAGCCAGACCGTGGGGGCCCACAGCTTTAATCCCAGCACCAGGGAGGTGGAGCGGGAAGTGACATGGCTGGGCGGAGAGGAATGTAAAGCAAAGCGGGAGGGGACAGGAGCTGGGATGCAGTCTGAGGATTAGAAGGACAGGATGCCCCTCACTCTGAGCACTGGTAGCAGAAAGAACTCCCTGGTGGCAAGCTGCACCGCATCTCTGACCCTCGTATCTGACTTCAGGCTTTCATTATTAACACAACTAGAATCTGTGCTACAAATACCCTCACTAACACAGACTCACTAGCATTTTCAGCAAGAGTCACAGAATGCATATCTAGTCTAGCCTTATAATTTGCCTCTGAATACATAAAGGCTCATCTAATGAATCTTCGGGACTCTCAGGTAAGTACTGTATTAGCTGAACGGCCATCTGTAAGCTATATAGCAGTAGAGTCTCTTATTCCATAGAAATTAGATGACTGAGATTCTACAGTCCTGAATGACTAAATAATCATCTTTTAAAGATTCCTCAATCAGGGACACAAATCATTAAAGAAACCAAAAAAGGATGAAACGGGTTACAGTGTGAAGATGCTCATGGACATTTTAAGTAACTGCTTTAAACCACAATTCTTACCTTCCTCGGGTCTTCTCCAAGTGACCGCAAGTAGTATCTCTCATCCTAAACATCCCAAAGAATAGCATCAGTATTGATTTAAAAACAATGAGAGATAAGAGATGGAGTAAATCTTAAAATAGGGCCGAGTCAAGTCATGTAAAAATTCAATTATCTTACCCTTCCTACTGATGCCCCCTGGTGGCCACATAAAGGAACGTTTTTATATGCTGCTCAGGACTGGATCTAAAGGCAGCAGAAGCACGCGTGAAGCCACCGATTAACTGGTACTTCAATGTACACTGCTTTAACATTTGGTAAACCAAATGTGAATCCAACAAACAACTTCTTAATACAACTAAGAAACGAGATAAAAACCTTATGCCCGGCAGTGGTGGTGCACGCCTTTAATCCCAGCACTCGGGAGGCAGAGGCAGGCGAATCTCTGTGAGTTCGAGGCCAGCCTGGTCTACAAGAGCTAGTTCCAGGACAGGAACCAAAAAAACTACAGAGAAACCCTGTCTCGAAAAATCCAAAAAATAAAAAAAAAAAAAAAAACCTTATCCTTTAGCACATTAAAAAAAAACCACAGGGAGACTGTATTACACCAGACCATGCCTAGCCCAGCAACCGGCATTCTCCCATTGCAACCTTGAGGTCAACTCATACATGATTTATAAGAGCGGAATTACATACAAAGTTTTAAAGTCAGCACTTACACTTCTGACGACCTGAGTAGCTAAAGAAGAGAACGGATTATAGATGGGTCACTGCAGGGCTGGGACCCGTGACACCCAGCGCTGTGTGCATTTCCCAGAGAACTGAGACCTAGCAGGTCAAGTAAGGCACGGCACACTCCAGAGCGCTACCTTCCAGAAACCAATACAGATGCGTGAATTTGATGTCTCATTTAACTCACAAATAACAGCTTAGCTGTTCTCACATTTTTGATGCCACACTGAAATGGTCCTTTAGCTAGACTTCAAAGCACGTTCTTCAAAATCTGAACTGTCACTCAGCGAAGAGGCACAGCTAGCTGCTTCATCAAGAAAGGGCTCTTTGCTTACCTGCAAAGAATGCATCTAATTTGGGGCTGCAGCTGCCGATGTCTTCAGGTTCACCATAGCATCTGACCCAGAGTCCCGCTCTGCACACAGGACAGAGCCAAGCAACAACCAAACAAGATGGAAAGCGGTCTGGAAGCTGCCATCTATGCAGGACCCTCTAACGGACAATGTTTGCTCAGGGTTCCGCGAACTGGCAGACCGCCAGGTGTGTATAGTTGTGTCTAATAGACACATGGGCCCGTGCACATGCACACACACACACAAAACCATTTAGTATATGTCTATTAAAGGTTTCTAAAAAAATTACCTCTGAAATAAAGAATTCTTTATGCGTTTCTTCGGCTGCTCTCTGGACCAACTTGTTAAATGGTAAAGTTCTGAAATAAACATAACAGGATCCTGAGACATAACAATAACATACCAACTAGCAATACCATCATGATGCACGTGGGCTTGGCACAGTTGGGCGCCATGTGCTTTGAAGTACCCAGCTTTTAGTATAATCCATGTCGACAAATTCTGAATATTCAAAATTCATTTAGAGGTATATAAATTTGACCTGTTACCTGAAAATTTAGACTTAAAGATTTTAAATTTATGGTTCAGATGGCTCTTCAAAGGTCAACATCCTTCTTCACAAGTCACTGAGGGATGCTTCCATGGTATCAGGTGCTGGGCTAAAGAGCGGGATCAGCGGTAAGAGCACTTGGTCCTCCTGAGGACAACGTGCACTCAGCTCCCAGTGCCCACATGTGCAGCTCAAACCGTCCATAACTCCGGCTTCAGAGGATCTGACGCCCTCTTCTGGCCTCCATGGGCACTGGACACACATGCGGTGCACTGGACACACATGCAGGCAACTCACCCACATACAATCAAAGTATAGTCATAAAGTAAAATACATGAACTTTGAGGTTCTGATTGCCACCTGTCTTTACGTGCCAGGGCCAAATAAATCTGGTCAATGGGACAACCATAGCCTCACACTAGTACTGAGGAGTAGTGAGATTACTGGTGAAGACCCTCCAGCCCCGCTGGTGCCTGTCACCTCCTCAGCACAGGGGGGCAGTACTCGGTCAGCTCCTGCTTTCCCTGCCGTCTTATGGCTTCTGGAGAAAATGGCAGGACATTCTAGAAACAATGTGTGCTTCCATTACCAAACTCTTCAAGTTAGAGAGTTATCTTTGCTCTACTCATCCGAGTAACTAAAAGCACTTCCTACATGGGGCTCAGGGGCAGAAGGCTTCCTAGTTCCATTCTCCAGTCATGAAGATGCTACTGTATCAGTAGCCGACAAGGAAATCCTCCCAAGCTTGTGTCCCTCACTGGGAATTTGTCCATCTCATCACCAAGGATATGTAGGGGAGGCGGAGGGAGAATGTGAACTCTCCTCCATGAGGAGCTGACCTTGGCTAGCTAACGTCCCCTAGTACTGCTCTTTCCCTAAAAACACACGGAGTACAGATGAAGGTTTAATCTTAGCTAAAATACCAGGCATCACAGTTTACTGGACGAGAAAGTGGTTTTCCTGGGTACAATGTGTGAATATGCCCCCATGGCCTATTTCAAGTCACTAGCTTTGGGGGACACTGACCTAAGCTGGGGTTGTGTTTCAGTACACCTCCACGGTCTTGTTCTGTTATAACTAAATGTTATAACAAAAAAGACTCTTGAACCACACAATTCACTGATAACATTCTCCCAATATGCTGCTTCCTGCCTCGTATTCTGTCACACCCGGAGAGCGGCTCCTGTGGGTGTGACCTTCAACCTGAACAGAGGCTGTTGCAGGACTGGTGCAGAGAACGCAAGAAGGAACCAGGCCACCACGTACTGAGACCTACGCAGGGCCCTGTCTCTACTTCAGCAAACTTCTCGTCACTCTCCTATTCAAGGCTCCTACCAAAGGTTCACCATACACACACCATTCAGCCCTGGAGGCTGCTGTGCCCAGCTACTGGTGTAACTGCTGCACTGCCCACAGTAGCTTCTAGGAAGAACAATGACTGCCTGGAACTTCTTCCCCAAAGCAGCACTGACCAGTGACCCTGAAAGAGCAAGATAAAGCAGCTCCGAGCTGTCTGTCTGCCCACAACCTGCCCCTACACAGCAGCTGGGAACTCCTAAGCCTGAGGCTTTCTCTGTCCCTCTGTTCTAAGCAGAAGGTCTTCTATTACAGAGCCTCTTCTCAGGACCAGCACATAAAACAGTGAGACAGTATCAGAGAAGGCTTCTCATGGATTCTGGGATGAGCAAATTTGAATATACACCCTGGGTTTTATCATTTTAAACCGCACGATCTCAGACAAATTGTTTAATATTTTAAATTTAATTAGTGTGTGGGGGCCTGGATGTGGATGGGTGTATTCACACCATGGCGTGTGTGTGGAGGTCACAGGACAACTTGCAGGAGCCGGTATATCTACCACGTGTCCAGGGCACTGGACTCAGGTCACACTAAAGTGACAACGTGCACTTTATCCTCTGAGCCATCTTATGAGGCCCAAGGGACGTTTTTAAAAACCTTCATTTCTCATCTGTAAAATCACTATAAGCAATATCTACATTAGACTATCTTATAGTTTAAGTGGGGAATATAACTTAGTATTGGCACAATATCTTAGATGCTGTGACAGTGGCAATGCACCTTCACAACATACATTAAAACACCACCAGCAGCCCTGAATTTAGCGCCCAGGGGTCTGTTTCTGGAATGGCTGCTTCCGGAGAGAGGCAGTGAGAAGAGGGTGCGGACAGAACCAGGTGCTGCAGGAGTGGAGTTTCCAGCGTAGCTCACAGGGTGCTCCTTCTGAGAGCATCCTGGCTGGGGAAGGGGCCGGGGCAGCACACAGCAACAAGGAGATACTAACGCTAGTGAGTTCAGGCGCAACCTCTGGACAGCCGAGAGGATAAGAACAACCAGAACCGACATGATTACATATCAATACATGTTATGGACATGTTATCTACACGATCTCTGATGTTTCAATATCTCTAGATTAAATTCCTTCTGTACTTAGTAAATGCTAAAACAAAACAAATTAAATTTACTTTTATCCTTGTGCAAAAATATTTTTCCTGTTTTTAGTAGCTCTAATGAAAGGCTTTGCAGAAGCTGCGATAGAAATTATTACATAATATATGTGTTTTAAAAGCAAGTTTTGAAAAGTTTAGAGGACATGAAAAAACATCCGAACCATTCGCGATGAAGTTTCTACACCCACATACTATGTATGGCCTTTGTCTGGAGTATAAATAATCCTGACCGCAGGCCGAGAAACACTCAGCCCTCCAGTACTTTCTTCCACTTTTTTGACTGAATAAAATGTGCAAAGTTCTTACACTCGGAAAAACTTACAGCAATTAAGTTCAGTCCGTGGCCTGTTCAGTAACCCGAAACTACAATGGTGAGCGCTCGGCTGGAAACGGAAATGCTTTGGTGGTTACTACACAGGCTTGGGCCGCACTGGTGAGAGAGGCCAGGACACCAGAAACCCCCGTTTAGCTCATCTCTCACCGAATCTGTGAACAATGGGGTCTTTCAGTAGACTTAATTTGCTGGGAACTGCACAGGCTCAGAATGTGAAAGTTGTTTGTTTTTTAATCTACCATTTTTAATGACTCTCGGGGGAATGAACAACACACGACATCTGCAGGATGACATTTTCAGCTTCCAAACGTAGACGTTCAGCAGCCGATTCACCTGCTAGAGTGCACAGCACACAACCAGCACGCAGCTACCGGCACTCGACGCTCAGCATGGGTTTAAACGCTACTGAGTGGAAGACGGTGTGCAGAGACAGAAAGAGACGCCAGCCTGAGACAGCGTCCTGCACCGGGCAGTAAAGACTGGACGAACACCGCACACAACTTGAGAGGCCACCTAACTCCAAGAATAGAAATTCTCTGTTCCATGACTCCACAGGCTACAGGGCGCACCCTATAGTAGAAGAATAAGACTGTGGAAATGTACAGTTATATAAACTCGGAATTCTTGTCTTTTGAGCCACTCATGAAAAAGCAGTAAGCTATTCCATGATTACATAAACTGGATTAAAGATGAGACGCAGAATGGTCTTATATAATGATGTAAAAATATTTTCAAAGGTTTAAGAAAGTTATTTGTGTCCCCGGAGTAACCTCAGAAGAAAATACCTATACACAAAGTTCTTACTAATGAAGTCCATCTGTGCGACGGCAGCGACGTGAATCTTCACCTCTTTCGCGCCCCCAGCTCGGCTCACGTAGTCCACTGTCCATTTGCTTGTACAGGGCCCCAAGTCGAGTCCTTCCAACACAAGGGGCTTCCTCTATAACGAAGGGAAAAACACAACTGTGAAAGCAAACACTCCACGGGGGCTGCCGTGGAGTCAGAGGGTGGCTCTGAGCAGGAGCTCCGACTGAAAGCATCTAACAGTTTGTGCTCTGACTCAGACACGCAGATCACCTGATCACACACCCAGAACAAACCTAAGGTCAGGAAAACAAACAGCCTTGTCAGCAGATAAATTCAAATAGTAAATATTTTCATGTTATTTATGGCAAAATATACTTAAATTTTACTTTGTTTTAGTAGCTTTTAATTTTGCTATCACTTAGCACTTTTGACAATGCACGAACGTGAGAGCGTCCATCTGGTCTACCTGACTCTCCAGTGTGCAGCCCGCCTGCACAATCAGCTGCTAACTCAGTTTTCCTGAACCACTTCAAAGTGAAATTGTTAATATCACGTCCTCAGTCTAAAACTGAAGCATGTTTTCTGAAAACGGGCTATTCTCTTCCAGAGCAATTACCCAAGATGCATCTCACGCTGACGCTATTATGTAACCACCACGCAGGCACGTTTAAGTCTCACTAATCATCTCCTTCCTTTCCCTGACCCAGAATCCAGGCTGAGAAGCACCTGGATTCAGGGAATCACAGCTCTTCTCATCTGGCTCATCAGCTTTCTTTGTCTTCTTTTCCCTGAATATTTATGAGCACATGGGCCAATAATTTTGTTGGAGTCCCCTGGATTTGGGTTCATCTAGTTTCTTCATGGTTAGATTTTAGGTTATGCAATCTGAGCAAGGACTGTCCCAGAGAGGAATGGAGTAGTCCCCCAGGGCACAAGGGGGCACATGACATTCTGCCTAACATTTACTCAGTCTCTCTTGCCTCCAAGTTTACTGGTATAATTCTAATGCTTAAATCATCACAGATGTGACCAGTAGGTGTCAGGAGCCAGTTTCTCCTAAAATCATTACAGGAACCATCACCCTGGGGAGTCTGCAGAGAACCCCACACCCCTAATTGTGTTAAGAATGGTTCTATTGACAGAGCCTACCCCACACCCAAATTGGTTGTTAATGAGAGCTATCTGTTAGCGGAACCCATCCCACATTCCAAACTATCTGGAGAACTAGGTGTGTCATCTCCTAGTTGTAACTTCCAGGCCTACTGTGACTTGACCGAAGATAACCTCCTGCCTACGTGACCAACGAGGACCATGTGACCAACGTGAACCACGCGGCAAGAGCCCAGAACCCTGTGCCCATCCCCCAACTCCTTACCCTATAAAAGGTTGTATCTCGTCCCTAATAAACGGAGGCTTTGACAAACTTTGCATGGCCTTCTTCCTGTCTCCTAGCCCATATCTTCCAGGTAGTGCCTCTCCGTGACCCTGGAATAACTGAACTGCCAGGCGGGCTACTAACCCTAGACTAAGTGGCCCGCCAAGGCAATCAACAAGTAGGTCTCTTTGGATTGGTTCCTGTGACTTTTAAAACTTTTAAAAACCTCCTTATTTTATAACAAAATAAAACAATCCAGGTATCTTTTTCATTGAGTCTGTCCAGCCCTGCAATCCATCATTTCTTTGATGGTTTCTCTTAAGTGAGAACTCTTCTTTTGACATTTTAATTATGCGTAGAGTGTATTTTTATTACATGTATCTACCCTACAGAGGCTCTTTTCGTGTTGTATCATAACTTCTGCCTTCTCAACAGTAAGAGCTGAGAAACATGTAAGGGCATGTGTATACCCTCCAAATACACAAATCTAGACACGCAATCACATATCTTTTTCTCTCATCATCTATGTACATGTACATATGCATAAACTTAAGGGATTATGGATAATACAAGCATCAAGGTTAAGTCTAGCCTTTATTGTTTGTATTTTTTGTTCAACAATGAAAAACTTATTTCCCATCATCGATATTTAATCATCTGCAAAACTCCAGACTTTTTTTTTCCAGAAAACAGTTTCAGAACTGCTATTTTGCAGGGCTATAAGTAACTTACCCCATAAAGCCACCAAATAGGCTCACTTGTTACTTATTTCTTTTCTTCCCCCCCCCCTTTTTTTCTTCCTGAGACAGAGTTTCTGTGTAGCCTTGGTGGCCACTGGAACTCACTCTGTAGACCAGGCTAGTCTCAAACTCAGATAAGCCTGCCCCTAAAGGCACATGCTGCCAACCATGCAGCTATTTCTACTTTAGGGTTATTTTGTTTTTAAATCATTTCTCACTTCTGTTGAATTTTTGTTTTTGTTTTGAGACAGAGTCTCACTAAGTAAGCACGGCTAGCCTAGAACTCACTATGTAAACCAAGCTGACCATGAACTCACAGAGATCCATTTGTCTCTTCCCAGCCCGGTCACAGCTTGTTGGTTTTTTTTAATTATTACTTTAGAATGTAGAATATTAATCTGAATCCCCTCAAAGTCAGCTCTATCACCAAATTCTTCCAGCACATCCTCACTCATCCTCTAAAGACAGCCGATTAACTACTTTCTTCCTTCCTTTCTTCTTTTTTCTTTTCAGTTTTTAGAGACAAGGTTTCTATCTGTAGCACTGGTTGTCCCAGAACTCACCCTGTAGACCAGGCTGGTCCCAAACTCAAAGATCTGCCTGCCTCTGCCTCCCAGGGGTGTAAAGACTTGCACAACCATTGCCTGTATTTCTTTTATTTTTGAAGTGGCCCAAACACACATTTGTTTTGTCCTCCCCATCTCTCAAAAGACTACATTTCCTTTTAAAAGTTTAAAAACATATACTTTGAAAATTATTGCTATCAGTTCCCACATTACTCTTTATTATTGCTTCGTGTATCAAAGACTAAATGAGCAAAATGTATCTAATTTCCCTCTTTGTCAAGGAATATAGATAAATAAATTTTAAGAATTGCTGAGTTATAAAGTAAACACGTAGCGTGCGAGCTGTAACAACAGTTCAATCACTTGGTCTAAATCACTTGGCTGCTAGTTCAATACACCCCCACCAAGGGGAAATTATGTCTTTAATCTTAGGCAATGTAGGTGGTAAGAATTAGTATCTCAATGCAGAATGAGAACCCTGCCTGGTTCACAGACATAAATGTTGATTTAAAAACTTCTGTGTTTTTCTGTCGGTTCGTTTGGTTCTGCCTCAAACACACTGTAACTGAGGCTAGGCAGAAAGACGGGGAAAACAATGGGGGACCTCTGCCCTGCAGTCTGAAATCTCCCACCAGCTGAGAGTGAAGAATTCAGCACAGCTAGACTAGCACTGTGGTACACACCTTTAATCCCAGCGCTGGGGAGGTAGAGGCAGGTGGATTTTCTCTGAGTTCGAGGCCAGCCTGGTCTACAGAGTTGCAGGACAGCCCGGGCTACACAGAGAAATCCTGTCTTGAAACCTCCCACCAAAAAAATTCCAGCACAAAAATTAACAAAATTCGCTGGGAGGTTGCCTAAATGAAGACAGTATTCCTTTTTA
The DNA here is from genome assembly GCF_037038515.1 of Microtus pennsylvanicus. Taxonomy (NCBI): domain Eukaryota; kingdom Metazoa; phylum Chordata; class Mammalia; order Rodentia; family Cricetidae; genus Microtus; species Microtus pennsylvanicus. The sequence goes on along the minus strand of NC_134600.1, from coordinate 2,222,423 downwards.
TAAGGAAATACTTCAAATAAAAACATTATAGCAAAAATCATAAGGCCAAAGCATATATAACCAGGTATGGCCTTTCTCCTCTCCCAAACCTGTAAACCAGCTATTTTCTAGGATAGTAAAAGGCGGGTTTTAACCTCCGTGTGCAACTTTAGTGACCCACGGTTTTACCCGATAAGACTATATCATCCAAAGTATCTCTCTGTTGAAGCAAACTTAAACTCTGCCTCACATGGACTCGATCAGAAACCCTTCGCTAGAGTGTCGTCAGGAATTCTGTGTTCTGAGCAGAGAGCTCTCAAAGGTGCACACACTGCGGGCTTGTCCAGCCGCACGCAGCAGATCCCACGACACTGCCACTAACGACCTTAGAGACCTTTTCCCTTTGAATATTCGCCAGAATTCTTACTACTTTTCCTGAAACTTGGACTATCTTGCAACGTCCTGAAAGCAAACCTTTTTCTTTTCTTTTCATTTTAAAAACTACTTTCTGCTAGGTTTTTTCCCTTCTTTGAAAGCTAATGCTAGTTTTTTCTTTTTTCTCTAAAGGCTAAAGGGTTTATTAAGCCTTAATCATGATCCAAGTTAAAATCAAAGACCTGTGCCAGAGGAAACGTCCGGGGAGACTCCCATTGGTTTCCCTGCTGCCCGTCTCTCATTGGATTCAAATGTGGCGTTTCAAAAATTTATTATCTCGAAATAGAGACTGCGAGGATCGGGGGTGCGGGGAGGGGATCCTATGCTAAACTTTAGAAAACCCCATATAGAAGAGGAGCAAGCGAGGCCAGAAAAGTCTCACACTCGGCGTGCCGCGGTCGTCCTCGCCCTCCACACTGGGGTCGCAGGAGAGCCGACGGGAGCCCCGGTAGACCTTCCCGCCGCGGGCTCCTCACCTGTGGGTAGAGATGCTCCAGGAACTGCTCCCGAGAGACTCCCCGAAGCCGGGGTACCGGAAGGCGCTGCTCCGCCATGCTGGGCCCGGGCTGGTTTCCCCCGGAGGACGTGTCCGTGCGCGAGTGATCCTCCCGGAAACACAACCCCGCGAGAAAAGGGCCGCCAAGGTGATGGACGCCAGAGGGCTGCTGGTTCGCAAAGCGGGTCGGGGGAGCCCGAGGCCGGCTGCCTGGGTTGGCTGCTGTTTGGGCGGCCTGTGACACAGCCGCGATGGGCAGACTCACCAGAGGTGGCGTCAGCAGGCGCCCTTTGCTCCCTTTTCCCGGCACCGCGGAGCTGGTTTCCCTCCGGCCTCCTTTCGGGACTGCACAGGCGTGCAGAGGTGAAAGGTTACAGACATGGCGCTGGCCGCCCGTCTCCTGCCTCTGCCCGGCCGGGCCACCCGACTCCGGACTCTCGGCGCCGCCGAGGTGAGGCTGTCGCTGGCTGAGTTTTGCTGCTTGTGCCGCCGCCGCCTGGGCTCAAGCGCGGCCGCGATCCCTCGCTGCACTTGGGTCCTGTCGAGCCCGGCGCTGCGCCCCTGGGGCCCCCGGAGGCCGCTGCTGCGCCGGGCAGAGCTCCCTCCGTCCCTCGCTTCCTTACCCGCTGCTCCCAGCCGCAGCTACAGCACCGAGGAGCAGCCCCAGCAGCGCCAGAAAACCAGGATGATCATTCTGGGCTTCTCCAACCCCATCAACTGGGTCCGGACTCGAATTTACGCCTTCCTTATCTGGGCCTATTTCGACAAGGACTTCAGCATCGCTGAGTTCTCGGAGGGGGCGAAGCAGGTTGGTTGGCTTCTCCTGACCTGGGCGCCTCATGCGTTTCCGCCCTGACATGCTCAAGATTTTAGCTGTGAACGACTTCGTTGCAGCCCGAGTTACCAAACGATGGTAGGGACCCAGACACCGAAGGTTTCAGCCTCTTCTTGACGCTAATAAGCAGCTAGGTGTGTTTGTGTGGTCGTCAAGAAGGAGGGGCTCGGTTAAGTTTGAATCCAGACTCTGTGTGTGCGTTTCTCTTTCAAGGACAGAAGGCTATTTTAATTTTCCCTTCAGCTTTCTTGGTCAGTTCGTGGCATTTCAGAGAACTATTGATGGACAACAAAGGGAAAAGTCATAGTTTATCCCCCAGTTCATATTGCCAAAGACCAAAGCTTATTAAGCATAATTTAATAACAGTGACTATAATCAACTATATGATGGTATTTATACTTTTACTCCTGACCTATTTCAGATTTTCTTTCATCTCGTAGCCATAGATAACGAACTCCCATGTGATATATTAGTTAGAAATTAGTGTTTTCAACTTCCTGTAATCAGTGTCAGCGTTAACTTTAGTGTCCTTGAATCAGCTCTTGGCTAGTACGTGTGTTTACACAAAAAATAAAAAGGAGCCAGCTTAAGTAATATTGCCCACCCCAACATTAGGATGAAGGATACATTTGCTAGTCGGTGTGCTGTGTCCATTGTGCACGTAGAGGTACATCGGTGTGATCCTGCACTCTGCAGTGCCCATGTGTGAGTCTACCTGATCGTCCGGGCACGGCTGCACTAGTGCATGCGTGTGTCAGGGATGGACACCCTCATATAACGTGAAATTGAAAGGCCCTCTTGTCTAATCCTCTTTTAGACACGATGAAATCGGGTTTTAGAAAGGTTAAATTTAGTGTGCTTGTCACCACACTGAAAGAGCTCACTGGTTAAAGAACGCAGGCCACTTTTCCAGAGATCCCAGGTTCCATTCCCAGCACCCACGTGGCAGCTCACAACTGTCTGTAACTCTGGCTCCAGGGAATCTCACCCTATCCTCCAGCCTCAGAAGATACACTGTGCTCACGTGGTACACAGACGTACATGCAGGCAAAGTACTCACACACATCAGCGTTTTAATGGGTAACATATAATCTAGGCAAGTGTTTATCATGAGATAAGGGAATACATATTCTAATGCACCCACTAGTTGTCCTTACGTTAAAATAACTTTGTCTTCCTAACTACCGTTGAGCCATGCGCTGTTTCTTAGAGCTTTCTTGTACAGTTGTTCAGTGCTTTCAGTGAAAAAGAAGGCTGTTTCCAGAAATACCTTGAGGTAGACATTCCCATGTCTGAGATCTTGCAGGGTAGCCTCATGATTTTTAATGTTTATGGCAGTTTCTTAGGTATGATTTTGAGCACACAGACTAGAGATGAGGGTTCTGTGTAGTGAGGATAGTCCCTTCTGTCCATAGTTCCAGTCATATTGCACACACATTAGAGATTTATCCAGTCACATCTTTAAGGGGTTGTCTCCAGATGGAGTCACAATCCCAGGGAGAATTCTGGGCTTCAGCATAAGCCTGACAGGGAGGAAAGCTGAACCAGTAATACTATACGGTGCTTCTCATGCCCACTCTTCTTGCCCTCTGGTAATTCCTGAAATTGTCCTCTCGGCAGACTGAGGGCTCCTGAAACACAAGCGGAATCAGAATACGCCAACTTCCCTCATTGCCGGGAGTGTACAGAGTGTGCTTTCTCTTCCCGCCTTAAATCAAGACCTCAGAGTTGATGCTGAGGTTCCCTGGCAGAGATGAGAGACTGGTTCTTCTCCCCCTTCCCCTAACCTATGTTATATCTCGTCCAGGGGTTCTGTCTATTTTTCAGCTCTCTGCACTTCCAGCCTAGACTATAGAGTGCCCTACTTTCTCATCATTGACTATAAATGATTAAGAGGTAGATCATAGTTACTTACATCATCATTTTAAAAACACACAGTAATTTTTAATTGAGATATCTACTATATATATATACTACTATATATATATATATATATATATATATATATATATATATATATATATATGCCACACACTGTCATTTCCCAGGACGTAAAAAATGGGTTCATAATTAGTAGTTTGTTGACTGAGGTTTTCTGTCCTGCCCAGTCCTGCAGCTGTTAAGTCCCAAAGAATCACACAGAGGTTTACATCAGTTATAAACTGATTGGCCCAGTAGCTCAGGCTTCTTCTTAATTAATTCTTATAACTTATATTAGCCCATAATTCTTGTCTGAGTTAGCCACGTGGTTCGGTACCTTATTTGGCAAGGCAGTCACATCTTCTTTTCTCTGCGTCTGGGTCACTACTGCAGAATGAAACTTCCCTCTTCCCAGAATTCTTGTTGCCCCTCCCCTACTTCCTGCCTGGCTACTGGCCAGTCAGCATTTATTTAAAACACAAGTGACAGGGTACAGACCCTTGCGCCACAGCAGTAGGGAGCTCATTTGCAACTATGTCTGTGGCCGTGCTATCTGAATAGTAGTTAGTCACCTTACAATAGCAGCCAGACCCAGCGTTATTGCAGTAGTCACCATAGAGCAAATCTTTGTTACAGTAATTACTTAAGTATGTATGTTGTATGGTATTTTATATGATTTTTTGAAATAATTGTCATCTTTACCCTTCTGTTTTTTTTTTCAAGGCTTTTGCTCATGTATCTAAGTTGCTGTCACAGTGTAAATTTGATCTATTGGAAGAACTTGTAACCAAAGAGGTAAAGTTTCCTTTTAATTTAATTTAATTTAATTTAAAAAGTTTATGATTCTTGCAATAGAATGATACATAGTCTCACATTCTATCAGTAATTATCGAGTTGAATAACTTTTATTCTTGAGGATGAGTAGATAAGGCAGAATATTTTAAAATAGGTTTTGGAGAATTCCATGATAAATACCACTTTTTAAAATGCTCTAAAAACTTAAATGGATAAACTTCTGGGTTTTTTTTTTTCACTCAGGTGCTTCAGGTATTAAAAGAAAAGGTCACCTCGCTGTCTGATAATCGTAAAAGTGCCCTTGCTGCCGATGTCGATGACATCGTCTACACGTCAGCAGGAGACATCTCTATCTACTATGATGAGAAAGGTAACGCTGGCCGAGACAGCTTTATGACCGTCAATTGTTCAAGTAAACCGAAACAGTGGGTGCCACAGGACAGGGGAGTTAGGTCTGTGTGAGCAGATGCTTGTAGCCCTTCAAAGCCTGTATCACTTTTCTAGTTTGTACCAACCATGTATACATAATAAATGAAGAAATGGGCGTTTTAAAAGAAAGAAAAACTATACCATATTTGCTGTTTAAATACCTACCTCTGGAAAGAGAGAGTCCCTGGTAGCAGGTTCTGGCTAGATCTCTGCCTGGTTACTGCTGTTTACTATACAGTAGGAAAGCCCAGGGCCAGGTGTGATGGCCTTTAATCCCAGCAGAGGTGGGAGGATCTCTGAGTTGAAAGCCAGGCAGGATTACATAGACCCTATCTCAAAAACAAAAAAAAAAGAGAATTCTCACATATGTTGATGAAAATAGTTTGTTTAGTATAGGCTGCTCCCAGCCAGGCAGCGACACACACCTTTAATCCCAGCACCCAGGAGGCAGAGGCAGGTGGATCTCTGTGAGTTCAAGGCCAGCCTAATCTATAAGAACTAGTTCCAGGACATGCACAAAAGCTATAAAGAAACCCTGTCTCAAAAAAAAAAACAAAAAAAAAACAAAAAAAAACAAAAACAGGTTGCTCCATGTTTCAAATAAAAATATTTATATATTGGATTTCCTAAAGTGTAGAAAACACTTGAGTATTTTACATTTCTAGCTGTGTGTTATAAGGAAGGAATAAAGTATAAAACAAAACCAAAACAGCATCAGAAGATAAAGATGGATAAGAAGATTGTAAAACTCCCAGATTGAATTAGGCAACAGTGGCAAAGCTGGAAGAACTCTGGTAGTTATCTGGTTCTCTTCCTTTTCCAGTACATGAATTTTCCAATAGCACACCCAAAAGTTCATTGACTCATCGGTCCAATTACAGATTTCCTATGTATGCATCCCAAGGCAGGCACACGGAGGAATAACCTCTGCTCATACCCTTTCAGGCAGTGACAGCACGGACCTTTCATAGATCAACTCACATGCAGGTTGATTGGAAATACGTGGAAAGGTATCTGGGGTGATATTTTATTTTTCCTGACATTTCAGATTCCATGTTAGCACCCTTGTTAATCGAATTACACAGACACTGTGAGACTTAGGGCGCAGCAGAGTCAAAGAACAGAGGCCTTTGGAACAGTTGAAGTCGGGGCAGCACTGTAGGTGTGGGGTGGGGCAGGCATTTGCCTTAAGATTGCTTTAGTTTAGGAAGTGGTGTGAGTTGAGAATGATCCGTCTGCTTCACTCAGTAAAGCACGTGATTAGCAGACAGTAGATTGGTTATTGAGATGCAGAGAGGACAGAAGATCTAAAGAAAATGGCATTTACATCTGGAGTTATCTGGAGGACGCACAAAGGCTGATCTGCCTGTTTCTGATTTTGTTATGGCTACAAAGTTGATAGATTATTCTGATTTGTATGTGTGCTTGTGTGTGTGTGTGTTTTCTCTCTAAGGAAGGAAGTTCGTTAACATCCTGATGTGCTTTTGGTATCTGACTAGTGCCGACATCCCCAGTGAGTCTTTAAGTGGAGCCAGTGTGTTCCAGGTGAAGCTGGGGGATCAGAACGTGGAGACTAAACAGCTGCTTAGCGCCAGCTATGAGTAAGTACGGCCGTGCATGTCGTTTTCACTGCAGAAAATGGATATTAAATACTTGTTTAATTTAAATCTATTAATCACCTCTTTTAAAATGCCTGTTTATAGTACTAAATTTTGTCTCTTGTAATATTCCTTCTAAGACCAGTGTGGCTCAACAATGCTAAAACTGGGGCCTGGAGAGACTGTGGTTAGGGCACACACTGCTCGTGCAGAGGACCCAGGTGCAGGTCCTGGCCTCACAACCGTGTGTGGTCCACTCAGGGGAGCTGATGTCTCTGGCCTCCGTGAGCACCCTCATCCACATGCACACACTCACACACAGAAACATACACACATACTTCAGAATAAAATAAATCTTTTTAAACCTGATGCTTGAAAGATTGATTTAATGTATAGGAACTGACCCAAATTCCACTATTTTCCACTAAATTGAAAACAGTGTGGGTTAAGCAGTCTTTTCCTATATGCTGATATTTAAAGTGAGTTTGCATACCCAGAGCCCAGTTTGCTCCTGCTCACTTTAGCATGTACTTTAGTGAGTATTTAATAACAAGATTCAAGCTTGTCAGGGCTGGTGGGTGTTGAATATAGAACAGACCATTAGGAATGCGGAATTAAGACTGCACTTCAGTACTGTGGGATTGTTCTGACTAAATTAAGAGTAAACATTTTAATTGTGACTTATCATTAACCATTAAATTAGCTTCTTTTTAAATACTGCTTTTAATTCATGCTTGCGAGTTGTTTTTGAACGTTTGAGTTGATGGAAGATCGCAGTTATTGTTCTGTTTTTCCTAGATTTCAGAGAGAATTCACACAGGGAGTAAAGCCCGACTGGACGATTGCACGGATTGAACACTCGAAGCTGCTGGAATAATCTTTCTGGAAAAAAATCAGGGCGTGAACTCTTAATAATTGCTGTGGAAACTAGAAGAGATGTTTCTGGATCATTTGAGTTTCACTTAATTAAGTCTGTGGATTACTTTTGTATTTGGAAATATTTCTTGCAGTATATAGACATACATGATACAATAAAGCATTTTCCACAGATTGGTAGTATTCTTTAAAGGGGGTCAAAGTAAAACACAGAACTGCAGCTCCACATTGGTGTCATGTTCATTGTCATCCAATGTCACATATGTACACATGTAAACACAGCACCACATTGTGTTCAGTGTCACCCCAAAGTCACACATGTACACATGTAAACACAGCACATTGTGTTCAGTGTCACCCCAATGTCACACATGTACACATGTAAACACAGCACCACATTGTGTTCAGTGTCATCCCAATGTCACATATGTACACATGTAAACACAGCACCACATTGTGTTCAGTGTCATCCAATGTCACACATGTACACATGTAAACACAGCACCACATTGTGTTCAGTGTCATCCCAATGTCACACATGTAAACACAGCACCACATTGTGTTCAGTGTCATCCAATGTCACACATGTACACATGTAAACACAGCACCACATTGTGTTCAGTGTCATCCCAATGTCACACATGTAAACACAGCACCACATTGTGTTCAGTGTCACCCCAATGTCACATATGTACACATGTAAACACAGCACCACATTGTGTTCAGTGTCACCCCAATGTCACACATGTACACATGTAAACAACAGCACATTGTGTTCAGTGTCATCCCAATGTCACATATGTACACATGTAAACACAGCACCACATTGTGTTCAGTGTCAGCCCATGTCACATGTACACATGTCAACACAGCACCACATTGTGTTCAGTGTCACCCCAATGTCACACATGTACACATGTAAACACACCACATTGTGTTCATTGTCATCCAATGTCACACATGTACACATGTAAACACAGCACCACATTGTGTTCAGTGTCATCCCAATGTCACACATGTACACATGTAAACACAGCACCACATTGTGTTCAGTGTCACCCCAATGTCACATATATACACATGTAAACACAGCACCACATTGTGTTCAGTGTCACCCCAATGTCACATATGTACACATGTAAACACAGCACCACATTGTGTTCAGTGTCACCCCAATGTCACACATGTACACATGTAAACACAGCACCACATTGTGTTCAGTGTCATTTCAATGTCACACATGTACACATGTAAACACAGCACCACATTGTGTTCAGTGTCATCCCAATGTCACACATGTAAACACAGCACCACATTGTGTTCAGTGTCATCCCAATGTCACACATGTAAACACAGCACCACATTGTGTTCAGTGTCACCCCAATGTCACATATGTACACATGTAAACACAGCACCACATTGTGTTCAGTGTCACCCCAATGTCACACATGTACACATGTAAACAACAGCACATTGTGTTCAGTGTCATCCCAATGTCACATATGTACACATGTAAACACAGCACCACATTGTGTTCAGTGTCAGCCCATGTCACATGTACACATGTCAACACAGCACCACATTGTGTTCAGTGTCACCCCAATGTCACACATGTACACATGTAAACACACCACATTGTGTTCATTGTCATCCAATGTCACACATGTACACATGTAAACACAGCACCACATTGTGTTCAGTGTCATCCCAATGTCACACATGTACACATGTAAACACAGCACCACATTGTGTTCAGTGTCACCCCAATGTCACATATGTACACATGTAAACACAGCACCACATTGTGTTCAGTGTCACCCCAATGTCACATATGTACACATGTAAACACAGCACCACATTGTGTTCAGTGTCACCCCAATGTCACACATGTACACATGTAAACACAGCACCACATTGTGTTCAGTGTCATTTCAATGTCACACATGTACACATGTAAACACAGCACCACATTGTGTTCAGTGTCACCCCAATGTCACATGTACACATGTAAACACAGCACCACATTGTGTTCAGTGTCAGCCCATGTCACATATACACATGTCAACACAGCACCACATTGTGTTCAGTGTCACCCCAATGTCACATATGTACACATGTAAACACAGCACCACATTGTGTTCAGTGTCATTCCAATGTCACACATGTACACATGTAAACACAGCACCACATTGTGTTCAGTGTCACCCCAATGTCACATGTACACATGTAAACACAGCACCACATTGTGTTCAGTGTCAGCCCATGTCACATATACACATGTCAACACAGCACCACATTGTGTTCAGTGTCACCCCAATGTCACATATGTACACATGTAAACACAGCACCACATTGTGTTCAGTGTCATCCAATGTCACATGTGTACACATGTAAACACAGCACCACATTGTGTTCAGTGTCGCCCCAATGTCACATATGTACACATGTAAACACAGCACCACATTGTGTTCAGTGTCACCCCAATGTCACATATGTACACATGTAAACACAGCACCACATTGTGTTCAGTGTCACCCCAATGTCACACATGTACACATGTAAACACAGCACCACATTGTGTTCAGTGTCACCCCAATGTCACATATGTACACATGTAAACACAGCACCACATTGTGTTCAGTGTCATCCCAATGTCACACATGTAAACACAGCACCACATTGTGTTCAGTGTCATCCCAATGTCACACATGTAAACACAGCACCACATTGTGTTCAGTGTCACCCCAATGTCACATATGTACACATGTAAACACAGCACCACATTGTGTTCAGTGTCACCCCAATGTCACACATGTACACATGTAAACAACAGCACATTGTGTTCAGTGTCATCCCAATGTCACATATGTACACATGTAAACACAGCACCACATTGTGTTCAGTGTCAGCCCATGTCACATGTACACATGTCAACACAGCACCACATTGTGTTCAGTGTCACCCCAATGTCACACATGTAAACACAGCACCACATTGTGTTCAGTGTCATCCCAATGTCACACATGTACACATGTAAACACAGCACATTGTGTTCAGTGTCACCCCAATGTCACACATGTACACATGTAAACACAGCACCACATTGTGTTCAGTGTCATCCCAATGTCACATATGTACACATGTAAACACAGCACCACATTGTGTTCAGTGTCATCCCAATGTCACATATGTACACATGTAAACACAGCACCACATTGTGTTCAGTGTCATCCCAATGTCACACATGTACACATGTAAACACAGCACCACATTGTGTTCAGTGTCACCCCAATGTCACATATGTACACATGTAAACACAGCACCACATTGTGTTCAGTGTCATCCCAATGTCACACATGTACACATGTAAACACAGCACCACATTGTGTTCAGTGTCGTCCCAATGTCACACATGTAAACACAGCACCACATTGTGTTCAGTGTCACCCCAATGTCACACATGTAAACACAGCACCACATTGTGTTCAGTGTCATCCCAATGTCACACATGTACACATGTAAACACAGCACCACATTGTGTTCAGTGTCACCCCAATGTCACATATGTACACATGTAAACACAGCACCACATTGTGTTCAGTGTCATCCCAATGTCACACATGTACACATGTAAACACAGCACCACATTGTGTTCAGTGTCATCCCAATGTCACACATGTACACATGTAAACACAGCACCACATTGTGTTCAGTGTCACCCCAATGTCACACATGTAAACACAGCACCACATTGTGTTCAGTGTCACCCCAATGTCACACATGTACACATGTAAACACAGCACCACATTGTGTTCAGTGTCGTCCCAATGTCACATATGTACACATGTAAACACAGCACCACATTGTGTTCAGTGTCACCCCAATGTCACATATGTACACATGTAAACACAGCACCACATTGTGTTCAGTGTCATCCCAATGTCACACATGTACACATGTAAACACAGCACCACATTGTGTTCAGTGTCATCCCAATGTCACACATGTAAACACAGCACCACATTGTGTTCAGTGTCACCCCAATGTCACACATGTACACATGTAAACACAACAGCACCACATTGTGTTCAGTGTCACCCCAATGTCACACATGTACACATGTAAACAACAGCACATTGTGTTCAGTGTCATCCCAATGTCACATATGTACACATGTAAACACAGCACCACATTGTGTTCAGTGTCATCCCAATGTCACATATGTACACATGTAAACACAGCACCACATTGTGTTCAGTGTCACCCCAATGTCACACATGTACACATGTAAACACAGCACCACATTGTGTTCAGTGTCGTCCCAATGTCACACATGTACACATGTAAACACAGCACCACATTGTGTTCAGTGTCACCCCAATGTCACATATGTACACATGTAAACACAGCACCACATTGTGTTCAGTGTCACCCCAATGTCACATATGTACACATGTAAACACAGCACCACATTGTGTTCAGTGTCACCCCAATGTCACACATGTACACATGTAAACACAGCACCACATTGTGTTCAGTGTCATCCCAATGTCACACATGTAAACACAGCACCACATTGTGTTCAGTGTCACCCCAATGTCACATATGTACACATGTAAACACAGCACCACATTGTGTTCAGTGTCACCCCAATGTCACACATGTACACAAGTAAACAACAGCACATTATGTTCAGTGTCATCCCAATGTCACATATGTACACATGTAAACACAGCACCACATTGTGTTCAGTGTCACCCCAATGTCACACATGTACACAAGTAAACAACAGCACATTATGTTCAGTGTCATCCCAATGTCACATATGTACACATGTAAACACAGCACCACATTGTGTTCAGTGTCACCCCAATGTCACACATGTACACATGTAAACACAGCACCACACTGTGTTCAGTGTCATCCCAATGTCACATATGTACACATGTAAACACAGCACCACATTGTGTTCAGTGTCATCCCAATGTCACACATGTACACATGTAAACACAGCACCACATTGTGTTCAGTGTCATCCCAATGTCACACATGTAAACACAGCACCACATTGTGTTCAGTGTCACCCCAATGTCACATATGTACACATGTAAACACAGCACCACATTGTGTTCAGTGTCATCCCAATGTCACACATGTAAACACAGCACCACATTGTGTTCAGTGTCACCCCAATGTCACGTATGTACACATGTAAACACAGCACCACATTGTGTTCAGTGTCATCCCAATGTCACACATGTACACATGTAAACACAGCACCACATTGTGTTCAGTGTCACCCAATGTCACATATGTACACATGTAAACACAGCACCACATTGTGTTCAGTGTCATCCCAAAGTCACACATGTAAACACAGCACCACATTGTGTTCAGTGTCACCCCAATGTCACATATGTACACATGTAAACACAGAACCACATTGTGTTCAGTGTCACCCCAATGTCACACATGTACACATGTAAACAACAGCACATTGTGTTCAGTGTCATCCCAATGTCACATATGTACACATGTAAACACTGCACCACATTGTGTTCAGTGTCATCCCAATGTCACACATGTACACATGTAAACACAGCACCACATTGTGTTCAGTGTCATCCCAATGTCACACATGTAAACACAGCACCACATTGTGTTCAGTGTCACCCCAATGTCACATATGTACACATGTAAACACAGCACCACATTGTGTTCAGTGTCATCCCAATGTCACACATGTAAACACAGCACCACATTGTGTTCAGTGTCATCCCAATGTCACACATGTAAACACAGCACCACATTGTGTTCAGTGTCACCCCAATGTCACATATGTACACATGTAAACACAGCACCACATTGTGTTCAGTGTCACCCCAATGTCACACATGTACACATGTAAACACAGCACCACACTGTGTTCAGTGTCATCCCAATGTCACACATGTACACATGTAAACACAGCACATTGTGTTCAGTGTCACCCCAATGTCACACATGTACACATGTAAACACAGCACCACATTGTGTTCAGTGTCATCCCAATGTCACATATGTACACATGTAAACACAGCACCACATTGTGTTCAGTGTCATCCCAATGTCACACATGTACACATGTAAACACAGCACCACATTGTGTTCAGTGTCATCCCAATGTCACACATGTAAACACAGCACCACATTGTGTTCAGTGTCACCCCAATGTCACATATGTACACATGTAAACACAGCACCACATTGTGTTCAGTGTCACCCAATGTCACATATGTACACATGTAAACACAGCACCACATTGTGTTCAGTGTCATCCCAATGTCACACATGTAAACACAGCACCACATTGTGTTCAGTGTCACCCAATGTCACATATGTACACATGTAAACACAGCACCACATTGTGTTCAGTGTCATCCCAATGTCACATATGTACACATGTAAACACAGCACCACATTGTGTTCAGTGTCATCCCAATGTCACACATGTACACATGTAAACAACAGCACATTGTGTTCAGTGTCATCCCAATGTCACATATGTACACATGTAAACACAGCACCACATTGTGTTCAGTGTCGTCCCAATGTCACACATGTACACATGTAAACACAGCACCACATTGTGTTCAGTGTCACCCCAATGTCACACATGTACACATGTAAACACAGCACCACATTGTGTTCAGTGTCACCCAATGTCACATATGTACACATGTAAACACAGCACCACATTGTGTTCAGTGTCATCCCAATGTCACACATGTAAACACAGCACCACATTGTGTTCAGTGTCACCCCAATGTCACATATGTACACATGTAAACACAGCACCACATTGTGTTCAGTGTCAGCCCATGTCACATGTACACATGTCAACACAGCACCACATTGTGTTCAGTGTCACCCCAATGTCACACATGTACACATGTAAACACAGCACATTGTGTTCAGTGTCACCCCAATGTCACACATGTACACATGTAAACACAGCACCACATTGTGTTCAGTGTCGTCCCAATGTCACACATGTACACATGTAAACACAGCACCACATTGTGTTCATTGTCATCCCAATGTCACACATGTACACATGTAAACACAGCACCACATTGTGTTCAGTGTCATCCCAATGTCACACATGTACACATGTAAACACAGCACCACATTGTGTTCAGTGTCACCCCAATGTCACACATGTAAACACAGCACCACATTGTGTTCAGTGTCATCCCAATGTCACACATGTACACATGTAAACACAGCACCACATTGTGTTCAGTGTCATCCCAATGTCACATATGTACACATGTAAACACAGCACCACATTGTGTTCAGTGTCATCCCAATGTCACACATGTACACATGTAAACACAGCACCACATTGTGTTCAGTGTCACCCCAATGTCACACATGTAAACACAGCACCACATTGTGTTCAGTGTCACCCCAATGTCACACATGTACACATGTAAACACAGCACCACATTGTGTTCAGTGTCGTCCCAATGTCACACATGTACACATGTAAACACAGCACCACATTGTGTTCAGTGTCACCCCAATGTCACATATGTACACATGTAAACACAGCACCACATTGTGTTCAGTGTCATCCCAATGTCACATATGTACACATGTAAACACAGCACCACATTGTGTTCAGTGTCACCCCAATGTCACATGTACACATGTAAACACAGCACCACATTGTGTTCAGTGTCACCCCAATGTCACACATGTACACATGTAAACACAGCACCACACTGTGTTCAGTGTCATCCCAATGTCACATATGTACACATGTAAACACAGCACCACATTGTGTTCAGTGTCATCCCAATGTCACATATGTACACATGTAAACACAGCACCACATTGTGTTCAGTGTCATCCCAATGTCACATATGTACACATGTAAACACAGCACCACATTGTGTTCAGTGTCATCCCAATGTCACACATGTACACATGTAAACACAACAGCACCACATTGGGTTCAGTGTCATCCCAATGTCACATATGTACACATGTAAACACAGCACCACATTGTGTTCAGTGTCACCCCAATGTCACATATGTACACATGTAAACACAGCACCACATTGTGTTCAGTGTCATCCCAATGTCACACATGTACACATGTAAACACAGCACCACATTGTGTTCAGTGTCATCCCAATGTCACACATGTAAACACAGCACCACATTGTGTTCAGTGTCACCCCAATGTCACATATGTACACATGTAAACACAGCACCACATTGTGTTCAGTGTCATCCCAATGTCACACATGTACACATGTAAACACAGCACCACATTGTGTTCAGTGTCACCCCAATGTCACACATGTAAACACAGCACCACATTGTGTTCAGTGTCACCCCAATGTCACATATGTACACATGTAAACACAGCACCACATTGTGTTCAGTGTCAGCCCATGTCACATGTACACATGTCAACACAGCACCACATTGTGTTCAGTGTCACCCCAATGTCACACATGTACACATTTAAACACAGCACATTGTGTTCAGTGTCACCCCAAAGTCACACATGTACACATGTGAACACAGCACCACATTGTGTTCAGTGTCGTCCCAATGTCACACATGTACACATGTAAACACAGCACCACATTGTGTTCAGTGTCATCCCAATGTCACACATGTACACATGTAAACACAGCACCACATTGTGTTCAGTGTCACCCCAATGTCACACATGTAAACACAGCACCACATTGTGTTCAGTGTCATCCCAATGTCACACATGTACACATGTAAACAGAGCACCACATTGTGTTCAGTGTCATCCCAATGTCACATATGTACACATGTAAACACAGCACCACATTGTGTTCAGTGTCATCCCAATGTCACACATGTACACATGTAAACACAGCACCACATTGTGTTCAGTGTCACCCCAATGTCACACATGTAAACACAGCACCACATTGTGTTCAGTGTCACCCCAATGTCACACATGTACACATGTAAACACAGCACCACATTGTGTTCAGTGTCGTCCCAATGTCACACATGTACACATGTAAACACAGCACCACATTGTGTTCATTGTCATCCAAGGTCACACATGTACACATGTAAACACAGCACCACATTGTGTTCAGTGTCATCCCAATGTCACATATGTACACATGTAAACACAGCACCACATTGTGTTCAGTGTCATCCTGATGTCACATATGTACACATGTAAACACAACAGCACCACATTGTGTTCAGTGTCGTCCCAATGTCACACATGTACACATGTAAACACAGCACCACATTGTGTTCAGTGTCATCCCAATGTCACATATGTACACATGTAAACACAGCACCACATTGTGTTCAGTTTCATCCCAATGTCACACATGTACACATGTAAACACAGCACCACATTGTGTTCAGTGTCATCCCAATGTCACACATGTACACATGTAAACAAAGCACCACATTGTGTTCAGTGTCGTCCCATGTCACATATGTACACATGTAAACACAGCACCACATTGTGTTCAGTGTCACCCCAATGTCACACATGTACACATGTAAACACAGCACCACATTGTGTTCAGTGTCATCCCAATGTCACACATGTACACATGTAAACACAGCACCACATTGTGTTCAGTGTCATCCCAATGTCACATATGTACACATATAAACACAGCACCACATTGTGTTCAGTGTCATCCCAATGTCACACATGTACACATGTAAACACAGCACATTGTGTTCAGTGTCATCCCAATGTCACACATGTACACATGTAAACACAGCACCACATTGTGTTCAGTGTCACCCCAATGTCACACATGTAAACACAGCACCACATTGTGTTCAGTGTCATCCCAATGTCACACATGTACACATGTAAACACAGCACCACATTGTGTTCAGTGTCACCCCAATGTCACACATGTAAACACAGCACCACATTGTGTTCAGTGTCATCCCAATGTCACACATGTACACATGTAAACACAGCACCACATTGTGTCAGTGTCACCCCAATGTCACACATGTACACATGTAAACACAGCACCACATTGTGTTCAGTGTCGTCCCAATGTCACACATGTACACATGTAAACACAGCACCACATTGTGTTCATTGTCATCCAAGGTCACACAGGTACACATGTAAACACAGCACCACATTGTGTTCAGTGTCATCCCAATGTCACACATGTACACATGTAAACACAGCACCACATTGTGTTCAGTGTCACCCCAATGTCACACATGTACACATGTAAACACAGCACCACATTGTGTTCAGTGTCACCCCAATGTCACACATGTACACATGTAAACACAGCACCACATTGTGTTCAGTGTCATCCCAATGTCACACATGTACACATGTAAACACAGCACCACATTGTGTTCAGTGTCACCCCAATGTCACATATGTACACATGTAAACACAGAACCACATTGTGTTCAGTGTCATCCCAATGTCACACATGTAAACACAGCACCACATTGTGTTCAGTGTCACCCCAATGTCACACATATACACATGTAAACACAGCACCACATTGTGTTCAGTGTCATCCAAGGTCACACATGTACACATGTAAACACAGCACCACATTGTGTTCAGTGTCATCCCAATGTCACACATGTACACATGTAAACACAGCACCACATTGTGTTCAGTGTCATCCCAATGTCACACATGTACACATGTAAACACAGCACCACATTGTGTTCATTGTCATCCAAGGTCACACATGTACACATGTAAACACAGCACCACATTGTGTTCAGTGTCATCCCAATGTCACACATGTACACATGTAAACACAGCACCACATTGTGTTCAGTGTCATCCCAATGTCACACATGTACACATGTAAACAAAGCACCACATTGTGTTCAGTGTCGTCCCATGTCATATATGTACACATGTAAACACAGCACCACATTGTGTTCAGTGTCACCCCAATGTCACACATGTACACATGTAAACACAGCACCACATTGTGTTCAGTGTCGTCCCAATGTCACACATGTACACATGTAAACACAGCACCACATTGTGTTCATTGTCATCCAAGGTCACACATGTACACATGTAAACACAGCACCACATTGTGTTCAGTGTCATCCTAATGTCACACATGTACACATGTAAACACAGCACCACATTGTGTTCAGTGTCATCCCAATGTCACACATGTACACATGTAAACAAAGCACCACATTGTGTTCAGTGTCGTCCCATGTCACATATGTACACATGTAAACACAGCACCACATTGTGTTCAGTGTCACCCCAATGTCACACATGTACACATGTAAACACAGCACCACATTGTGTTCAGTGTCATCTTAATGTCACATATGTACACATGTAAACACAGCACCACATTGTGTTCAGTGTCATCCCAATATCACATATGTACACATGTAAACACAGCACATTGTGTTCAGTGTCATCTTAATGTCACACATGTACACATGTAAACACAGCACCACATTGTGTACAGTGTCATCCCAATGTCACACATGTAAACACAGCACCACATTGTGTTCAGTGTCACCCCAATGTCACATATGTACACATGTAAACACAGCACCACATTGTGTTCAGTGTTGTTCCAATGTCACACATGTACACATGTAAACACAGCACCACATTGTGTTCAGTGTCACCCCAATGTCACATATGTACACATGTAAACACAACACCACATTGTGTTCAGTGTCATCCCAATGTCACATATGTACACATGTAAACACAACAGCACCACATTGTGTTCAGTGTCACCCCAATGTCACATATGTACACATGTAAACACAGCACCACATTGTGTTCAGTGTCACCCCAATGTCACATATGTACACATGTAAACACAGCACATTGTGTTCAGTGTCATTCCAATGTCACATATGTACACATGTAAACACAGCACCACATTGTGTTCAGTGTCATCCCAATGTCACATATGTACACATGTAAACACAGCACCACATTGTGTTCAGTGTCATCCCAATGTCACATATGTACACATGTAAACACAGCACCACATTGTGTTCAGTGTCATCCCAATGTCACATATGTACACATGTAAACACAGCACCACATTGTGTTCAGTGTCATCCCAATGTCACATATGTACACATGTAAACACAGCACCACATTGTGTTCAGTGTCAACCCAATGTCACACATGTACACATGTAAACACAGCACCACATTGTGTTCAATGTCATCCCAATGTCACATATGTACACATGTAAACACAACACCACATTGTGTTCAGTGTCACCCCAATGTCACACATGTACACATGTAAACACAGCACCACATTGTGTTCAGTGTCACCCCAATGTCACACATGTACACATGTAAACAACAGCACATTGTGTTCAGTGTCATCCCAATGTCACATATGTACACATGTAAACACAGCACCACATTGTGTTCAGTGTCAGCCCATGTCACATGTACACATGTCAACACAGCACCACATTGTGTTCAGTGTCATCCCAATGTCACACATGTACACATGTAAACACAGCACCACATTGTGTTCAGTGTCATCCCAATGTCACACATGTACACATGTAAACACAGCACCACATTGTGTTCAGTGTCACCCCAATGTCACACATGTACACATGTAAACACAGCACCACATTGTGTTCAGTGTCACCCCAATGTCACACATGTACACATGTAAACACAGCACCACATTGTGTTCAGTGTCACCCCAATGTCACATATGTACACATGTAAACACAGCACCACATTGTGTTCAGTGTCACCCCAATGTCACACATGTACACATATAAACACAGCACCACATTGTGTTCAGTGTCATCCCAATGTCACACATGTACACATGTAAACACAGCACCACATTGTGTTCAGTGTCACCCCAATGTCACACATGTACACATGTAAACTCAGCACCACATTGTGTTCAGTGTCATCCCAATGTCACACATGTACACATGTAAACACAGAACCACATTGTGTTCAGTGTCACCCCAATGTCACATATGTACACATGTAAACACAGCACCACATTGTGTTCAGTGTCATCCCAATGTCACATATGTACACATGTAAACACAGCACATTGTGTTCAGTGTCATTCCAATGTCACATATGTACACATGTAAACACACCACATTGTGTTCAGTGTCATCCCAATGTCACATATGTACACATGTAAACACAGCACCACATTGTGTTCAGTGTCACCCCAATGTGACACATGTAAACACAGCACCACATTGTGTTCAGTGTCACCCCAATGTCACACATGTACACATGTAAACTCAGCACCACATTGTGTTCAGTGTCATCCCAATGTCACACATGTACACATGTAAACACAGAACCACATTGTGTTCAGTGTCACCCCAATGTCACATATGTACACATGTAAACACAGCACCACATTGTGTTCAGTGTCATCCCAATGTCACATATGTACACATGTAAACACAGCACATTGTGTTCAGTGTCATTCCAATGTCACATATGTACACATGTAAACACACCACATTGTGTTCAGTGTCATCCCAATGTCACATATGTACACATGTAAACACAGCACCACATTGTGTTCAGTGTCACCCCAATGTCACACATGTACACATGTAAACACAGCACCACATTGTGTTCAGTGTCATCCCAATGTCACATATGTACACATGTAAACACAGCACCACATTGTGTTCAGTGTCACCCCAATGTCACACATGTACACATGTAAACACAGCACCACATTGTGTTCAGTGTCATCCCAATGTCACACATGTAAACACAGCACCACATTGTGTTCAGTGTCACCCCAATGTCACATATGTACACATGTAAACACAGCACCACATTGTGTTCAGTGTCATCCCAATGTCACACATGTAAACACAGCACCACACTGTGTTCAGTGTCACCCCAATGTCACATATGTACACATGTAAACACAGCACCACATTGTGTTCAGTGTCATCCCAATGTCACACATGTAAACACAGCACCACATTGTGTTCAGTGTCACCCCAATGTCACATATGTACACATGTAAACACACCACATTGTGTTCAGTGTCATCCCAATGTCACATATGTACACATGTAAACACAGCACCACATTGTGTTCAGTGTCATCCCAATGTCACACATGTAAACACAGCACCACATTGTGTTCAGTGTCACCCCAATGTCACATATGTACACATGTAAACACAGCACCACATTGTGTTCAGTGTTGTTCCAATGTCACACATGTACACATGTAAACACAGCACCACATTGTGTTCAGTGTCACCCCAATGTCACATATGTACACATGTAAACACAACACCACATTGTGTTCAGTGTCATCCCAATGTCACATATGTACACATGTAAACACAACAGCACCACATTGTGTTCAGTGTCACCCCAATGTCACATATGTACACATGTAAACACAGCACCACATTGTGTTCAGTGTCACCCCAATGTCACATATGTACACATGTAAACACAGCACATTGTGTTCTGTGTCATTCCAATGTCACATATGTACACATGTAAACACAGCACCACATTGTGTTCAGTGTCATCCCAATGTCACATATGTACACATGTAAACACAGCACCACATTGTGTTCAGTGTCATCCCAATGTCACATATGTACACATGTAAACACAGCACCACATTGTGTTCAGTGTCAACCCAATGTCACACATGTACACATGTAAACACAGCACCACATTGTGTTCAGTGTCATCCCAATGTCACACATGTACACATGTAAACACAGCACCACATTGTGTTCAGTGTCACCCCAATGTCACACATGTAAACACAGCACCACATTGTGTTCAGTGTCATCCCAATGTCACACATGTACACATGTAAACACAACAGCACCACATTGTGTTCAGTGTCATCCCAATGTCACATATGTACACATGTAAACACAGCACCACATTGTGTTCAGTGTCATCCCAATGTCACATATGTACACATGTAAACACAGCACCACATTGTGTTCAGTGTCAACCCAATGTCACACATGTACACATGTAAACACAGCACCACATTGTGTTCAGTGTCATCCCAATGTCACACATGTACACATGTAAACACAGCACCACATTGTGTTCAGTGTCAGCCCATGTCACATGTACACATGTAAACACAGCACCACATTGTGTTCAGTGTCACCCCAATGTCACACATGTACACATGTAAACACAGCACCACATTGTGTTCAGTGTCACCCCAATGTCACACATGTACACATATAAACACAGCACCACATTGTGTTCAGTGTCACCCCAATGTCACACATGTACACATGTAAACACAGCACCACATTGTGTTCAGTGTCATCCCAATGTCACACATGTAAACACAGCACCACATTGTGTTCAGTGTCATCCCAATGTCACACATGTACACATGTAAACACAGCACCACATTGTGTTCAGTGTCATCCCAATGTCACATATGTACACATGTAAACACAGCACCACATTGTGTTCAGTGTCATCCCAATGTCACACATGTACACATGTAAACACAGCACCACATTGTGTTCAGTGTCACCCCAATGTCACACATGTAAACACAGCACCACATTGTGTTCAGTGTCATCCCAATGTCACACATGTACACATGTAAACACAGCACCACATTGTGTTCAGTGTCATCCCAATGTCACACATGTAAACACAGCACCACATTGTGTTCAGTGTCACCCCAATGTCACACATGTACACATGTAAACACAGCACCACATTGTGTTCAGTGTCGTCCCAATGTCACACATGTAAACACAGCACCACATTGTGTTCAGTGTCACCCCAATGTCACACATGTACACATGTAAACACAGCACCACATTGTGTTCAGTGTCATCCCAATGTCACACATGTAAACACAGCACCACATTGTGTTCAGTGTCACCCCAATGTCACACATGTACACATGTAAACACAGCACCACATTGTGTTCAGTGTCGTCCCAATGTCACACATGTACACATGTAAACACAGCACCACATTGTGTTCAGTGTCATCCAAGGTCACACATGTACACATGTAAACACAGCACCACATTGTGTTCAGTGTCATCCCAATGTCACACATGTACACATGTAAACACAGCACCACATTGTGTTCAGTGTCATCTTAATGTCACATATGTACACATGTAAACACAGCACCACATTGTGTTCAGTGTCATCCCAATGTCACATATGTACACATGTAAACACAGCACCACATTGTGTACAGTGTCATCCCAATGTCACACATGTAAACACAGCACCACATTGTGTTCAGTGTCACCCCAATGTCACATATGTACACATGTAAACACAGCACCACATTGTGTTCAGTGTTGTTCCAATGTCACACATGTACACATGTAAACACAGCACCACATTGTGTTCAGTGTCATCCCAATGTCACATATGTACACATGTAAACACAGCACCACATTTTGTTCAGTGTCATCCCAATGTCACACATGTACACATGTAAACACAGCACCACATTGTGTTCAGTGTCATCCCAATGTCACACATGTACACATGTAAACACAGCACCACATTGTGTTCAGTGTCATCCCAATGTCACACATGTACACATGTAAACAGCACCACATTGTGTTCATTGTCATCCAATGTCACACATGTACACATGTAAACATAGCACCACATTGTGTTCAGTGTCACCCCAATGTCACACATGTACACATGTAAACAGCACCACATTGTGTTCATTGTCATCCAATGTCACATATGTACACATGTAAACACAGCACATTGTGTTCAGTGTCATCCCAATGTCACATATGTACACATGTAAACACAGCACCACATTGTGTTCAGTGTCATCCCAATGTCACACATGTACACATGTAAACACAGCACCACATTGTGTTCAGTGTCATCCAATGTCACATATGTACACATGTAAACACAGCACCACATTGTGTTCAGTGTCACCCCAATGTCACATGTACACATGTAAACACAGCACATTGTGTTCAGTGTCATCCCAATGTCACACATGTACACATGTAAACACAGCACCACATTGTGTTCAGTGTCATCCCAATGTCACATATGTACACATGTAAACACAGCACATTGTGTTCAGTGTCATCCCAATGTCACATGTGTACACATGTAAACACAGCACCACATTGTGTTCAGTGTCATCCCAATGTCACATATGTACACATGTAAACACAACAGCACCACATTGTGTTCAGTGTCACTCCAATGTCACACATGTACACATGTAAACACAGCACCACATTGTGTTCAGTGTCATCCCAATGTCACACATGTAAACACAGCACCACATTGTGTTCAGTGTCACCCCAATGTCACATATGTACACATGTAAACACAGCACCACATTGTGTTCAGTGTCGTCCCAATGTCACACATGTACACATGTAAACACAGCACCACATTGTGTTCAGTGTCGTCCCAATGTCACACATGTACACATGTAAACACAGCAGCACATTGTGTTCAGTGTCATCCCAATGTCACACATGTACACATGTAAACACAGCAGCACATTGTGTTCAGTGTCATCCCAATGTCACACATGTACACATGTAAACACAGCAGCACATTGTGTTCAGTGTCATCCCAATGTCACACATGTACACATGTAAACACAGCAGCACATTGTGTTCAGTGTCATCCCAATGTCACACATGTACACATGTAAACACAGCACCACATTGTGTTCAGTGTCACCCCAATGTCACATATGTACACATGTAAACACAGCACCACATTGTGTTCAGTGTCACCCCAATGTCACACATGTACACATGTAAACACAGCACCACATTGTGTTCAGTGTCATCCCAATGTCACATATGTACACATGTAAACACAGCACCACATTGTGTTCAGTGTCATCCCAATGTCACATATGTACACATGTAAACACAGCACCACATTGTGTTCATTGTCATCCAATGTCACACGTGTACACATGTAAACACAGCACCACATTGTGTTCAGTGTCACCCCAATGTCACATATGTACACATGTAAACACAGCACCACATTGTGTTCAGTGTCACCCCAATGTCACACATGTACACATGTAAACACAGCACCACATTGTGTTCAGTGTCATCCCTATGTCACATATGTACACATGTAAACACAGCACCACATTGTGTTCAGTGTCACCCCAATGTCACATATGTACACATGTAAACACAGCACATTGTGTTCAGTGTCATCCCAATGTCACATATGTACACATGTAAACAACAGCACATTGTGTTCAGTGTCGTCCCAATGTCACATATGTACACATGTAAACACAGCACCACATTGTGTTCAGTGTCATCCCAATGTCACACATGTACACATGTAAACACAGCACCACATTGTGTTCAGTGTCACCCCAATGTCACACATGTACACATGTAAACACAGCACCACATTGTGTTCAGTGTCATCCCAATGTCACACATGTACACATGTAAACACAGCACCACATTGTGTTCCTTGTCGTCCCAATGTCACACATGTACACATGTAAACAACAGCACATTGTGTTCAGTGTCATCCCAATGTCACACATGTACACATGTAAACACAGCACCACATTGTGTTCAGTGTCATCCCAATGTCACACATGTAAACAAAGCACCACATTGTGTTCAGTGTCATCCCAATGTCACACATGTAAACACAGCACCACATTGTGTTCAGTGTCATCCCAATGTCACACATGTAAACAAAGCACCACATTGTGTTCAGTGTCACCCCAATGTCACACATGTACACATGAAAACAACAGCACATTGTGTTCAGTGTCGTCCCAATGTCACACATGTACACATGTAAACACAGCACCACATTGTGTTCAGTGTCGTCCCAATGTCACACATGTACACATGTAAACACAGCACCACATTGTGTTCAGTGTCGTCCCAATGTCACACATGTACACATGTAAACACAGCACCACATTGTGTTCAGTGTCACCCCAATGTCACATATGTACACATGTAAACACAGCACCACATTGTGTTCAGTGTCACCCCAATGTCACATATGTACACATGTAAACACAGCACATTGTGTTCAGTGTCATCCCAATGTCACACATGTACACATGTAAACAACAGCACATTGTGTTCAGTGTCGTCCCAATGTCACACATGTACACATGTAAACAAAACAGCACCACATTGTGTTCAGTGTCATCCCAATGTCACACATGTAAACACAGCACCACATTGTGTTCAGTGTCATCCCAATGTCACACATGTAAACAAAGCACCACATTGTGTTCAGTGTCACCCCAATGTCACACATGTACACATGAAAACACAGCACCACATTGTGTTCAGTGTCATCCCAATGTCACACATGTACACATGTAAACACAGCACCACATTGTGTTTAGTGTCACTCCAATGTAACACATGTACACATGTAAACACAGCACCACATTGTGTTCAGTGTCATCCCAATGTCACACATGTACACATGTAAACAGCACCACATTGTGTTCATTGTCATCCAATGTCACACATGTACACATGTAAACATAGCACCACATTGTGTTCAGTGTCACCCCAATGTCACACATGTACACATGTAAACAGCACCACATTGTGTTCATTGTCATCCAATGTCACATATGTACACATGTAAACACAGCACATTGTGTTCAGTGTCATCCCAATGTCACATATGTACACATGTAAACACAGCACCACATTGTGTTCAGTGTCATCCCAATGTCACACATGTACACATGTAAACACAGCACCACATTGTGTTCAGTGTCATCCAATGTCACATATGTACACATGTAAACACAGCACCACATTGTGTTCAGTGTCACCCCAATGTCACATGTACACATGTAAACACAGCACATTGTGTTCAGTGTCATCCCAATGTCACACATGTACACATGTAAACACAGCACCACATTGTGTTCAGTGTCATCCCAATGTCACATATGTACACATGTAAACACAGCACATTGTGTTCAGTGTCATCCCAATGTCACACATGTACACATGTAAACACAGCACCACATTGTGTTCAGTGTCATCCCAATGTCACATATGTACACATGTAAACACAACAGCACCACATTGTGTTCAGTGTCACTCCAATGTCACACATGTACACATGTAAACACAGCACCACATTGTGTTCAGTGTCATCCCAATGTCACACATGTAAACACAGCACCACATTGTGTTCAGTGTCACCCCAATGTCACATATGTACACATGTAAACACAGCACCACATTGTGTTCAGTGTCGTCCCAATGTCACACATGTACACATGTAAACACAGCACCACATTGTGTTCAGTGTCGTCCCAATGTCACACATGTACACATGTAAACACAGCAGCACATTGTGTTCAGTGTCATCCCAATGTCACACATGTACACATGTAAACACAGCAGCACATTGTGTTCAGTGTCATCCCAATGTCACACATGTACACATGTAAACACAGCAGCACATTGTGTTCAGTGTCATCCCAATGTCACACATGTACACATGTAAACACAGCAGCACATTGTGTTCAGTGTCATCCCAATGTCACACATGTACACATGTAAACACAGCACCACATTGTGTTCAGTGTCACCCCAATGTCACATATGTACACATGTAAACACAGCACCACATTGTGTTCAGTGT
Organism: Microtus pennsylvanicus; assembly: GCF_037038515.1. Classification (NCBI taxonomy): domain Eukaryota; kingdom Metazoa; phylum Chordata; class Mammalia; order Rodentia; family Cricetidae; genus Microtus; species Microtus pennsylvanicus. The sequence goes on along the minus strand of NC_134600.1, from coordinate 2,194,356 downwards.
CACCCCAATGTCACACATGTACACATGTAAACACAGCACCACATTGTGTTCAGTGTCATCCCAATGTCACATATGTACACATGTAAACACAGCACCACATTGTGTTCATTGTCATCCAATGTCACATATGTACACATGTAAACAACAGCACATTGTGTTCAGTGTCGTCCCAATGTCACATATGTACACATGTAAACACAGCACCACATTGTGTTCAGTGTCATCCCAATGTCACACATGTACACATGTAAACACAGCACCACATTGTGTTCAGTGTCACCCCAATGTCACACATGTACACATGTAAACACAGCACCACATTGTGTTCAGTGTCGTCCCATGTCACATATGTACACATGTAAACACAGCACCACATTGTGTTCAGTGTCACCCCAATGTCACACATGTACACATGTAAACACAGCACCACATTGTGTTCAGTGTCATCTTAATGTCACATATGTACACATGTAAACACAGCACCACATTGTGTTCAGTGTCATCTTAATGTCACACATGTACACATGTAAACACAGCACCACATTGTGTTCAGTGTCACCCCAATGTCACATATGTACACATGTAAACACAGCACCACATTGTGTTCAGTGTCACCCCAATGTCACATATGTACACATGTAAACACAGCACCACATTGTGTTCAGTGTCATCCCAATGTCACATATGTACACATGTAAACACAGAACTGCAGCACCACATTGATGGTGTTCTAATGTTTTATATGTACCTTTGTCACAGACCAATTTTGTAGACATGAATTATTGGAACTACTTACATGTCTAAATTAACAATCCAGGTTTCTGTAAGATGTTAGGTCTCATCCCTATCCAGATTGACCTCCACAGAACATCCGTGTTGGTTCACTGTTCACCACAGTGAAGAAATGGAGCCAGCCCAGATGTCCACCCACGCAAGCACATGAAGAGAAGGCGGTACATACACACGAGTATGTGAAGAACATACAGTGGGATTTTATTCGGCTGTAACGAAGAATGAATTCACGGCACTTAAGAGAAAATGGAACTGGATGTCGTTGTCTCGTGAAATAAGACTCAGATTAAAAACACATCTTTTATATGCGGAGTCAAGGTTTAAATCTGTGTGTGTTGGCGTGGACCATGGAAGTAGAAAGTGTAGTAAAAGAGGGGAGGAAGATGTGGGGAGGAGGAGAATAGAACACACGTGATACACACGTGATAATAGAACACACGATCCAGGATGTCAAACTGAAAGGGAGGTTTAAGATGGGGAAAGAAGAGGGCTGGAGAGGGTACAGGAGGGTAGGGGCAGAGATGAGTGTGGATAGAGTGAATTGTGTGTGTGCACGCATGCATGTGTATGTGTATACGTGTGTGTATCTGCATGTGTGTGTGGTGTGTAACTCAGTACTTGGTATGATAAAACATTAATTTACAAAAATGAAGCAAACATCCCCTAGGGAACTTGAAACCTAGGAGCACAGAGTCCGGGGTGGAGCAGTGTTCCAGCCAGTGCACAGAGACAGTCTTACATGCTTGGCTTTGAACTAAAGGCTAAAGGCTGGGGTAGGGAGACAAAAAAAAAACATGTTAGGGAAAAATAGCTACGGGTTTTCCTAATCGATGAAAACCATAAACCAACAGAGCCAGGAACTTCAGCAAGCACGGTAACACGTTGTTAATTCTTTTTCTATTATCTGAGGTTATGATGTCATTGTTTTTCCTCCCCTTTGTCCCTTTTGAACTCTTCCCATTTGCCCCTCCTTGCTCAAATTCACAGCCTGTTTTTCATTGATTGTTGCAGTCTGTATAATGTTACTTGTATGTATGTTTCCAGGACTGACCACTAGGCACTGGGCAATGGATTGAGAGGCTCTTCCTTGGGGAAGGCTGTTTCTCCCGTTCAGCGTTTCTCAGCTGCTTGTACATTTTAAAAAACAATCTCATCTGGTTTAACAATGACACCATCAGAAACCAGGCAATACTGCAGGAACATCCGGAATGCAGGAGCTGGGGGTTGGGGAGCGGATATTCCATACACACCCCAAGCTGGAAGTGAATACCAACTTCTCTCCTGCTGCAGGGGGGATGAGGGGTGACACCTTTAAACACTGGCACACAGTGCTACCTTTATAAACAGTGGAGCTGACCGAAGGCTTTCGGAGGGAAACTAAGAACAAGTGTTACTAACAGACACGTTTCCTAAGAACTGCTGTGGACCACTGGACAAAATGAGTTCAGAAATTGAACCAAACACACTTAGCCGACTGATTTTACAAAGGTATCAACGTCATTCAGTAAGGAAAAGAATTTTTTTTTTCAACAAATGGAACAATTGATGTTCCTACAGGAAAGGAGATTAAACTCTTGGTTCACAATTTTGGGGCAAAGTTCAGATTAAAAAAAAAAGATGATGATAGACTTAAAAGCCATAAATAGAAATTCTAGAAAGAAGCAAGAGAAATTTTGGTCTATGGGATGGTAAACATAACTAGGAAAGAGATTTTTAATCTTGAATTTAATACGCTGAAATTGGTCTTAGAAAGACAGCAGTTCCCGGTTGAGAGGAATTGCTTACCGTGCACGAATCTTGCAAAGGCATGACAGGAATGAGCAAATAACCCTTCGAGTTCAATAAGGAACCGGTGACCAGCGTGGCAGAGTTGAAGAAGTCAGCACCAGACATCCTGAATACCAATAAGACACAAAACACTGCAAACCCACCAGGATAGCTTGCGACCACTGCTGCTTCGCTCTTGATTTCTGGGGATGGCAACAACCAAACCGGGTGAGACCTCGGGCTTTACTTTTGGGCAGTTTGGCAGGTCAAGGTTGAACAGCTACACCCTGCGGCGCCCATGCCGTGCGGTGCACCACGGCCTATGCACCACCATACAGTTCGTGAGCCGGACAAGGGACTGGAGATTGAAACACACAGAGACAGAGACTTAGGTCATCCTTGATGCCAGAACCCTTGAAACAGGAATGCCCCCTTTATTGTGTCCAGGGGCAGCTCATATAGAGATAGCCATGCCCCAGCCAAACCCACCAGAAACCACTCTCCTGCCATCAGGAACTCCTGAAGATCTCGTGCTCAGAGCAGCTGTAGGCACTCAGATCAGGGGAAAACAAGTTGTTTACAAGAAATTCAGGATCTGGGGTCTCACTGCTCCCAACAACACCCAGTGATGGCCTTCTTAGAGGACCTCATTGTCTAGAGGGACAGAAGCAACCAGATGAATGTGTATCCTTGTCAAACCACCAGGCAGTCACGCGGGGTCCACCCAATGACCTTATTCAAGGCCCTCCCTCCAAACACCAAACACTATAGGTCAAATCTCGTAAACTACAATGGGGATCAGGTTTCTGTACAATGAATGCTTAGACCACTTGCCAAACAACAAGACTGCTGATACTAACTGTTGAAGACCTGGAGTAATTGGAGTTCTTGTACATTGCTAATAAATAGACAAAAAAGGGGGGGGGGCTGGAGAGATGGCTCAGCCATTAAGAGCATTGCCTGCTTTTCCAAAGGTCCTGAGTTCAATTCCCGGCAACCACATGGTGACTCACAACCATCTGTATGAGGTCTGGTGCCCTCTTCTGGCCTGCAGGCATACACGCAGAAAGAATATTGTATACATAATAAATAAATAAATTTATTATTACAAAAAAATAGTGTAGGCACTTTGGAAGAGAGTTTGGCAGCTTCTTATAAATTAAATACAGACTTACTGTAGGGTCTGCAGTAGAGAAGTCTTCCTGTGGATTCATCTACTAAGCATTCGATCTCTGGTTGGTGATATCTGTAAAGCTATGGAACAAATGTTTGAAAATGGTTGTTCAGCTTCCCGCTCTGGCTGCCCGCTGCCATGTCCCCCTGCCCCTGCCATTATGAACTCTCCCTCTGGAACTGTGAGCCAGAATGAACTCCCGTGTAAGTCTCTTGGTCAGAGTGTTTCACGACAACAATGAGAAACAATGCAGGCTCCCTCAGTTCTATCCTCAGACGTTTACCCAAGAAAAGTGAAAACCAACTCTCTTCTTCATAATTATTCGTACAGGGTTTTTGTTTGTTCGATTTGTTTTGTTTTTCTTATTGCCTCCAAACTGGGAAGGCCTGAAGTATACAGCAAATGCAAGTCCAATATCTGCTCATTTTAACTGTTTGATTGTAATGGCAACCCGGTGGGTGCTTGGGACTGTGAAACCAGAGATGGGGTGCAGGGGCAAGTGTGGAGCTGTGATTTTAATGTACCCAAAGCAGGTTTGGGGGTGCAATAAAAAGGGTGTGTATCAGCTAGTGGTGGTTACGCGGCTCGTCAAAGTCAGCCTAAAACGGGAGAATTGTGCTGTGCTGCTCGGGTTTGTGCAAATTATAACTTTATATATAATATATATATATTATATATATATATGTTTATAGAAAGAGTTTTATACAAACGTAAGGTGAAAAGATCCTATTTTTGTAAAGTATTAAAAACCTAATCTGTATTCCCTCAAGCTCAGATCTAATCTTCACACGATTGCATTTACTACATCATAGACGAACTGCACCTCGATGAAATGGAAGTGGTAACATCTAAAGTGGGCAGGACTGAGAATCGCAGCCCGCCATCACTCGCTGTCAAGCTTTGAGGTGCATCCCCAAAGGTTTCAAAATGGATGAGGACAGCGAGTTACAGGCACGGATTTCTACTGACAACTGACGATGTCAATTATACTTCATAAAGCCGGGGGCAGGGGGATGGCTGGTGCCTAGATCGTGGTCTTTGTAATTTCCACGAAATAAGGAATTCTTTAGGATCAGTAAGTTCCTACTGTGCAGAAAACGTTACCCGAGATATATTTTTGTATGAGAAAAACACCATCAAGCATACCTAGAATATCGTTCAAAGGACAAAGAAGCCAACGTGAAAAGGACACATGACTTAAGATGGACCATTGTGGGCGTCCATGAGATGGGGTCTCAGACCAGAACACAACAGTTTTCAGTGTGGGCGTCCGTGAGATGGGGTCTCAGACCACAACACAATAGTTTTCAAAAGTCATCTGTTTCTTTCAAATACAGAAACATTTTTTTGAATACTTGGGACGTCATTAGGTGTTTAATTTATTATAAAATTGATCAGGATTAAAAAGCATTTGTGGTGGTTGATATTGCCGTGTACTTGGTAAGATCTGGGATCATACTGTAATGAGCCTCTGGGAACATTTGTGAGGGAATTTCTAGTGTAGATTCGTGAAGGTGAGATTATTCCCTGGGCTGGGGTCCTAGACTTTCTAATGTTTTAAATAAATGTAGTATCAATTATAGTTATTATTCATGTTGATGCTTACATATTCCCCAGTTTTCCAGGGGGAGGCTGGAACCTCTCTGTAAACACATTAAATGTTGATGTGATCTGATACTGGATTTTTTTGTGTGTGGTTCTATGTTTTCTGGCATAAAAACACTCCACAGTATTCTTTTCCTTCTGTCACAGACTTGGAATAGGTGATTTCTCTAATGAATCCTAGATTCTGTTCAGTGTGGGAAATTTCAGAACAGAGATAAACACATGTCAGTGCCATTTAGTCTTTGAAGTCTAAGAGAAGCAAAGTTCACAGGGAAAGCAAAATGGGGACGAACAGATGCTATTTCTGTTAACTTGGTTTAGAATAACCCTGCCCCCATGGTTACTTGTACTCTGGTCCTAATTTTATCATCCCATCATCTCTTTAACTGAGAGGCAGGAACTTGCAAACCGCTGTAGTCCCAGGTCCTACAGAGTAGAAATCTGTCGATATTAGTTGAACGTATAAATTGTGACGCTCGCTTTCTTGAACGTCCTCGTTCACATGAGATGAATAATTCCCCTCTTTCTCTTGCTTTGGCATCCTAGAAAACCAGATGTGATTCCTAAAATTATACACAGTCCTTTCTCAAGGAGGATAGGGTACTGGACATGCGATTCGTCTGCGACGGGCAATAAATATCATTTATTCCATGTAACCACAAGGTGGAGCTCACTGTGTGTGGAATCCAAATGTCAGCATTAGAGCTGAACTTGGTAGGTTCCAAAGTCATTGAAGATGACACATGCCTTTAATCCCAGCTCTTGGGAGGCAGAGGCAGGTGGATCCCTATGAGTTTGAGGCCAGCCTGGTTTACAGAGTGCGTTCCAGGACAGTCAAGGTGACACAGTGAAACCCTGTCTTAAAAAAACAGAACAAAACAAAAACACAAAGAAAAAAGGTAGTCAGCCCAAACAAGGCTTAACTTTCCTTGACCTTCACCTGCATCTCTGTAGCAATTAACCAATCATGTATGACTGTGGAGTCCAGCTTCCACCATTGCGATGAGACCTTCTTTGGGGATCAAAGACAGCCGCCATTCCGGCTGAGTGTGTTGGTTAACACCCTTTTTACAAAAGGAAAGTACTTTCCTGAATTACTCTGCTTTGTCCATGCGCTCCTTTTGTGTGACATGAAGACCTCCCTTTTCCCAACAGTAGGAAGCAGCATTGTCTTATAGGCCCGCGCCTACAGCACTCTAGGGTCTTCCCCTCAGTATTTCCAACAACCCTTACCGAGGAGTCCTTGTTATCTTCGTTTTACAGATAGGAAAATGGGGGGCATCAAGTGATCTATAAACTTGTCTAGGTTTGTGCCATTGGTAAAGTCTGGGCTTCAAACCAGGCCACGGGCTGTGGGACACAGTGCTAACGGGAGGGGGCACCGCTGGGAGAGTATTTGCCTGCTCACTAGTGCAGAGACCGGGAAACAGCCAGGCTCCCCAATCCATGCGGCCACTCCGAGTGATGGCGCCCACTTTCCTGTCTAAGCCTTGGTTAGCGCTCTCGGCCCTCGTTATAACAGTAACAAGCAGGACTGGGTCTGGTTAAACACCACTGGCGCATGTGAAAATACTTAGCTGGTTTCTGGCACGCGGCTCTTTTGGAATTCATCTTCCTTCCTCTCCACATGGCTCCAAAGCCCCGAGCACTGAAAGCAGATCCTAAAGACCTTGGCCAGACAGGTCATTTGGGAAATCTAACCTTCAAGCAATCTGTACTTCACTGTTTGGGTTCAGAACCGAGGAGGGGGGCAGCCTCCTCAGAAACATCCCGCCGCGCTGGCATCTTGGCTCACCTTGCTAATGGCCAACAGTACCGGCCATCAACACTTGCCCGTTAAGCCAGAGGGGCCTTTAAAATCTGTACTGATTGGATATCATGGGGCCGGGTTGACAAGACGCCTCCCGCTCCATTTCTTGGTGGGAATTCATAGCCTGATTCATTGTTTTCTAACACAGCCAATTAAGTGAGCAGCCTGAATTATTTTGGCCAGCAGGGGGCAGCCCTGGCTAACCTAACAGTTGGCGCTCTGCTACCTGGCAGAACCCCACCAAAACCTGGTGGCCTGTGAAGTTTACCACGGGGCAGCTTTGAAAGTGGGGAGGGCCACAGATCTCCGTGGACAGAATTCTGCATACTCCAGTGGGAGGAAGCCCCATGTTGATTTTTATTCGCCAGCAGCTGAAATTGAGAGTTTGATTTCATTGTGAAGGTCACAATGCGTCCCAAGGCAAGCGGGATGTTTGCAGGTCCCACTATGGACAGCTAGAGAGACCACGCGTGTTTGTGGTTGCTTTAAAACTTCAGTGGCAGCAGAACCTGCGGCTGGCTCATGCTGTTTAGCGCATTGATAAAAGAAGGAAGCGTAGGTCCGTATCACAGATCTGTTGGTTCCATTTCGACATTTTAAGAATTACCTTTTGAGATCCTCGGCTCGCTTTGGGTCGTTACAAACTGTTTTATTGCATTTTTAGTGTATTTAATTTGAAGCATTTCTACGAGAAGAAGTCTATGGACCTCATCACACTGCCAACAGATGCAAAATTTACAAACAGGAGCGAGAGCATCCAGCTACCTAGGGCTGCCCCGACTGTCTCAGGAGAAAAGACCTTGGGAGGATTGCTCCTATCCTGCCTTTTCCCACCCATGTGGCCATCCCTGTATCAACACTGTTAGCCAAGATGCTGGAAGAGCACAGTGTACCTCAGGACGAGCATTGGCTGTATTCAGATCACATTACTAACTAAAGCTCCAGCATCTAGACCCTCCTGGCCTGGGGAAGGAAGAGGCCCAGCGCTCACGGCTGTTTTCACATTTTCGTGTTCTCCTAGATTTATTGCCACGACTCAGGAATCTCCTAAAGTCGCCGAGAGCAACTTCCTGTCCAGCAGGAAGCCCTGGGCACGCTGAAAGTGTTGCTTCTGGAATCGGCTTGCCTCCTCCTTTAAGAAATTCCGGACTAGGCTTAAGAGGAGAGGAAGAAGGGGGAGCTTCAACACACTTTGTTTTTCTGTCTTCGTGTTTCCTTTCTCCCGAGTAAGGGAAACCACACTAATTGGGCAGACCCAGTCCGGGGCCAGGTGCACTTCAGCCCGAGTGTTGTCATGGAGACTGCAGAAACCAAACAAGTCGGCTGGAGGAATGTTCCCCAACTCTTTGTGATTCTCCCTTTCTGAACCCTGTTCTCAGCCATGTCTTCCCGCTGTCTCTATCCCTGCCGGTCCCCAGCCTTACCCTTCCACCCCCAACGAAAGCTCCAACTCTCTTTTGCTGTGCTAAAGACCCGACCAAGGCAACTTAAGGGAGAGAGTTTGTTTTGTCTCAGAGTTCCAGGGGCCTAAGAGTCCCAAATGGCAAAGGGGGGCCATGCAGTAGGCAGCAGGCATGGCCAGAGAAGCAGGAAGCTGAGACCTCGCATCTGGAGCTGCAGCCATAAGCGCACTTGGAGGGAATGAGGAATCTGCATGAGGCTAGCTTACCATTCCTTCCTCCCTCCCTTCCTCTCTCTTTGTGTGAGTAACTTTTTAAAAAATTTTTCTTTATTGATTCCTTGTGAATTTCCTATCATGACTCTAATCCCACTCATCTCACCCCCACCCCCGCTCAAAGAAAATAAAAACAATCAATCAAAAACCTGTGCTACGGAAGCAGCGGTGAGTCTGCGTGTGTCGCTCAGCATCGCCTTTTGCCGGAACAGCCTTACTTGCAAACGTTCCTTGCAATGAGCCATTTGGTCTGAACCAAGGCCTCTGGCTTCTGCTACACCATCAATACGGGGTCCTCAGCAGGACTCTTCCTGAATATCCTGTTGGTGCCCTGTGTCATGGAGATCCTGTGGCTATGGTTGCAGGGGACCTGTCCCTCATACACTCCAGCAGTTTGCAGATGGGGTACGTGTTGGGGTGTGCCAACTCGAAGCCCTGGACCTGGGCCTGGGCAGTGGCTGAGTTGGTCAGACTGCCAACTTCCCTGCACCTACACCCCATCTCTCCAGCACTGCTGAGGTAGGGCCAGCTCTCACACCCTAGCGCCCTTAGGGCTGGCTTTCCAGTGCCCATGCCACCTGGCCCAGCTCTACTGTGCTGCTCAGGTGAGGTGCATGGCCCATTCTCCCCGTGCTGCAGCTGATGAGGGGTGGAACTAACTCTTCCATGCCCACACCACGAGGCCAGTGAGGGGCGGAACCAGCTAAACACACCCGTGGACATAAACATGGCTTCTGGTGACAGCCCAGACCACAGACAACCACTTGACCTTGGTAGCAAAGCAGGTCACAGTCATCAACACAGATCCTGGCCATAGGAGAGCCACAGACCCAGGAATGGCCCTAGGTGGCAACACAGGCCGCTCAGATCAGTATGGCCCTCAGACATCAACATGGCACAGGCTCCTCTAACAGGCTTGTTCCCCACGGCCACATCTCCAGTTCCACCCTCTCCATCTCCCATCTCTCTATCATCATATACTCTGTCTTTCTCATCTCTCCGTTATATATTTGTTCATCATAGTGACACCTGTTACCCACAGCCCCCCCCCCCCCAAAGTGATATACTTCCTGGAGGAAGGCCACACCTCCTAAACCTCCCCCAAACAGTGCCAACAACTGGGGACTAAGTATTCAAATGCCTGGGATTACGGAGCATATTCCCATTCAAACCACTGCACCCCCTATTCCCTAAAAAGACACTAGAAGCACCAACACCAGCAAAGAAACAAAAGCAGTAAGATTCCCCCCTTATTTATCAAAGACTGATGAGGAGCAAGGTCTGCATGGTGTGTCTCTAACTGTCCCTTCCCACGTGCCCTCTCAACCAGCCATTGTGTGATGGTAGCACCTGCCAAATCTGCATCCACCTTTAACCTGAGAACTTGATCTTTTGGGGGCCTTTGCATATGTATCACATTTTTTAAAAAATGAGAGCATCTGAATTAGGGTGAGTTTTGAGCCCAGTGGCTGGTGTTCTTTTGAGAAGGGAAGACACAGCGAGAAGGCTACCGTGTGAAGATGTGGTAGACCCTGACATGAGGCTGTTGTGTCCCGAGAAGGCTTGGGGTCACCACAAGCTGGAAGAGGCAGAGGATTCTGAGGACACATGGCCTGCTATGTGATGATTTCAGACTCCCAGGCCCCCAAACCATGAAGGGAAAAGATCCTGCTATTTTGAGCTCCTAATCTGTGGTACTTTGTTATGGCCTATGGGGGAAAACCAACACAATGAGATGCACACAGTGAAATGACAGCCAATAAGATGACCATCATTCCTTGACAAGTGAAGAAATGTAATCAGATGATTCTCTCCCACCCACCCCCTGTTCCCAAAAACTCACAGCCACTTCCTAAATCACCACACAGAAACTTGATATTATTTATATTTATATTTATAAATGCACAGCCAATAGCTCAGGCTTATTACTAACTAGCTTTTACATTTTTAAGTTAACCCATATTCCTTATTTATACTCTGCCACATGGTGGTACCTTTATTAGCATGGCATGTTTAATCTTCTGCTCCCTCTGCATCTGGCAGGCAAACTCCTGACTCTGCCCTTCTTCCCATCATTCTGGTCTGGTTGCCCTGCCTATACTGCCTGCCTGGCTACTGGCCAATTGGTGTTTTATTAAACCAATTCAAGTGACAAATCTTTACAGTGTACAAGAGGATTATTCCGCAACAAAGGAACCTAAGCAGACGGGCTGAGTGCTTAGAGTGCTGGGATTTGAGTAACCCTAATACCTTCCACTGCCCCTCGCTCGGTGTTGGATCTGGTTAGCTGACGACTGTGTATGCTGACCAAACTGATTTATATTCAAGCGTGAAGGGTCATTCGACACAACCCACAGTAGCTGGGCTGTCAGGGGGAGTAAGGAATTCCCAATGGACCTGTTGCTCACCTGAGGAAGGGAAGATTGGAAAAGGGAGCTTCACCCATCTCCTGCTACATGCTGGGACTGCCCTCCCTTTCTCCCCTCACGGCCATGCCTATTCAGGCTGCTGCAAGGATCCACAACTGTGCCAATGAGTGGCAGACATCTCATCTTCAGAGACAGCCTCCTCTTTCCCAGTGGAGCATATCAGGAACATTTTCATAAGCCAGAGTGGCTCTAAAACATGCTCACGTAGGCATTGCTCAGAAAGGGCAGAGGATACTGCTTTGTTCTGGCGCATAACTGCCTTTATTCATAGGGACATTTCTAATAAAAACAAAACGTTGTCCTTATGAAACTATTCCACTCCCTGTGGCTCAGGTCAGTCCTTCTCACACCACACACCCTCTCCCCTGGTGTTTGGGTCTCAGAGATCCCCCACTATGGTCAACTTCAAATTATGTCCCCATGCTGGATGGCTGGCCTGTGACTCGCTAAGGTAAGAGTATCAGGGAGTCAATGATGTCAGGTCACACGGCTGAGGGGCTGGCAGTCTATCCATGTCCCTACCCCAGGTTTGTCAAACGTTACCTGCTTCAAACTGACAGCGGGGTTTTCGTTTGAAAGAAAAGGATTTCTGAGACAAGATCAGCGATGGTTGTGACATTCCTGATACTGTCACGTTACGTAAAGCTCATGCCAGGTCAGATGGCTGCTCAGGTCTCACCAGGTGGGTGTCCTCCAGCAAGTCGCTGAGCTTCTACCATGATAATATTAGCTCATTTTAAAGGCTTCTTCCAGACTGAAAGTTTCAGTCAAACAGAAAATACAATAAAAATGAGAGAAAGCAGAGCAATAAAAAAATGTGTTTTCTTTCTCCAAATTTAATACAAAGAGTTGTAATTGGATGTGGATATAGCCAGAGAGCAACTTTCCTTCAACAAGAAGCAACAGATTTTTCCTAAATGAAAAAAAATAAAGCAAACAAACCAAAGAACCTGTTGGTTCCATTTTTCCAGTTCCTATCTAATGCTTAAACACACATAACACTCATACCCATCTTTAATCCACCCTCACCATTCCTGAGGGTGATCTCGCTGAGGGCCTCCACTGTAAAACTACACCAGTTCCGTTCCGTGCTCTACTCTCTATGTGTTATGGGAACTAGGCTGAAAATTTAAAAACATACACACACAGACAGAGACAGACAGACAGACGGGGGCACAGGAACATCCTTGATACAAGAATGCCAAGAATGCCCACTTTATTGTGCTCAGGGGCAGCTTATATAGGGCTCTGGCCATGCCCCAGCTCTCGGGATCTTTCAGCTGCAGACTCACCAGAACCCACTCCCCTGCCATCAGCGTCTCATGCTCAGAGCAGCTGCAAGCTGCTCAGAGTAGAGGAAAACAAGTTGTTTACCAGAAATTCAGGGTCTAGTGGTCCCCAAAAATAGAGTTTAAAATAAAGCCACAAAAAGATGGAAAATATACACAGAGTCTGGATACTGTATGTTATTGTGTTGTCTTTGAATGGTTTGACCACTGAGGAAGGAGCAACAGCTGCTAAAAGACATTTGATTATACATGCTGCTGGATTCATCCAACCTATATATTTGAAAATGCCCTGACTTCAAAATTTAGGTCAAAAGATATGTTACTTTGGAGAAGAGGTTTTGCTTTTATTTCCACAGGAAATAGGAGGCTGTGGATTCATTCTAGGTTAAGAAAAATCAGGTTTGATCAAGGAAGACCTCCCTGAAAAATCTCCAGTAGGAACAGATGGCCCAGATATCTGAGTTCTACATCCAGAACAGATTCAAGACTGCTGGCTAAGATGATTCAGCCTCACAGAATATTCCATTCAGGACTTAACCATAATCTTAAATTTTCTTTAGGTCCCCATAAGACTCTCAGTATCCCCAATCAGTAGGAAGTAGCCTGGAAACTATGCCCACATTTCCAAAAAATGGATTATGGATGCTTTTCTTTGTTTAGAGTGTTGATTACAAGTTTGTATGGATAATGGTCAGGAAGAAAGCTAAACAGAGAAGATTAGATTCAGAGTTTTTGTTTTGAAAAAAAAGAGGAGGAGTGCTGTGGGACAATGGTCTTGTACCCTATGAAGATTTGTCACTTGTGTTGGTTTAATAAAATGTTGATTGGCCAGTAGCCAGGCAGGAAGTATAGGCAGGGTGATGAGAACAGGAGGATTCTGGGAAGAGAAAAGGCTAAGTCTGCAGTCATCACCCAGGCACAGAGGAAGCAAGATGAGAATGCCTCACTGAAAAAGGTACCAAGCCACGTGACTAACACAGACAAGAATTATGGACTAATGTAAGATGTAAGAATTAGTTAATAAGAATTCTGAGCTAACAGGCCAACCAGTTTACAATTAATGTAAACCTCTGTGTGTTTCTTTGGCACTGAAAGGCTGTGGGACTGGGCATGACAGAAACCTCTGTCAACAATGAGCTGCTTCTCCTCCTCTTTTATTTTGTGGAAAGTATTTTATTTATTTATTTATTTATTTATTTATTTATTTATTTATTTATTTATTTCTGTGGTGATGGGGCTTGAACCCAAAGCCTCATTCATGCTAGACAAGCCCTTGACCACTGAGTCATATCTCTGTCCCATTTTTAAAGTTTAAATGTATACCATATGGGGAGAGGAGACACATGCATGTGTATGTACATACATGTGGAGACTAGGGAACAACCTTGGACATCTTTCCTCAGGCACAATTCACCCTTTTCACTTTTTTGAGACAAGGTCTCTGGCCTGAAACTCCTGAAGCAGACTAGGGGATCCACACTAGTCTTAGGATGCACGTATGTCACCATGCCCAGATTTTGAAAAAAAGGGGGGGGTTCTGGGCACTGAACTCAGGGCTTTATGTTTATGAAGAAAGCATTTTATTGAGCTGTTTTCCCAACCCCTAGGTTTTTATTTTGCTATACAGTCTTATTAAGAGTTGCCCAAGCTAGCTTCAAACTCACCACATAGTCCAGGCAAGACTTGAACTTGTGGTTCTCCATCCTCAGGTTACCTGATGACTGAGATTATTGGTGTGTGCTGCTGGACCTGGCTTGAATTGTCTCTGTCATCTTCAATATTGGTGGCATTTACAGCACAGCTTAACTGGGTGGTTCACCAATGTACCATGTCTGTGTGTCTGGGACTGAGAGGGCAACACAGTTGTTTGTCTCCCTTGGGGAGGCAGGGGGCACTGTGTACCATAGGAGATGGTGGGGACGGAGAGGAAGGATGAACTGCTTCCAATTCCTACACAGCAGAGGCAGTGTATTCCAGATGGCAGTGTGCAGGGTCTTCCCGAAGATGGAGCGCACCAGAACTACACGGACTCTCTCCCAAGCCCCTTCGGTTCAGCCCTGCCCACCCTCATCCCTGACCTGAGGCAATCACTATTTTCTGCTGTCGTTTCTTCTTGATACTTCAGTGACCCACTTTTGCTTTTTAAAAATCTTTATTGCCTAGTTAATGTTCTTGATACTAAATTCCCATGGGTGAAGTAATGGGACGACGAGCTTAGCTCTTTTCACTGGCATCCTGGCTGGTATACACACAAATATAAAATTATATTTTTATATTATATATGGTTTATATATTATGTGAAAATATAATAATAGAAGTCAAGGCAAGTTGAAAGCCATCAGTGATAGCCCCTCCTTCTCATATGCCGCCCTGTGTCCATGAGGTCCCTTTTGCTGTGCCCGTCACTTAGTTCTTTCTCTACAACACATCACAGCTGACATTAGGTATTGGTCCCTTCAGAAACTTAAGCAACAACATTTACATACGTGTGTCTGGGGCTGACAAGGTGACTCAGAGGTGAAGAGCATTGGCTGCTTTTGCAGAGGACTCGGGTTTGGAGCCCGGCACCCATATGGAACCCACAGTCATCTTTAACTCCAGTTCCAGGGCGTTCTGTGCCTTCTTCTGACTTACAGTGGCACCGAGAACACAAGTAACATATGCACACATACATAGTACATACATACATACATACATATGTACAGGCAAAACACTTATGCACATAAAACAAACAAAAACGTATGTGCGTTTGTAACGTCTGATGCCAGGCAGTAACCCTTTACGTGCTCTTTTTTTATTTTTAAAGATAACTTGTAAGCATTTTCAAGTCTTAATTAGAATAGTCCCTAGTTCTTTAATCTGTTCCTGTTTCACTTCTCGAGATACCATGCCCACGCCTTCTCTCTTTGTTGTCCTGGCTTTTAATATAACTTATAAATATTAGATGCACAATGTTATGACAGCATAGCCCGTCGCCTGACTTGCTCTAAAAGTCAACCCCTAGGAAATTGGGTAAAATGAGTTCATTATAGGATGCTTGTGTGAACTCATGAGTCGTGAGTCCCTTACCGAAATGTACAGTGAGAGGAACAGAGGAAGACACGCAGGGCACTGCTCCTGCTCTGAAACTGTTCACCATCTAGCTGGGGACCCTTCCTGACAGTGAAATGAATGGGAGAGAAGAGTTCTCACCACGTGGGGGAAACTAGAAAAAAAAAAAAAACTTTGCAGAGGAGATCCATGGAATTTGTCCTGGGCCTTGGAGGGCGGCTTGGGCTTGAAATAGAAGACACAGAGAGCGTTAAGAAGCCTAATTTATGAGGTCCAGATCCAGTGGAATGAGCTACTTCCTGCTTCTTAGAGCAGTTACAGGAATTCCCCCTCTGGGGTGCACCCGCGCAAGCAGCGATCAAACACAGTGTCTCTCTGCAGCCTGGGGAGCAATGCTTCTTGAATGTGTGTCCAAGATGCTCTAAAACAGACGATCTCTGCTTACCTTCTGCACAGAGCCAGCCATCGCTCACTGTCCCCTTCCCATTCAGCACTGCCCAAGGCCCGCTGCCCCACCTCAGGGGCCCCAAAGCCCCCCCTCAGCAAATGGAAAATCTTCTTACTGTTCTGTTGCTGTAGTTCTTCGCCAGAATGGAATCTCTGGGCCCTGATCTTACATTCAAAGCCAAGCCCTGTTGCATTATCGTCAGTAATCCTCTTAGAATATTTTTCTCTCTCTTCACATCTCAATGAAATTCTCTCATAAACTGCCTTCTTTGCTGACCAAGTCAAGCACGGTTGCTGATTTTGCAAGATCCGTGCTAATGTAAAATACGTCTCCGCCGGGCCCCTTTATCACTCGGCTGCTCCCTGCTCCACTGTCTCCATATTTATGCCCTTTATCGGAGCTGTGCACCGTATATCAAGTGAGCCTCGCTGTTCTTCCTGCCATGCCCTGAATATTGACTGGAGCATCATAGCCTATCTCAGAAATGGTTCGTGGGATTCCTTCTCTTGTTGTAGTTAAAATAGCTTGCCTTGTAAATGCCAGAATATATTTTTGCCGATTAGGGCTTTTATGAAGAACGGTGTCAAATGCCTTCCAGAAGGGTGTTTACATTATTTCCACCCGTTAATGTTTTTCTTTGCAGTTTAACCTCACAGGTCTGTGGGATGGTGTCCCCTACTGAAAAAAAAAATGGTGCCGTTTCCTTTGTAATCAAACAGCTTCCTTGGAGACTCTTGTGTTCAAGCTGTGCTTTAGGGCTTCAAAACACGTTCTCCTGCTGCTGAAATCATGAAGTCCATGGCCTCCCCACTCTTTTCTGAAAGCCTCTTCTTTTTTTTTTTTACAGAGCAGGAGCTTTTTCAACGCCTGTCCTGTTCAGCTGCTGCCGCTGATAATTTCAAAGGCGCATTCAGAGTCTGCTCTGCGTCAGGCAGCTGTTGTGTGACTCCAGAGTGTTTGCGGCTCTGCGTGTCCTTTCAAGTTTCCACTTCCATATGGGATTGTCCGCTCAAGAGAGGCTTTGGGCTTTCCAGCGCGCTTCCTGTTTTCCTTGGGAGAGCACTGTACTGTAATCATTTTTCCATTCCAAGTTCTCCTGGACCGATTTGCTTAACCGTTCTGACGCCTTCCCTGGGTCTACATTAGCAGGACGCTTTCACCGTTTGCTTCTTATGGGAAAGGAGCATCACGCGTCTGTCTCTGTTTATCTGAGCGCCTGTCCCATCCTTCCAGGCCTGAGATCTGAACCGCAGTTTGGGTTTTCTGGAGCTTGGATCCATGTCAAGATGATTTATAAAGTGCTCACGCCCAACGCCATGGGCCAATGATACCATCAGGTGCACAGCTTCTCACCTGCTTACCCAGCCTTGCTTATCGATTAGGACCACTGCGAGATGCAGCTCTTTCCACACGTTCCTGGCAGGGCTGGCTGACAATCCGGTCATTCTTGGTGAGCACCATGTCAGCCTGCGTTGCTCAGCTAGCCTTTGGTGCTTTTTTGATTCACATCTGTAGACCGGAGTCACCTGCAATTAAATTCTGCCAGTGTTGCACAAATTATTTTATCTGGTCATATTTAATTTACCTCCTTCTTCTCTTGGCGCTCTCCAGTGATCTCCAGGCTCCATCTCGTAGATTTTTTTTGTCTGTTTCTGAAGTTGAAGCTAGACTGATTACATATTGGGCCTTTGGGGACACTATGCTGTTCTTTACAGCAAATGAATGCCCCCTGTTACCAAGCTAACTTTCTTCTTTTGGTGTTGATTCTCAAGGGCTGTCCAATCATGAAAGCCACCTGAAGATGCTAAGTTTTCTATTAGACCTAACCAGAGTTCCTTTGTCCTCCAGAAGCTCTTTGTCAATTTCTGAAGGCATTTTTAATGGTGTTTCTTTAAAAACATTTTTTAAATTTTGTATATATGTGTTTGGGTGCATTTATGTGTGTCACATGTATGCAGGAGCCCACAGATGTCAGAAGTGAGTGTCAGACTCCCCCTGGAACTAGAGTTACAGATGTTTGTGAATCCCGGTATGGGTGCTGAGAAGCAAACTCCAGTTCTCTGTAAGAGCAGCAAATACCCTTAACTACTGAGCCATCTCCCAGGGCCAACATTTAATTGTTCACAACTGGAGGCTGGGTGTTCCTGGAATCTAGTGGGTAGAAGCCAGAGCTGCTACTAAATTTTCCTCTTTGGGCACGGAAGACCCCTCAACGAAAAGTTATATACCCTCCTATTACGACAGCGTTGGAGTGAATGAAGGACCCTAAGCATGAAGCTCAGTTTCTAGAAGGGTCTGCCGGTAGCCATTCCTCAGCTAGTGAGGCGAAGCTGTGACATTATCCAAGGGCGGAGAAAAGGAAGGGCGATGTGTTGTTTTTAAAGCCACAAAAACAGGTTTCAGTCGAAGCAAGTTGGAGTCTTCATTACCAATGTGATCTTCATCAGTTCCCTTCCCCTCCTGCCTTAATCACCGGTTCCTCTCTTAGGCATAGACAGCCCCCACCTCCACCCCATAGAAAACCTGTGGGGGGCCAAGCAGTGAGGTAGTTTACGGAACCCTTGAAGACCCTTCCGGTTAGCGCAGAGGTGGCGTGGCCCTTGTGACAACCGCTCTAAGCTGGTGTCAGGTGGAGGGAGGACCTGGCACGACTCAGCGAGGCCTGTGTGTTGAATTTGGAGGGAGTTAAGACTAAGAAGGAATCATACTCTTGCCGGTTCTGCATCTCTGCATCACTCTTCACTGGAGGGACTGAAAGCCTTGGGATCCCATATTGAGTCCAAATGTCATCGCGGAAGCCCTGCAGTCTCACTCCGGGGTCTCTGGGGGGCACAGCACAAACAAAGGCAGAGAAGAGAAGGGGCAGCAATCCTTCACCTGGTCACCGGCTCAGACCAAGCGAGGTCTACCTCAGCCAGGGAGGCCATTCCAAGGCAAGACGGAAAGAAAAATAGATGGGGGAGTTAGCGGCCAAACCGCTCAGAGAGCCTGTCTGCAGCAGTCCCCAACAGAGGGGTGGGGCCAGGCCCACTGGGCAAGCCCAGCCTCCTTCCAAAACAAAGAACCCATCTGTTTCCTGCATTTTTCAGACTTGGCCTCCAAAGGACTCTTCTCGGGAGAGTGAGTTGACTGGAGGCCTCGTCTGCCAGCTCAGCTGTGGAGAGAAGGAAAGCCACAGGGCCCTGTCATCGCTTCGTGTCTGTCCTACTGCAGATGGAGAGAAACTCCAGCTCCAACCCCTCCAGAGTACGTGACTTAGTTTAGTCCTCCACAGGGAAATTGAACAAAGACCGTTCTGAGCACAGTCCCATTACAACCCCTGAACCCAAGCTAGCTGACAATGGACCAGACCGCTCTCCAAAAAAAAATCAATTCTGTATTTAGACTCTTTTCCCCTCCTCCCCCGGGCTAATCCAAGCAGGACCCTTCTACACTTTTTCAGCTAGAGAAAATGGTTTCAATCTCTGACACCAGAGGAGATACGAGTCTTTTATTATCGTCTTTATGGAGCCCGAGATGTAGGAGGTTTCCGTGTACCGGCTCTCAATCTCGTCAGCACAATCAGGACCTCCCGTTGGTGTCACAGGCTCTGTGTTCCAGGGAACATAGTCTTCCTCTTTGACTCTAAGCTTACCTGGAGCACATGGAATTGACTTTAAGCCTTTTGTCCAGCTAGCTGCCTCTACCAGGCTTCCGACCTGGCCATCCTGAGCCAAGTTGTATTTGGCATTAAGGGGCGTGGTTAAGGAAGATGGCAAGAAGAATCTTTGCTCAGACGGACAGTGGAATCCCCCAGAGTCTGCCCTATCTGCAGAGTTCTTTGGATACCTATCAACATCATTGGCGGAAGGGCGGTAATATACTTCCATTGGTCAGTTCATAGGATACGGAGGTAGGACTGGAGGATACGTTCTTTAAAACCCACTACAGCTCAAATCCTGTTTCTAAGGCTCTGAGATGCTTAGGAGTAGATTTGTTCTCTGTTTATTTGAAAGGTCAATGCTTCTTTTCTTCTCCCACCACATCTCCGGTCTGAAAGGACACAAGGAGACTAGGAAACGTCTTTGTGAAAGGAAAGAGAAAAAGCGCTAACAGAAAGAAGAGGGGCTGGGAACCATCAGCCAAGAAAAGCCGGGAGTGGCAGGCGGGTGGTGAGGACTGAAGGGCTTGCAAGGACCGAAACGCTTACTACTGAGAAAGCTTGGTGGCTTCCTGTGCTGCGGTGTGAACATCCTGTCCTCTGGCTGCCTCCTCTCCATTCCTGACTCTGCTCCAACTCTTTAAGAAGACCCGGCTTTATCCTCAAGTGCCTGGCCAATGGTGTCTGTTACCAGGAAGGCGGGAAATACTCATCTCCCTGCGATCAACAGAAAGCTGAGGACAGATGCATGAGTCAACGCGAATGAGACGAAGAAAGACAATTAAAACCAGAAGCACTTCTGAGAACTTCAGATGCCAAGGATTCACAAACATCCCAAGGAGCTCACTGTATTTTTGTTCCACTATACGCAAAGCTCAAAAGAATGGGCAGTTGTGATATCTGGGTTGTTAGGGTTCATGCCTGTAAGATAGAAGCTGACATCTCAGGAGCACACAGGTCCCTATCCAGCTGGAGCCCATCCCAATCATTCATTGAATAAAGGAAGAACAATAAATAAATAAAACAACAATAAAATAAATAAATAAAGTGCTTTTGGGTGAGTAAGATAAACAAGGACCCTAACCTAACATAGTTGGCATCAATGCGGGGGCAGCAGGAGGAAAAAGGGGTAAAAGATGATAAATATTTAATCCCATAAGGGAAAAGAAAGTTTCTATCCTATGTTGATAACAGGGCCCTCTTAATACTGCAGTGAGGTATTTCAGGTAGGCAGGGACATCACTAGATCATGAGACTTTGTGGAAGAATTCTCCACAGTGCGAGCATAGGGAAGAACATTCCGGGGAGATACTGCAGCCACAAAGGTCCCGAGGGAGAAAGAGACAGGAAGTTCCAGAAATTCATGGAAATCCTATGACTAAAATGTCATCGAAGAGTTGAAAGGGTCGTGAGTGGAGATTTTGAGCTGGACAATGGCATGCAGGTTTTTTTGGGGTCAGGATGAGAATTTAGATATCCCTTTAAAAAATATGTTCTCAGTTAGGCTGGAGAGGATGCTCGGAGATTAAGAGCAACGGTTGCTCTTCCCAGCACGCACACGGTAGCTCGCAATTGGCTGGTGAGTTCCAGGGGATCTGACACCCTCACACAGACACACATGAAGGCAAAACACCAATGTACATAACAGCCAGTAAAAACAAATCATTAAAAGCTTTTTTAAAAAAGAAAAAAACGTGTTTAATTGAAATAGAATTTCATCACCTCCCCCTCCCTTTCTTCTCTCCAGCTCCTCCCACTTTCTTACCTTTAAGCCCCTTCCACATTCCCCTCACTCTCAAGTTGACAACCTCTTCTTTGATTATCGTTGTTGCATACATACATACATACGTGTGCATGTGAAATACACACGTATGTAAACACAACCTGTCTGAATCCATTTTCGCGGGTGGTATCTATACGGTTTCAAGACTGTCCGTTCCTCGCTGGACAACCAACGTGGGGGCTCGCAGCTCCTTCTCCCAACAGTTGTTAGTTTCCTGTAGTTTGTCTGGGAGCGAGGACCCTGTGAAATGTTCCCCTTCCGCATTAGCGTGCCCGCTGACATGGCCATTGTTACCGTCTTCTTTATGCAGACCTTTCTAGAAGAGGCTGATTCCCGGCAGACTTCCTGGTAGTCTGGCTCTCGCGGTCTTCGCGCCCACACTTCTGAGCTGCTCCCTGAACCGTAGATGGAAGAGCCGTAATGTCGACGTAGCAATGCAGCTGTTGGGGCTTGGCTCCCCACTGCCTGTTGATCTCTGCTTTGTGTCCAGACAGAATTTTTCTGGTAGGCTGGTCTGAGGGAGGGGCTTCTTTGATGAGGGGCGGCAACTTCACTTCTCTGGGGTTTCAGGATGCGGTAAGGAGCCGATGCTGGTCCAGCCGAGTGGTGGCGGTAGATTCTTTCCTAACGCCCACGCCCTCACAGGCTCGGAGAAGCTGCTTAGGTTCTCAGTATCACACATGACTTCCCACCTGTTGACTAGGCCTTCGGTCTCATTGGACAGCTGTCGCCTGACACCAACATGTGGGGGCCCGGAGTTCATCATCGTGCGTATCGTGCATTGTCTTGTATGGTGCTGCTTAGGGGTGGCAGCTGTGTAAGGATGTTGGTTTTCCGTCCACAACTCCTTGGATGCCGCCTTAGGACCACAGAGAAGACTGAGGGACTTTAGACAGAGGAGTGACACTCCATTTTGTGCTGTGAAGAAGAGGGTGGCATGGGGGCAAAGGCGGAAGCAGCGGGATCGTAAGAAAGGCTAACTCCACATCCAAGTGAGAAGGGACCAGAAAACAGCCATTGAAATGAAGAGCAATGGGCACTGCGGGGATACAGATTTATTTATTTATTTATTTATTTATTTATTTATTTTTGTAAATTGGATGGGGCATGGGACAAATCAAAAGCCTGATTCAGTCAGCAACTAAGTGTCGTGTGTCTTCTGTGGGTGAGTCACTATTCCCGTTGTCTGGGACACACTAACAATAAATAGAGACAGTCTCTGCCATGGTTGGGCTTAAATTTATTAGCGACCACAGGTTTGAGCGACTCACTAGACAGTTCTGGGAGTTAGGCTGCGGAAGAATGAAGAAAAATAGGGGATGGGAGGAATCAGGGGGCCATTTCCGAAACACCTGTGAGGCACCCGATGGTGAGTTCTAGCAATGAGTTGAGTGTGGATCCCAAAGAATGTTTAGGAATTAATAGAAACGGCACAGAAATATCACTTACTAATTATCTACATCCACGGGAATGGACCTGTCATATCCAGACCCTCATAGTATATTATGATTGACTATAAAATGTCCTCCGAAAAGGATCCTCTCTTGAAGGCACAGCTCCATGCTGGTGGGACCACTGGATAGTAAAGGCACTAACTTCATCAATTGATTGAACCACTGTTAGGTTCACGGATAACTGGAACCTTAGGAGATGGATCCTAAGGAAGGATGTGGGTCACTGGTGACATAGCTTTGGAGTTATTCTTTCCTGTTCTTTTTCTGCTTCCTGACCACTGCGGACAAGCAATTTGTTCCCCCGTGCCTTTCTGATGCCACGATGCTTTCTTTGCTTCCCCAAGGAGGAACAAGATGATCATAAGCCGAAATTGCCTATGAGTTTCGCTAAGTCTGAGCAAATGTTTACTTTCTGGTTGAGGGTATTGCAAAACCCTCAGGTAACAGAAATGCTATGTTCGACCCCAAACTAAGGAATGGTTGCAGGAAAGACCCTGAACGGGGGGGGGGGGCTAGTTATTGAGGAGAGCTTGTTTCAGTGGCAGAGACAGCATACAGCTCTGTGCTCCAGCAAAGAGGATGGAATGAAACCACACCCGAATCTGGAAAAGACCTGACTTGATCTAGGCTTTTGTGTGTGACAATTTTCTGTGTCATGATCTTTCCTCTGTCCCTTCAATCTTATAGGAGCCAGGCTAAAGGAAGTTTAGGTCTAAGGTTACCTAACTAGTAAGAGATATCTGGAATTTTAACTGGAATCTACCCATGGACACCATGCCTCATACACACACACACACACGCACACGCACACACACACAAACACACTATTCTGTAAGTTCCATTACTCTGGAGAACCTGACTTTAATATGACTTTGCCTGTGGACAATAGACACCTTGCTCATTATTTCTGCCCCCTCCCATTTCCGTCCCTTCTACCTCCCTAGCTTTGTCACGTGACATTGGCAGAAGGCACTGCCACCCTTCCAGCCAGCTGGGCTGGGTTACAGACCCTCCCGGGAGTCGCTGCACTTCCCGCGACTTAGCCATGCCGAGCACATCGGCCGGTGTTTACGTGTTGAATAGTTTATGATTTGCTCTACATCTGATCAAGGAAGCGGACGGCCAAAACTGCTGATCTGTGGAAACTTCACAGCCCTTCCCGGGCTTAATAATGGCTACAGCGACGGCTTGTTTAAAAGAGAGAAATAGCTCTTGATAAGCCGCGCAAGGGCGAATGAAGACATGGCTCCCATCCAGTATCTACAGTGGCCTGATGCGGAGGCTTTACCTGGGAAGAAAAGGGGCCAGATGAGAGGAAGGCTTCAGCCACACCCTCCTCTGAAATATCAGTTTATTTCAGGAGCAAGAGAGCCTTCTGCAGAGGCAACTCCGTCATCTCTTTTCTTCCAACCTCCGGCACAGGCAAAGGCTAGTCCTTCAAATTCCCATTATTTCTTTACTATCAATGGAGAAACTTTAATTCTTAAGGGGAGTGCTGGTTAATAGGAATGACTGTGTATCTCATACCTCTTCTAGTTAGAGGTTGTCATGTGTCTGAGTTCGGTGATGAGAAGGAAGTAGACCAGCCAAGACAACGTTCTTAATTGTTCCTGCCGACTGGAATGCGGACGTGATGTTTGGAACCTGGGCAACTGTACTGAACCATGAGGTGGGAGCCGTTATTCAAAATACATAGAAGATATCATTCAGACAGAAGGAGAATAGCTTGTTAAAGTTTGTGGCATTCAGCTAAAGTCAGGATGTTCTGCGCGAATATATGAGCTATTGGTCATTTCTGGCACTCACTAATTTATTTTATGTATAACTGTGTCTAAGTCCCTTCAAGTGTCTCTAATGACCGTTAGCAAGCCAGCTGGTCACCAAACAGCCTTACCAACAGACAAAGCAACAGCCTTTTCATCCACTGTTAGAGACAGTGATTTTGGGGCACCACGAGGCCCCGCTGTCTTTAATAACTTCCTTTGGTCCGTGGGCGTGGGAAATCTCATTTGATCCCACGCCTTGCTCAGATTTCTACTGTGTACGGCTCTTTGATCAAATGGCATTCCTACTTTCAAGGGCCTGCAGTTCACCCCTTCGTGGGTTTCTCTAGATTCTTGCCCTCTACGTGTCTGAGCTCAGCCCACTTGCCCTCTCCCCTAGAGCACTGGATTCATCCTTAAGTGTTAGAGAAACACCATCGGCAGCCTCTTTAGGCACCCCACGCCCCCCCTGGCAAGAAGTCCAGAGGCCAGAGGATGTCTCCATCCAGACGCCCACATGGTCCCCAGCTTGCATCCCACCCAGAATTTGGGCTCAAGGGGTGATCTGTCTATACTGGCTGTAGCCTGTCCTTGTAAGGCCCCTCCCCAAATACTGGTGCTGATGCTGCTGTTTACACGATCTGACGTAAAACCCAGAGGAATCCAATACATTACAACCTTCACTTGGGCCTCAAGGATACGATGAAGGTGTGTTTGTCAAAGGGAAAGAGTAGGGAGTGTTTTATTTAACATTGCCTTGGCCAAGTGTATACCTTTAAAATATTTAGACTTGAGATACGGGAACTTCTGTTTGGGCTTCCACCCAGAATGTTCCATATGTCAGTGACTGGGGAATAGGAGCTTGTTTGCCGTGTGTGTGTGTGTGTGTGTGTGTGTGTCCCCTAGAGTACAGACTAAATGAAGTCAGAGAATAACTTCTGCCAGAAGCGGGGAGAAAGAGGGTATGCCAGGGGTTATGACCAGAAGAGGAGGAATAGGAGTTGCCAGATGTAGGATGTCAGGCAACAGGGAGGGAATTCAGGGGCTCCTGATCACAATAGGTGAGCATGGTAAACATCCAGGCGGGAGACAGGAAGGGCAGAGCCTGTCTTCCCATTGCTCTGTTTGCCCCTTGTCTGCCTCAACGCAGCAGGCCCAATTGCTGTCCAGTGATCAGAGCTGGAAGTAGTGGAGGAACTCCATAGTGCACCCTGACCTTCCCAGGGCCTGGGGAGCAGCCGTGTAAGACACCCGTTGGGTCAGAGTGACGCCATGCCGCAGACAATGTTTATCAATGGAGGTCTCCTAGGGAAGGAACTGGGAAGCGTGTGATTGCATCTGTGGGCCTGTCCCAGTCACAGACACTGGGGCCAGGGAAGGGTTTCAACCCCAGTAAGTTAATTGAAGCAAACAGGTTATGTGAGCATTGCCCTATATCAGGGAGGGGGAGTTGCTGAGATAAATAACAGATTGAAAGCAATGTTCGTTCTAGGGCTACGGCCATGGTGATTGTTCCTAAACTGTGTCTGGTTTTACTTGTAGAATGGCTGGGTGACTGGATGGCACATTAAAAATACCTCTTAATGTCACCCGTATTTGTCAACACTCTCTTTACGGTCACGGCTTGCTCTTTTCAAGAGCAAGAGCGGAGGGAGAGCGGAGAATCTGAGGGCTAAAGCCTTTGGGATCCTGTCTGAGGGAAGGAGTTGGCGGCGTGGAGGGCACACGGTCACTGGCTTCCCTGCCTCTCTTTTGGAGCCACACGCCAGTGTCCAGGACCTCGGACGCCTCTGCCCAGATCGTGTTGATTCACTTTCAGGGATTGTGTTCGGAGTACATCTCACCGCTGTGTCCTCTCCAGTGTGACCAGTCACAAGAGAAGGCTGGCATTTGTGGGGCATATGATAGAGCATGGACCTGGGGAAACAGGTGTCCAACACACGAGCTTCTCATGGTGTAGGATAGAAGAGAAAAGATGGACCACGAGCCACCACGTTATGAGGGAGATGAAGAATTCTGAGAAGTCCTAAGCTGGCAGTGACTTTCCAAGACAATGCGCAGGTACCTCTCAAGACGAAGGCTACAATATGTTATCCTCTCTAATATTTTCCCACGCTGAGAAGTAAGAGAACCTGGGTTTTCACTTGTCACCTTGCCCCGGGTGTCACAATAGTTTATTACTAGCATAGAGGAGCCCAGCAGGATGCAGGGATAGAAACGCTGCTTTCAGATCTGGGTGACTCCTGTACGCGATGCACACAGAAGAGTCCCCCAACGGATGGTTCAGAGGCGGCGTGGGAACGGAGCGCCCAACAACTGGAGCGAGGGACACGGGGGCATTTGCGGAGCCTCTTGTGGTCTTTGTCCATGGTGAGCATCACAGCTGCAGTGGACCAGTTATCATCAAGCCCGTAAGAACTGAGCCTCGGGGATAGGCTGCACCTGCGATTGCCAACCTGCGGGAGCCCTTGAAAGAGGCCGCTTTGGTTTTCTTTGAGGAGAGGCAGGGCGGGCAGCTTTCATCATCCCATCGACGGACAGGAAGAGGCAGGCTTAGCGAGACAAAATAGTTCCGAGATCCTCCAGCAAGCAGAAGAAAAGGTCTAGACGGGAACCCCAGCTGTCTAATTCCCTTTCCAGTGCCCTCCTCGCTCCACATAGCCCCGTCTGGTTCAAGAGCAGAAATGCGGAAATAAAGCCCCAGCCTCCTGTAGCTGAAAGCGCCTGAGACCTGTGCCTGGTCAGAGGTCGGCATGTCTGTTTATGCGCCTTATTGAGCTCCGGTTGGCTAATGATACTTAATCACTAGTACCTTGCAGTTGGCTAGGATAATGGGGAGAAATGCAGAGGGGTCAACTAAAAACGCGCAATTTGCTAACATCCCCAAGCTTTCATGGTGCACAAAAGGATCCATCACCAAAGATCTCGCAAGGCAGAGATAAAACTGGAAGACAGAGGAGCTGCCTGAAACCGGCAGGTGGATGTACTGAACTGAGATGAGCCCCTTGCTCGGGTGGTTTAAGAATCTGATGCCTGAAGCAAATTTGGAGACCCGAAAGTTAGATGCGTTAACTACATCACCAGCCAGAACGGCTGTTTCTCCAGATAAACTGGCACCTGTGGTGTCTCCAGAGCCTGACAAGATGAAGGAAGCCTTATGGAGTCCTCACAGCAAGCTTCCCTCTGATTGGGCTGCCCAGTTTATCTATCCTGTGGAACAAACCAATCGCTCCCGTTAGCTATCAAAACACTAAGAACCAGAAATTAAGAGCACACTAACTGCTCTTCCAGAGGTCTGGGTTGGATTTGCAGCACACACATGGTTCACAACCATCTGTAACTCCAGTACCAGGAGATCGGACACCCTTTCCTGGCCTCTGAGAGCATCCCATGCATTTGGTGAACAGACATACGGGGCGGGGTGCAGGGGGTGCAAACACTTAGGCACATTAAAAAAGACAATAGCAGCATAGTACCAACCTACTATGAATCCCGTATTGCTAGTAATGTTTTGTTGGGGATATGTGAATAAGCATCTATTTATCTCGTTGAGGGCACCGAAGTCCCGATTCTATCCACGTCCATTTGGATGAGCCAACGAATCTATTAAGTTTGTGTACAGGGGCATGGATGAAGAGTTATTTACGAGAGTGGGTGCCCCCCCAAACAGCTTCACTATTGAAAAGCCCCACCCTCGCCGCTCAAAGCCCAGCTTCTTCTTCTTCAGAAACACAGCTTACTGTGAGGTGAGATGCAATGTGCTGGATTTTGTTGTCTAATTGAGGTACTAGTGTGTTGGTGTTCTACCAAGGGCAGCAGAGATAGTCTGTAAAATTTTGGGAGTCTCTTGGGCAACTTTGACCTACAACTCAAAAGAGGGTTTCTCATACCTGATGCTGGAGTTTTATGAGGTGGTCTTTGATTCTTGGTGGGAACATTGTCAATCCATATGGGAAATTTTTGTTTAAGCTCCATGTATATTTATATACAGAATTATGTGAATTACAGCTTAAACTCTATGTACATTTATATACAGAATTATGTGAATTAGTTTAAACTATATGTGTATTTATATACAGAATTACATGACTTACAGGTATTTTTATGTAGATAGTTAATAGTATAATTCCCTTTGACTTTTTCAGACATTCTTACTGTTACTTTACTCTCCTCCATTCTTCTTCAGTATTTTTCTCCCTCCACTTTAGAGACCCCTGTCTTTCCCGTTTCCTTGGTCAGGTGGCTTGCACCTTGGTATTCCTCTCTCTATTGCTCCTGAGCGCCCCCCCCCCATGATCTCTTTTTACATTCCTGGTTTCTGTAGCTACTGCAGGATATATGCTCACATCTGGAGAGCTGGAGCTAGGAACCTGCAGTGAGAGACCATGCAGCATCTCTTTCCGGGTCTGGGTTACCTCATACAGTGTCATCTTCTCTAGCTCCATCCGGTTTCCTGAAACGTTCACGATTCCTTTCTTGTTCACACTGGGATAGTGCTCCACAGTGTACATGGCCCAGATGTCCATCACCCACCTGTTAGTTGAGGGACATGTCGGTCATTTCTATTTCCTAACTAGAGTGAACAGACCAGTAATAAACACGGCTGAGCCAGTATTGGTAGCGTAAGACGTTGAGTTCCCTGGTCGTATGCCAAAGAGTAGACTAGCTGGGTCATATGGTAGATTTACTTTTAGATTTTTGAGAACTCCCAACACCAATTTTCCAGAGTAGCTACACAAATTTGTAATCCCGCCAACAGTGAGCGAGGGTTAGATTTCCCCCACCCCTCTGGCATTTGTTGCAGCCTGTTTAATCATCTTGACTAGAGAAAGATAAAATACACTTTGTAAAGAAATTTCTTAGTTATTTTTTTTCTTTGAGAACTCTCTATTCAGGTCCCAGGCTCACTTTTTAAAAATGGGTTGTGCATTTGTTTATTTTGACTCTTTTTTTGGGGGGGTTCTTTATTTATTCTATTAATTTTCCGGCAGCATTCTCTCCCATTCCGAGGGCTGCCTCTGCACCAGGCTAATTGCTTCTTTATCTGTGCAGAAGCCTTTTGGTTTATGGAGGGCCGCTTGTCACTTATACATCTCAGCTCTTGGGGAAGTCGAGTCTCGCTCGGAAAGCTGTTTCCTGCACCTGCACCCTGGAGGGCACCGCCCAGAGCGGAGTCCTGTTTGGGAAATTGTTTCCTACACCGATGTCCTGGAAAATACCGGAGAATACCGCCCTTGCTTTCTCCTAGCGGCTTCTGGTTTCATATTTAGGTCTCGGTTCCATTTGGAATTAATTCTGTGCACGGCAATAGACTCAGGTCTAATTTCGTTCTTCAGTGTGTGCGCATCCAGTTTCCCCAGCGCCATTTGTTGGAAATGCGTTCTTTCCCCTGTCATACAGTTTTGGCAATTTTGTCAAATATTGAACGGCTTAAGTTGTACATACTCAAGTTTGGGTCTTTGAGTTTATGCCGTTGATCTACACATCTGTTTCGGTGGCAACACCGTATTGTTTTCCTGCTATGGCCTCACGATGTCTTAAGATCTGAAGAGCCAGCTCCCCCAGCTTTACTCCTCCTGCTTAGGATTGTTGTGGCTAGCCTGGATCTTCTTTGGCCCCTTATGCATCGTAAGCTAGTGTTATTTGTTCTACTGTCAAGAATAAGACAGGGATTTGGGTTAGGATGGCCTTGGATCTGTAAACAACTTTAGGTAAAATGATCATTTCCACAATAATAATTCTACTGATCAAAGCATGGGATATTGTTCCCCCTTCTGATGTCTTTCCCTTTCTTGGGAAGTTTGAGGTTTTTATCATAGAGGTCTTTAACTTCCCTGGTTAGGGACATTGCTCGATTTATTTATTTCTTTAATTCTTTCTTTCTTTCTTTCTTTCTTTCTTTATTTATTTTTTGAGGCGATCATCTGTGCTGTCTGTTGTTGGTGCTTAGAAAATCTGCTGATTTCTACAAATTGAACCTGTATCCTGGCACTCTGCTGGACTTGTTTGTCATTTCTAGAAGTTCTCTTTTAGAATTTTAGGAATCTCTAATGTATACTCTGCTGTCATCTGCAAATAGGGATAGCCTGACTTCTTTTCCTATTTCTATCATTTAAACTTTTTCCTCCTTTTGCCTTATTGCTCCAGCTAGGACGTCAAGCACAATACTGAAAAGATGGGGGTCAGTGGGCAACTGTTTCCTTCCTGACTGCAGCGAGGTTGTTTCACGATTTTCTCCATTTAGGAAGATGTTGGCTATGCACTTCTCTTATAAAGCCTTTGCCATGTTGAGGAACGGTTCCTCTAGTCAAAGTCTCTGTGACCTTTGCCATGAAGTCACGCTGGATTTTGTTAAAGGCCTTTTCTGCCTCTATCAAGATGATCATGCAGATTTTGTCCTCACAGACATCTATTTCAGCGATAAAGCTGTTTGCCACCATCTAGGCTGGAAGCCCAACTCCATGTCTGTAGGAACATAAACAATGTTAAGTGTAATTTAAATATATGCAGAGTTTTCCCACGATAATATAAATAGAGAGAAGATTATTTTCACGTTGTTGGAAGCTAAGTGAAATTTGTTAGCCATGTGTCTTAGTCACTGTTCTAGGGCTGTGAAGAGACACCATGACCACAGCAACTCTTGGAAGAGAAAGCATTGAGCTGGGATCTGCTCACAGTTTCAATGATTTGCTTCACCGTAATGATGGCAGGGGCATGGTGGAACGTGTGGAACCCGAGCTTTAGCTTAGAGCAGCCTCCTAATCCTCAGGCCAAGAGGGCAGCACTGGACCTGGTGTTCCGAGCCCACTTCCTCCAACCAGGCTACACCCCCTCATCTCATGTGGGGTGCTGGGCTTGCCAGCCCTATGCCTCTGTCAGTGGGTACACAGCTGAAGAAACTGTTATAATTCTACTTATTGATTTAGACTACTGACTTCGTTCTGTCTTCAAATGCTATCATGTTGGGATCCTAGAATGCGTTATTATTTTGTCACGAATTCCCTTCATTTTATTTCTTCTTTAAACAAAAGTTACAGCATCACATTGTTTAGGAAACACATTCCATGTGAAGGCAAGGTGTACCATATGTGTGTGACTTTAACCTGAATATAGCAAAGAAGGTACTGGCAAACACTTGCTTTGAAAGGCGAATTGTCTGCTAGCATTTAGAAACACCTGATGGAGACAGGACATAACAGCTTTCGGAGGCGGAAGCCAAGCAGCTGGAGCAGGCACAAGACTGTTCACCTCAAGAACTTGCTCCCAAGCTCATTGGTAGAAAGAGACATGGACTTCATATCGGAGGACAGATACTTGGTTTGCTAGAAGCGAGATGAGACTGAGATTTTCATAGGGCACTAATAAAGAAAGCGAGCTTAGGTTTTATGGTTTTGCTTGTTAACTTTTGTTCTAATCTGCTCTAGAGTTTAGTCAAGCGTGTACGACCTCCTCTGATTAGTTCAGTCAGTGGCCTTGAATCCAGATGCGTGAGGCAGCTGTGCTGTGCTCAATTCTCGGTCTCTGCCTTTATCCAAGCCTGGCCAAACATTTCCTTCCTGGGTGTCTTAGTCACTGCTCGGTTGCTGTGAAGAGACCCAGCGACCAAGGTAACTCTTATAAAAGAAAGCATTTGACTGGGGCCTGGCTTACCATGGCAGAGGTTTAGTCCGTTATTACCATGGCAGGGGGCGTGGTGGCATGCGCCATGCATGCTGGAGCAGTAGCTCAGAGCTGCATGCAGATCTGCAGGCTGAGAGAGCAACACCGGGTCCGGTGTGGGCTTCTGAAACATCGAGCCCACCGCAAGCAACACAGTTCATACAGCAAAGCCACACCTCCTAATATTTCTAATCTTTCTCAAATAGGTCCACTCCCTGATTATAAGCATCGAATATATGGGCCCATGGGGACCATTCTTATTCAACCAGTGCTTGCCCTCATCCAAGTTCAGCTTCAGAATATCTTGGCATCCTCTTCTATGCAAAGGGAAACCTGAATAAATCCTTTAGGAGACAGGTGGCCAGTATTGACTGGGGGAAAGAATTTGGTGGTTGCTCTCAATTTGTAAAGAAGGAACCCTGGACAATCTGGGTCCTCAAAGGCCACCTTCACCTGATGAGACTCGGGAATGATGGACGGCTGCTTTTCCACGGCAGGAAGGAGTTGGTCAATCTGCTCACCCAGCCCCTTTTCATTAGTGTGAGGCCGAGGAGAACGTTTTGTTCTGCTCTCCCTCCCGTCTCGTCCGGGTCCCGCGGAGCTGTAAATCTTTTGCAGATAGTAAGTCTGCTCTTTGACTTTTCCGATACCTCCCTTCTCCATCTCTGCTGTGCTGATAGAGGCCGTAAACTAACCGGCTGGCATTTCCCAAGCA
The DNA here is from genome assembly GCF_037038515.1 of Microtus pennsylvanicus. Classification (NCBI taxonomy): domain Eukaryota; kingdom Metazoa; phylum Chordata; class Mammalia; order Rodentia; family Cricetidae; genus Microtus; species Microtus pennsylvanicus. Next base: position 2,161,302 of record NC_134600.1, on the reverse strand, counting down.
CCCTTTTCTCTTCCCTCCTAAATTATATCTTCTCTGAAATGGATCTCTCTCTCTCTCTCTCAGCTATAGGAGCTTTCCTTTTCAGAACATTGCCATTGCATGCATAAGTAGATTTTAGCCCACAAAGAGACAGTGGCACCGTCAGCCCTTTTCATCACTGTCACTGAACACCTGAAGAAAACATCTTAGGACAGGAAGAGCCCCTTTGGCAGGCAGTTCTAAGTGTTTCACAGTATGGTATGTTCTGTTGTCTTCAGGCTACAGAGAGGTGGGAACACCCCTGTGTAAAGGAATCTCTAAGGGAAGCCACTCACCCCAGGGAAGCCAGGAAGCAGAGAGCTGGGAGAAGTGGCCAGGACAAGACGCACCTTTTGAAATCACATCTCAAGTGACTTCTTTTCTCCATTGAAGCCATGCATCCCAGTCCCCGCCAGCTCCTAATAACGTCTCAATGAGGGTCGCTTCGTAGATTAGTCCCTTGGTGAGGTCAGGGTCCTCATCCCCCGATCCTTTCACCAAAGCCTTCCCTCTGAAGCTTGTGCTGAGGACTGTCCATCCACCAAATGAGCCTTCAGGGGCATCTCACACCCCCTAACATAACCCTCAGCTTTGTATTCTCTCCCCCATCTCAAGACAAGAGCCTCGTGATGTTTTGGAATCCATACAAATACTTGGACTTAAGAAGGTGCCTTTTGGGGGATGAGGAGAAGCCAACAGCAGCCGCTGTGGAAAGTATCTTGACAAAATGTAAAGGAAATGCTTAACACAGATTTAAAGCAATATTTAAATATTTAAAGCAATAAACACAGGGGGAGGTTTTGTCTCTAGATGTCTCCTGTCACCTTCTATTACAGGCCGTTTCTTCTTTGGTGGCAGGGAAGTGCCCCAGTTAAACAAAGGAGAGATTCTCTGTGGCCATGTCCCACCCCACGAATCTGGACACCTGATTTACGGCAGCAATCAGATCCCCCCAACAGTGTCTGGTTTGGAATTGTGACTTGAGGCAGGTAGGCATCACCTGGAGCTGACCAGCATGTCCTGCCACCGAGGCTCCGCTGGCTGCTCCCCCGTCCTTGTTCCTGCAGGCTGCCTCTGCATCTTTTACTTAACTTAGCGAGAGATCCTTTCTATCGCCTGCAAGCAGAAGAATGTTAACGAATGTGGGGACCACGAGGAGAATATCAATGATGTGAAATATTGGCCACACAGAACGTCGTGATATTTCGTTTGTGTTTTCACAAAGAAAGTTTGCCTGAAGGTCAGAGCGCAGGGCTAAGCCACTAGAGGCCAGGCAGTGGTGGCACAGGCCTTTAGTTCCAGGACTCAGAGGCAGACACATCTCTGTTAGTTCAAGGCCACCCTGAGGGACATGAAACTGATCCAGTCTCAGAGAGGAGCAGAGCTCACAGAAAGGTGATTCCAGCACTTGGGATCTGACACCTTTAATCCCAGCAGTAGGGAGGTGGCTCCAGGAGTAACATGGCTGGGCCAGGCCGAGAGAGGAATATACATAAGGCAGGAGGAGCCAGGAGCTCATGGCAGTCTCACTGCAGTCTGAGGAGCAGTCTGTGCGGGCAGCCTGAGGACTCAGCACTGGTAGAGGTAAGAACTCTAGTGACTGGCTGCTCTGCTTCTCTGAGGCTTCAGCACCCCACCCCCCAACCACAGCTAATGCCAAGTCTTTGTAATTAAAACCAGTTGGGATTTGTGCTACACTTCATGGTTGGGGAATGGAGACGGCCCGTGGGTAAGGAGGCAGATGTATGGGTCTGTTGGTGACATTGGCTTTCAAATTACAATCTAGGGATACAGCAGGTAGGAATGGGAGGATGGGGGAGTGGCATGACATATTTGGAAGCAGGGTGTCTGTGCATGTATGATGCTTGGTGTTACCAAAGCACAGAGGAAAGCGTGGTAGGGCACACAGAGCAGAGGGGTAATACGGGCTTTCGCCAGCCACTCCAAAGTGAAAGCGATACCAGAAAACCCACCCTGCCTCCCCTTGAGGTGGTGCTGTCTCTTCCTGGTGACCCCATATTTCACTTGCTCCCAGAGGCAAGGCGAGGAGAAGAGCATATTCACGAGGGTTTAACTTTACGTCCTTATGGGCACCAACGGCGAGTCTAGTATTCTCTCAAGCATGCTCGTTTGCTTTCCCTGAGGCCATTTGGTTGTTTTAAATGCAGCAGGAAGGCTGCTCTGTGGACAGCTGCGGAGGTGACGGGCATCAGCCGAGACAGGAAGGGCAGGATGAAGGAGACTCTCGGCCGGCATGTCTTGGAAACGTGCCTTTGCAGACTGAAGGCAGCATGCTCCCCTATGGGTCCTATCCAGGAGGACGCTATTACCTATTTTCCAGGCCACCTAAAAGAGTTAACTTTTCTCCCGACAACTCAGTGTATGTAAATATTGTGGCAGTATTTATGATTCTCTAGGTGATCCATTTGGGTCCGTAAGTTTACTGTCTCCAGTTCGAAGGGTGATAATTTTGATTGGATTTATGCATCCAATAATCAACTGGGAAATAGTTGTGATTCAATAAGATGCATTCTCCAGCGGCATCCATTTCAGGAAGTAATGTCTTTGGGCTGCTGCGTACTGTGAGGGAATCCATCACATTTCTTAAAAGAGGTCTATATCAAATTTTTAGGACAGTGTGTTCATCTCGGAACAAAGACGAACCATCGCCAGTAACACAAGCTGGCTGGGTTAATCTGGTTTGCTGTAATGCAGTCATTTTGAAGTCTAATTTATGAAGGTGTTTGGTAAAATCAGAAGGGAAATGAAGTTGCTCGAACCCTTTGATCAGATGAAGGATGAGCCGATGAGCACAAATGGGCTGTTTGGCATTGCCCGAGCATCCTCACGCCTGCTACTTTACATAGCGGAGGGAAAATAAGCAGACTCAGTGGCAGCCATGTTTGGTTAATGGGACGTTCATTTCGCAAGCGTTGGTATGAGAAGGAAAGCGACGGGAGAGTCTTTACCACCCAGCGTGGGTAGGCATGACAACGGACCGTCTTCTAGAATGCCTGGCCTCTTGATGCCCTGAAAGCAGCCCCGATTGAGTTCAGAGCTGTCTCGTCCTTGAATAGAAATCATCGCTGCTGGATCCTCACAAAAGTGTCGACGACATTTTCAGAGAAAAGGACAGGCAGATTTGAGTTTTCGAAGTCTATATAGCTTTCTCGTCTGGGGTAACATGGCACCTGCCCAATGGCAGCTCTCTGCGCTTTGGATTCCTTACCCGCTTTTCTGCAAAAGGACCGTAAGATACGGACAGGGACAGGGACATCAAACACACTAAAGAGCTTCACGTGTTAAGGCATTTAGTCCTCAGGGTAGCCCCACGAAGTGGATGCTATTATTAAGAATCCCACCTTACACCTGAGAGGAAAACCACCTCGTCTAGGGTCTCACTCAGCAGCTACGGGAAGGTTTAAAGCAGGTATTTGTGAAACAAGCTGCAGACAACAGAATAAATACCTTGTAGGTTTTCATAGGTGACGCTCAGTGTCACCAAATTCAGAGGGACAGAGGTAGAAGAGCGACTTCATTATGTCTTAAACGGTGGCACATTTCATGATGATGAAGAACACTGGGAAAACCTTCAGTTCATCGGGGGGGGGGGGGGGGAGAGAAAGAATTGACTATGCCAAGGAGCTAGACACGTTAGCCCAAACAAAACAGAGGAAACACAAAAGCGGGAATGGCAGTTGGCTCATCCAGCCAAGTGGAATTCAAGCTGAGAAGGATTAAAGGAAGAAAATGACAAAAGCAGGAAGTTAGAAAAAGCTTTAAGCACACTGGTCTATAAGCCTTAGAATACTCTCAAGGCATATTGATTGGGAAGTATTCACATTTGAATGGATTCGAGAGAATTGAGACGGGAAGGGGGAGTTTTTGACAAAAAAAAAAAAGATACAATCGGTGGTCACCAAGGGTAACATTTTGACAAAAACTGTGTGTGTGTGTGTGCATGTGTGCGTGTGTGTGTGCATGTGTGCGTGTGCATGTGTGTGTGTGCGTGTGCATGTGTGTGTGTGTGCATGCGTGCATGTGTGTGTGTGCGCACGCACGTGTGTTTGTAGGGAAGCTGAGGAAGAGATAAGATTATAATTTGGAGTAGATTGCCTGTCAGGAGAGGAGGTCTAGGAGAGATGATGAGGAACAGGAGAGATGTGGTCAAAGATACTCTTTGTGGGAGGTTACAGACCGCAGCTCGCAAGACTGGGAGGGGAAGAAGGGAGGGTCAGCGGAGCTGGCCAAATGGGTCCTCACGTCCAGAACCACTACCCATCTGTAGGTCATCCTCACGGCATAAGACTAGGCCCTGAGAAAGCAGGGTTTATAAGTGGACCCAATGATGTATATTGTATTGCCTTCCGAAAATGAAAGCGCTATCAATATGCAGGGCCGGTATTAATTATTCTCACTCGCCGTACGGTATTATCTTTAAATACTTGGAGTTTCTAAATTACGATCCTAAATTGATGTCTGTAATGCTTATCCTGAGGTAATTAGAAGCTTTGAAGTTGATCAAAGTGAATTCTTTCACGAAGGGGCTGAGGACGGCCACGGCGTGAGCAATTACAGAGCCTATCCAAGCGGATTCACTCTCCCTCTTCCCTCTGAACGGCACCCACTTCTCTAGGTAGTTAGATCCGGGAATCTGGAAAAGTCAGAATGATAGCATTCACTGCTCTAGGTAGAGTTAGACCCGGGAACCCTGGAAAAGTCAGGATGATAACATTCACTGCTCTAGGTAGTTAGATCCGGGAACCTGGAAAAGTCAGGATGATAACATTCACTGCTCTAGATAGAGTTAGATCCGAGAACCTGGAAAAGTCAGGATGATATTGTCTCCTATGGGAGAATCTGTCTTTCCTATGATATTAAACTAGTTTTATACTTGTAAGCCATGTTTGATAACCTACGTTTTCGAGGAAACGTGAGTCTTCACCTTGTCCCACTTAGGAAATGCAAAAGGGTAAACAGAGGAGAACAGAGTGCCTTGTCCCACTTAGAAATGCAAAAGGGTAAACAGAGGAGAACAGAGTGCCTTGGTTTTAGGAGCAGCTGTTAGTCTCAGCCCCCTAATCGCCTGGAGCAGGAGAGGAGAGCCAAGATGGAGATAACCCCACAGTCCATCAGGGAAAAACACATTGCTCTTTAGTTCAGGACGACTTTCAATTAGCTCTTTTCCTGTAGCCATTCTTTCTAATTGTGTGGTCTCTAAGTTTAGTGTTCAGAGCTGTTGGCTGCCCTTGGCCACACACTCATTTGTAATGGGAGAAATGGCCCAAGTAGGCTGGTGGGCAGTGGTTCACCAGCCTGGAATCAGCCAGTAACCACAGGAAGTTACTAGTGGGTGATGTATAGACGGGTCATTGAGGTTTCTTATTCTTAGGCACATATTTTGTGTTAGGAGCCAACTATACAATGATACAATATCTGTGATTTTTGTGATTGTGTGTAAGAGATAGAGAGATAGAGATAGAGATAGAGATAGATAGATAGATAGAGAGAGAGAGAGAGAGAGAGAGAGAGAGAGAGAGAGAAGGAGGGAGGGAGGGAGAGAAATTCTATGATAACTTCGTGGTAAACTGTTAACACAAAGGGAATTGCAAAGGTCTTGCTTTTAGGAACTGAAGTCTCTCTAGCCCCTTTCTAGCTTTTAAAATGTGAGGAGCTTTACTTCTAAGGAAATAAAAAACAAATCAATCCTTTAGGTTCAGTAACTGACTGGAATGTCACATTGCAAGAAAAGAACATATAAAGCTAAGACTTACCATTCTTCAAATGCTTCACGAAGAATTACAGCACCTAACTGATAAAGTCTGGGAGAAGACACACACAGTGGTCATTGAACTCAAATGGTCCCAGTTTCAAACGTTACCCTCAAAACCAAAGAATAAATTCAGTTGTCGGTAGTGATCTTTCTGGCTTCACCAAGCACCTTCCTGAGGTTCTGAGGACACCTCAGAGACAAAGCTACCATGACCATGAGGGTCGCTTGTCCAAGGTGAGGTTCATTCAGCACATGCTGCTTGCCCTGACTCTGGCAGTCTGCAGATGTGGAAAACTTCATTGTATAATTTGTGGTAATGGAGGCAGTGTTTATTCAGCCTTCCCTCCTTTTGAAAATGAAAAGAAGGGCTGGGGAAACAGCTGGGAGCACTCACTGCTCTTGCGGAAGACCTGAGAAACTGGATTCACTTTCCTTAAATGATATACAGATCCAATACAATTTCAATAAGATATCAGTGTGCCTCGTGTAGAAATTGCCAAGTTGATACTCAAATATATAAAGAATGCTAGACATTTTAGAATAATAGACTAAACAATCTTTTAAAAGACTCTAATCTGGTAAATTTATGCTATCTGGTTGTAAAATTGTAAAGTCAGAGTTATCAGTGTGCATTATTTTATCTATCTATATCTATCTTTTATCTATCTATCTACTATCTATCTGTCTGTCTGTCTGTCTATCTACCTACCTACCTACCTACCTACCTATCTCTACTTGTTTATTTCTTCCAGTGGTGTTGGGTCAAGAACTGAATTGGTCTAGGGCGTCCTGAGCCCCGACTTCTATTCTCATCAGTGCAGAAACTTTGGTTCTGGCAGAGCACACAGACAGAACAAAGGCATTTCTGATGGTTGTGAGAGGGTGGGGTAGGATTAGAAAAAGCCTGGGTGCCGACTGCAAGTCTGTCTGTCTTCTGTCTTTCTTTTCTTCTTTCTTCAAGGTTTCTCTGTGTAGCCATGTCTGAATGCATGTATGTAGAAACATACCGAAGCACGATGAACACCTCACAACATACTCATAATTCACACAAGAGTTGCATACTTAAAAGTAAAACCCAGAGAAACCCTGTCTCGAAAACCCAAAAATAAATAAATAAGTAAATAAATAATAAAACCATAGAGGTCTGGAGAGATGATGAAGAAGAGAGAGCATCTGCTGTGGGAGCATGAAGATCTGCCTGCATTGTGACCTGGAGAACCCACATTAAAAGGGGGGGGCAGGCTGCATGCATGCTTGTGTTCACAAACCCAGTCTGAGGGGCAGAGGCTGATGGATGGATCCCTGGGACTCCTTGACCAGCCAGTCTAACTGAAAATAGTGAGCTCTGGGTTCAGTAATACTCTCTGCGAAAAGTGGGTAAACAGCAATAGGAGAACAGCCTCCAGTGTCAACCTGGAGCTTCCACACAGGCAAGCACACTGGGGTGTGTGTGTGTGTGTGTGTGTGTGTGTGTGTGTGTGTAACCGAGAAAAAGAGAGGGACAGAGACAGAGAGAAAAAGCAAAAAAACAGACTATAAAATTTCTATAAAAAAACAAAATCAAGCCGGGCGATGGTGGCGCACGCCTTTAATCCCAGCATTCGGGAGGCAGAGGCAGGCGGATCTCTGTGAGTTCGAGGCCAGCCTGGTCTACAAGAGCTAGTTCCAGGACAGGCTCCAAAGCCAGAGAGAAACCCTGTGTCGAAAAACAAACAAACAAAAAATCTACAGAGGCAAACCCTTGTGACCTTAGGAATTGCCTTAGAATGCGGAAACTGTCATGTCTGGGGGGAATGATAAACTAATAAACTGGAATAGATTTTCCTAGTGGCTCTTTATCAAAAGTCACTGCTAAGACAATATGACCTGAGGTTGCACTGAGAGCTCAGAGACAGAGAACTGTACAAGCGTGTGTGCAAGGGGTACGGAGGAAGAGCCAAAATGTGGACTTGGAGGAAATCTTTTATTTGTGTCTATTCAACCATCATAGATACATGTAGCCCTCTCAAACCTTCATGTCTGTAACATATATGAGATATATGTGTAGTGTGATAACGTTGAACTTTTGAGTAACTGTGGCGGGCTGAATAACTAACCTTCCATAAACTCACATATTTGAATGCTTGGTCCCTAGCTGGTAGAACTGTGTAGGAAGGGTTAGAAGAGGTGACCTTGTAGGAAGAGGAGGCCGCTGGACATGGACTTTGAGGTTTCTAAAGCCCAGGCTCTCCCACTGCCACCCCCTGTTTGCTGCTGTGCGTGGGTAGGAACGCCTAGCTCTCAGTTGCTGCTCTAGCACCGTACTGATTATGGATTACCAGTCTAGAACGCCTAGCTCTCAGTTGCTGCTCTAGCACCGTACTGATTATGGATTACCAGTCTAGAACGCCTAGCTCTCAGTTGCTGCTCTAGCACTGTGCTGATTATGGATTACCAGTCTAGAATGCCTAGCTCTCAGTTGCTGCTCTAGCACCATGCTGATTATGGACTAATAGTCTAGAATGCCTAGCTCTCAGTTGCTGCTCTAGCACTGTACTGATTATGGATTACCAGTCTAGAACGCCTAGCTCTTAGTTGCTGCTCTAGCACCATGCTGATTATGGATTAATAGTCTAGAACGCCTAGCTCTCAGTTGCTGCTCTAGCACCATGCTGATTATGGATTAATAGTCTAGAACGCCTAGCTCTCAGTTGCTGCTCTAGCACTGTGCTGATTATGGATTAACAGTCTAGAACGCCTAGCTCTCAGTTGCTGCTCTAGCACCATGCTGATTATGGATTACCAGTCTAGAATTGCAAGCAGGCTCCCAATTAAAGGCTTTAAAAGCTGCCTTGGTCATGGCGTCTCTTTGCAGCAGTAGAACAGTGACCCAGATGGAAATACACATTTTTCCACGATGGTGAGACTCATGTTCCCGGCATGCCCAGAGGGATCAGTTTCTTCATGCCCTCCCCAACACTTCTTATTTCCTATTTTTGATCTTATTTTTAGAACTGGTAGCCACCCCAGCTTTCCCAGTGCTGTATGGAACGGTGTCTCTGGGATTTGGTGGTTCCCTAAGGATTAGTGATTCTGAGCTTCCTCTTCTAGAACTCCAATTAGGGGGATGTGGGATCTCCTGCATCTGTCCTTCCCGTCTCGATTTTGTACACATTTTCAGCTCATTATTTTTTACTATACCCTAGGAGAATTCTTTGGACACATATTTTAATTTACTACTTCAATCCTGTGTTATGTAAATTTCGTTCTTTACGCCATCTGTTATTTAATTTTAGTGAATTTTTTTTTTCCGATTTGCAAGGATTCTAGTAGATTGTCCCCACAGCCATCTGTTCTTTTTATGATGCAAAAGCTCCTGACTCTTGGCTATTAACTCCATTTCTTCAAGAATTAGTTCTTCTGCTTTCTGAGTTTGTTTCCTGGGTTTTCTTAAAGTGATTGGCGGTTGCTGGTTGTATAGCCATACACTTCAAAGGCCTGTATTGAACGGGATGGGTTGTTGAGTGTGTGTCTTTAGTCCTGCTTTTTTGGCTACAGTAGGTTTTGGACTTTTTATGGTCAGCCGATGAAGCAGGACACAATATCACAGTAGCTACCCAAGATGCTTGCTTTTACTGGGATGTTAAAGTGACTACATATTGTCTGGAGTTCCCGTGTTTATGATGCCAACATTCATCCTGAAGATGCTTCGTGTTCAAGTTTCCACTGATTTGGAAACGGGAGGCTGATCTTTCAGCCAGACAGCAGTTCTGAGAGCGGGGCTGGAGAAGTTGCTTGCAGGCTGCCCTTCACATCCAGCCAGACCTGCTGATGCTGCTACCCTAGAGCCTGCTACTCAGAAGGGCACTCCTTTCCTGCCTTCCCTTAGCTCCCCAGGCCCCCATCCTCTTTCCAGTCTTGCTGGTCCCTTCCTCCTTCCCTTCCTCCTTTCCTCCCTCTCTCCCTTCCTTCCTAAAAAAAAAATGGTTTTTACTTGTGTGTATGTGTCTGTATCTCTCTCTCTCTCTCCCACCCCCCCCTCTCTCTCCCTATGAGTGCCCTAGGAGGCCAGAAGAGGGAGTGCTAGGTCCTCTGGGGATAAAGTTACAGGCCAGTATGTGTCAGCGGACTTTGGTGCTGGGAACCCAGTTTGGCTTTTCTGTGAGAGAAGGAGGCTTCAATCCATCTCTCTAAGCCCCTCTTTTATTTGTAGAGAAACAGCAAGAGGGAGGACAAGGCAGAGGGGGAGCACTTGCTCTGTTTCAGCTGTGTAAATGATGAGGCTGGATGGTGTAGTGTGGGGGTGGCTGCCTGCCTGTATCCCCGCACTTCTTTCTTGCTTAGAGAGACTACACTTGCTTGTTTTTCAGTACTACAATGGATTTTTTTCTTATGTAGAAATTATGCATGACATTTTAGGAGGCTTACAAAACAGAAACATTTTTATTTGGTTAGAGACTCCTGATCTGAAGTTTTGGATTTACATTCTGCCCTTGTATGTAAGTCACCTCCACGATTCAAACCTTTCTCCTTCCCCCAACATCTTTCTCACCAGTCGAGCCCCTGATCTTCACCTGCTCATGAACTCTCCCGACTTAGTGATAACAGAAGGAAAAACGATATTGAAATGTAAGCTGATCATAGTGATGTCTGCCCTTCGTGAGCCTCTGGCGTAAGTGACAAGGTTGATATTTTTAGAAAAATATTTATATTGGTTCAATGCTCGAGATCAATGGTAGTAGATGACCCAGCATCTAACGCTGGAGAGTGTTTGCAGTGCCCAACAGGGGCAGGAACCACACTGAAGAGAGCTGGTGGCTTTGTATGATCACGTGGTGCAAACTGAACAGCTCAGAGTGAGAGCAGAAAAGTATGCTAGAGCCTGAACAGCTGCAAGAATAATAAATAAACAACAAACAAAGAAACCACACTTTAAAAAAAACTGCTATCTTTTCTTTGATGTGGAACTCCTTTTTGAGTGAGGGTCCCTGTGTCTATATCAGGGAGGGTATTGCTAGTTTGCGACAGAGCAAAGACAGCAACTGTTAGGAAGAAAGAAAAAGTGAAAATAAAACCCCAGGGGCAGCAGAATCTACTGCTCAATAGTGACACTGAGAATAGACATCTCCGGGATCCTTCAGGAAACTGTAGGAGGGAGAGGAAGGTGGCGCTCCCTACAACATCTGGGTTACATATTTGTTCTCTGAACCGTCAGTCGGCTGTGGGTGCCTGCGTTCATCGTGAGCTCCTCGGGTGTGGGAAGGGTTATTTCTTGACGGTCTCTGTCTGTTTCCTGCCCACAAATCCAGCACAACTCTGTCCAGGTCCCACACTTTCCATAAGTGGTCTGTAAACCGCTGGATGTATTTACTCGTCATGGGTCCATTTACGCCTCCACCACTGTATGAGAAAGACCCATCCTTTTAAGATACGTCGTTGGGAGGCAAGTCAAGGCTTAAGGACACCTCACTTGTTTGACTATTAGACGCCTAACAAATCCACCCTGCAGCCAGGGGTTAGGGCATCAAAAGGCCTTCCTGTTAACAACACGGGAAAACATATGCACAAGTTACAAGTACAAACATTTACAGGAGAAAACGCAAATGAGTCAGATAAAATATGATGTACCTGTGTTTAATAATCATTGATTCTAAGCATTATAAGGCAATGAAATCTACACACACACACACACACGCCAAATCCCTTCTTTTCTTTGAGCAGTATAGAAAGGGGGCAGCATAGAAGAAATAACCATTTGGATAAATAAGCCCTTTGTCATCCGTTGCTGGATTAGTGGGATATTCAATCAGCAGAACCCATCTTTGTTTGGCCAGTACTGAAACCATGAGTCAGAAATACTTTTGGAAATTTGAGTCTCAGCCCCCTAAATACAGGATTGGAAGTTAACTTATTTCTTCTAAGCTGCAGCCCTCAGTAGAGTACCCATTAAATGCTAGAGCTATAATCTGCATATTGTCCTGACTACTGCCCTCTGTGAGTTTTCATCCTTTTTAATTGTTTATTTATTGTGCATACCAACCACAGTTTCCTTTCCCTCCTCTCCTCCCAATCCCCACTTCCACCTCAACCCCCCTCCCCCACTCCTCTTCCTGTTTCTGTTCAGAAAGGGACAGGCCTCCCGTGGGTATCAACCAAGCATGGCATATCAAGTCGTGGTAGACTAAGCCCCTCCCCTTGTGTTTAGACTGGATAAGGCAACCCAGTATGAGGAATAGGTCCTCAAGAGCCAGCCAAAGCATTAGGGACAACCCCGGCTCCCTTTGTTAGGAGTCCCGCAAATAGACCAAGCTACACAACTGTCACATATATGAGGAGGGCTTAGGTCAGTTCCATGCAGGTTCCCTGGTTCTTGGTTCAGACTCTATGAGTTCCCATGAGCCATGTTAGTTGTTTCTGTGGGGTTTCCTGTGATGTCCCTGACCTGCTGGCTCCCACAATCCCTCCTCCCTCTCTTCAGCAGGATTCCCCGAGCTCCGCCTAATGTTTGGCTCTTGGTCTCTGCATCTTCTTCCATCAGTTACTGCATGAAGGCTTCTCTGATGACAACTGGGGCAGTCACCAATCTGATCACAGGAAGGGCCAGTTCAGGCTATGCATCCACTATTGCCAGGAGTCTTAGCTGGGGTTGTCTTTGTAGATTTGTGGAGTTTCCCTTAAATCAGGGTTTTCTCTCCGAGTCCAAAAGCATCCCCTTTCCAGTCATCTCTCAGTACCTACCTCCTCCACTGACCCCAGACCCCAATTCATCGAGTTCCCATCCCCACCAGCCCCTAATCTACCCAGGAAATCTCTGCTATTTCCCCCTGGTTATCCTTTACAGGTACTATCCACAAATGAGTGAGTACATACCATGTTCGTCTTTCTGGGTCTGGGTTACCTCATTCAGGAGGATATATATATTTTTAATTTATTTATTATGTTTTCAGTGTTCTACCTTCATGTATACCTGCAGGCCAGAAGAGGGCACTAGTTCTCATTACAGATGATTGTTAGACACCATGTGGTTGCTGAGAATTGAACTCAGGACCTCTGGAAGAGCAGTCAGTGTTCTTAACCTCTGAGCCATCTCTCCAGCCCTTGATATTTTTCTAATTCCATCCATTTGCCTTCAATTTTCCTGATGTCATTGTTTTTAACCATTGAGTAATACTCCACTGTGTAAATGTGCCACATTTTCTTTACCCATTCTTCTGTTGAGGGACATCTACTTTGTTTCCAGGTTCTGGCTATTACAATAACACTACGATAAACATAATAGAGCAAGCATCCTTGTGGTATGATTGAGCATCCTTTGGGTATATGCTCAAGAATGGTATCACTGGATCTTGAGGTAGATTGATTGCCAACTTTCTGAGAGACTGCCATATTGATTTCCCTAGTGGCTGTGTGAGTTTGCAGGCCCAGCAATAATGGAGGAGTGTTCCCTTTGCTCCACATCTTCTTCAGCATGAGCTGTCATTTGTGGTTTTGATCATAGCCATCCTGACAGGTGTAAAATGACAGAGTTGTTTTGATTGGCATCTCCCTGATGGCTAAGGATGTTGAACATTTCTTTAAGTGTTTCCCAGCTATTTGAGATTTATCTTTTGAGAATTCTCTGGTTAGGTCTGTAACCCATTTTTTAAATTGAATTATTTGCTTTTTTATTTTATCTTTTGATGCCTAGATATATACACAGATGGGGGTGTTGGTGAAGATATTTTCCCATTCAATAGGCTGCTATTTTGTCCTATTGACAGTATTTTTGACCTTTTCACTTTCAAGAGGTCTTGTTTATTAATTGTCTATCTCAGTGTCTGGGCTCCTGGTATTATATTCAGGAAGTTATCTCCTGTGCCAGTACATTCATGGTTATTCCCCACGTTCTCTGCTGTCAGGTTCAGGAGATCTGGTTTTTATGTCAGGTTCTTTGATTCACTTGAATTTCAATTTTGTGCAAGTGACAGATATGGATCTATTCACATTCTTCCACAACCTGACGTTCAGTTACATCAGCACCATTAGTTGAAGATGCTTTCTTTTCTCCACTGTGTAATTTCGGCTTCTTTGTCAAATATCCAATGTCCAGGTGTGTGGATTTATTTCTAGATCTTTGATTAGATTCCATTGATCCATCTGTCTGCTTTTATGCCAATATAATGCTGTTTTTATTACTATAGCTCTGTAGTAGAGCTTGAGATCAGGGAGGGTAAAACCTCTGGATGTTCTTTTATTGTTACAGGATTCTGTTACTCTCCTGGGTGTTTTGTTTTTCCATATGAAGTTGAGTATTGTCCTTTCAATGTCTGTGAAAAACTGTGTTGGAATTTGATGGAGATTGTTTTGAATTTGTGGGTTACTTTTGTTACAATTGACTTTTTTTTTTACTATGTTAATCCTATAGTTCCATGAGCATGGGAGATACAGTCATAAAGGTCTTTTACTTGTTTGGTTAGAGTTACCCCAAGATGTTTTATATTTTCTGTGGCTATTATGAAGGGTGTTGTTTTCTTGATTCCTTTCTCAGTCCTTTTATCATTTGTATATAAGAGGGCTACTGATATAAATATATAATATATCTTAATATATTATATATTAAATAATAACTATATATTTTCATTAATATTAATAAAGTATGTGTGTTATTATTTTATATTAACTAAAATATATATTTTAGTTAATCTTGTATCCAGCCACTTCACTAAAGGTGTTTATCAGCTTCCAGAGTTCTCTGATAGAATTTTTGGGTTGCTTATGTATACCATGCATGTCATCTACAACTAGCAATACTTCAAGTTCTTCTTCTCTAATTTGTATCCCCTTGATCTCCTTTTGTTGTCTCATTGCTCTAGCTAGAACTTTGAGCACTATATTGAACAGGTATGGAAAGATTGGACAGCCTTGTTTTGTTCCTGATTTTAGTGGAATTTCTTTGAGTTTCTCTCCATTTAATCTGATGTAGACTGTTATCTTGCACTATGTTGCCTTTATTCTTCATTATATTTAGGAATGTTCCTTGTATACCTGATCTCTCCAAGACTTTTATCATGAAGGAGTGTTGGATTTTGTCAAATGCTTTTCCAGCATCTCCTGAGATGATCGTATGTTTTTGTTTTTACCTTCAGTTTGTAAACATGGTGGAGAAAACTAACAGAATTTTTTAAAACCTTATAGGTTATAGGTCTATTTGAATTGCTTTTGATTTGGTGTGCAGTACCTATCCAGAAAATTCTTTTACATTTTCAAATTTTGCAGAGTACAGGTTTTTGTAGTATAACCTAATGATTCTTTGCATTTCCTCAGTGTGTTTTGTTATGCCCCCCTTTTCATTTCTGATTTTGTTAATTTGGATACTCTCTCTGCCTTTTGATTAGTTTGGATAAGGGTTTGTCTATCTTGTTGGTTTTCTCAAAGAACCAGCTCTATTCGCCACCATGCAGTTCATGAGCCGGGCAAGGGGCTGGAGATTAAAACACACAAAGACACACAGAGACAGAGACACAGGTCATCCTTGATGCCAGAATCCTTGAAACAGGAAAGCCCCAAGAATTCCCCCTTTATTGTGTCCGGGGCAGCTTATATAGGGATAGCCACACCCCAGCTAAACACACCAGAAACCATTCCCCTGCCATCAGGAACTCCCGAAGGCCTTGTACTCAGAGCAGCTGTAGGCACTCAGATAGGGGAAAACAAGTTGTTTACAAGAAATTCAGGATCTGGGGGCTCACAGCTCCCAATGCCTCAGCTTGTGTTTTCATTAATGCCTCTATTTCAGTCTTCTTGTCTTGAACTGTTTGAACTGTTTGCTTCACTGTTTGATTGTTTTTTTTCTAGGTTTTCTTTAAGAGAATTATTGATTTCTTCAATTTTTTTGTTTGACTTTTTTCTCCATTTCTTTAAGGGAAATTTTCACTTCCTCTTTAAAGGTTTCCATCATTTTCATAAAGTTACATTTAAAATCATTTTATTTTTCTTCTTCTGGGTTAGGATGATCAAGTTTTCCTGTTGTGTGACCACTGGTGTTACCATGTTGTTTTTGAAATTGTTGAATGAATTCTTGTATTGGCACCTACCCACCTCTTCCTTCAATTGGTGCCAGCAGCGTCTTTGCCTCTTGGTCCAATCCTTGCAGTTGCTGTCTGTGTATTTGGGATGTGTTCTTGGTCTGCTCTGTTCCGTCGCTGTCTGTGCCTCAGGGAACCACTGAGGTTTCTCTTGGCCTGCTCTCTTGGTCTGCTCTGTGCACTCACAGCCTGTGTTTTAGAGTCCCTCTGAGGTCGCGGGGGATAGGAGGGTTTGGGGTACAGTGGGACTTGTAGCTTACTGGGTCTTACCGATTGGATAGGGTTTTGGATCAGCCTACCTTCAGGAAGCTTACCTGCTGGCTGGTTAGAGAAGCTGAGGCAGGTGGGGAAGAAGCCTGGGGTTTTGCCCCAGTATGGAGGGCCTAGAGCCTGGGGTGCCCCGCTGGGTGGTCATCCCTCATCTCTTAATCCTCTCTATGTAGTTGCAGCTTGTGTTTCAGAGTTCCTCTGAGGTCATGGGAGTTAGGAGGGTTTGGGGACAGAGTGGGACTAGTAGCTTACAGGGTCCGGTTGATAGGATGGGGGTGTTGGAGTAGCCTACCTGCAGGAAGCTTGCCTGCCGGCTGAAACTGACAGATTTTTCATGTTGAACCATCCCTGCATTTCTGGGATGAAGTCTACTTGATCGTGGTGGATTATCTTTTTTATGCACTCTTGGATTTGGTGTGGCAGTATTTTATTATTTTTGCATCAGTGTTCATGAGGGAAACTGATCCGCAATTCCCTTTCTTGGTTGAGTCTTTGTTTGGCTTAGGTATCAGGGTAACTGTGGTCTCATAAGAAAAATTGGCAACGTTCCTTCTGTTTCTGTTTTGTGAAATAATTTGAAGAGTCCTCACATTAGCTCTTCTGTGATAGTCTGGAAGAACTCTGTACTGAAACCATCTGGCCCTGGGCTTTCTTGTTTGGAAAACTTTTAATGACTGTTTCTATTTCCTTAGGGGTTACAGGTCTGTTTGAATTATTTATCTGATCTTGATTTAATTTTACTATGTGGTATCTATCAAGAAATATGTCCATTTCTTTATGGTTTTCCCATTTCATGGAGTACAGTTTTCTGAAGTATGATTTAATGATGTGGGATTCCCCTCTGTATGCTGTGAATATGTCTTACTACCATTGGTTAATAAAGAAGCTGCTTTGGCATATGGCAGGGCAGAATATAGTGAGGTGGAAAATCCAAGCAGAGAGAGAGAGGAGGAAAAGAGGAGGAGTCAGGGAGATGTTACTTAGCTGCTGAAGGAGAATGATGACATGGAGCCATCCAAGAAGCTAGAGGTAACAAACCATGAGCCTCGTGGTAAAATATAACCTCACAGAAATGGGTTAATTTAAGACATAGGAACGAGCTAGAAATAGGTTTGAGTCATTGACCAAACAGTGTTATAATTAATTTCTGTGTGATTATTCGATCTGTGCATCTGGGAAACTAAGCACAGTATCTGTCTCCAACCTCATGATTCTCTGGATTTCCTTGGAGCCTGTTGTTATGTCCCCCTTTCTGTTTCTGATTTTGTTCATTTAGATACTCTTTCCTTGCCTTTTAGTTCATTTGAATAAGGGTTTATCTTGCTGATTTTCTCAAAGAACCAACTCTTTGTTTCATTAATTCTCTGTATTGTTCACTTTGTTTTTATTTTAGTGATTTCAGCCCTTAGTTTGATTATTTCCTGCCATCTACTCCTCTTCGGTAATGTTTACTTCTTTTTGTTCTAGAGCTTTCGCGTGTGCTCTTAAGTTGCTAGTGTGAAATTTCTCTAAATTATTAATGAAGGCACTTAGCGTGCTACGAGCTTGCCTCTTAACACAGCTTTCATTGTGTCCTGTAAGTGCGGGTATGTTGTGGATTCATTTTCAGTGAATTCTAGAAAGTCTTTCATTTCTTTCTTTGTTTCTTTCTAGCCCCAGTGGTAATTCAGTTGAGAGTTGTTTGGTTTCTATGAGTTTGTAGGCTATTTGTAGTTTGTGTTGTTGAACTCCAACTTTAATTTGTGCTGGTTTGATTGGATGAAGGAGGTTATACTAGCTTTTTTTTTTTTTTTTGTATCTGTTAAGACTTACTTTGTGACCAAGTATGTGGCCAGTTTTGAAGACTGTTCCATGAGGTGCTGAGAAGAAGGTGCACTCTTTGGTGTTTGGTGAAACATTCTGTAGCTGTCTGCTAGGTCCATTTGAGTCATAACCTCTGTTATTTCTGTCATTTCTCTGTTTAGTTTCTGTCTAGAGGACCTGTCCATTGATGAGAGCGGGGCGCTGAAGTCTCCCCCTTTTAATGTGTGGGGTTCACTATGTGACTTAAGCTGTAGTAATATTTCTTTTACAAATGTGGGTGCTCTTGTATTTGGGGCATCAGTGTTCAGAATTGAGACTTCATCTTGATGTATTTTTCCTGTGATGAACATAAAATGTCTTTCTCCGTCCCTTTTGATTAATATTAGTTTGAAGTCTATTTTGTTAGATATTAGGATAGCTACCCCAGCTTGCTTCTTAGGTCCAGTTGACTGGAAAATCTTTTTCCAACCCTTTACTCTGAGGTTATGTCTGTTTTTGATGTCAAAGTCTGTTTCTTGTGTGCACCAAAAGGATGGATCCTGTTTTTGTATCCACTCCGTTAGCCTGTGTATTTTTATGGGAAAACTGAGTCCATTGATATTAAGAGATGTCAATGACCAGAGATTGTTAATTTCTGTTATTTGTTGTTGTTGTTGGTGGTGGTGGTGGTGGTGCTGGTGGTGGTGTGTGTGTGTTTCCATGTGTGTGCGTGTTTCCTTTCTTCAGGTTTTGCTGGTGTAGGATTACCTATTGTCTATGTTTCTATGGGTGTATCTAACTTCCTCGGTTTGCAGTTTTTCTTGTAGTACCTTCTGTAGAGCATTTTGTGGTCAGATATTGAATAAATTTGACTTTATGATGAAATATCTTGTTTTCTCCATCTATGATAATTGAAAGCTTTGCTGGATATAGTATTCTGGGCTGGCATCCATGGTCTCTTAAAGGTCTGCAAGAGGTCCACTGATAGCTCTGCCTTTATATTTATATGTTACTTGCCTTTTCCTTTAGAGCTCTTAATATTCTTTCTTTAGTCTGCATGTTTAGTGTTTTGATTATTGCATGGTGTGGGGACTTTCTTTTCTGGTCCAATCTCTTAGGTGTTCTGTAAGCTTCTTGTACTTTGTGGGCATGTCTTTCTTTAGTTTAGGAAATTTTTTCTTCTGTGATTTTGTTGAATATTTTTGGGCCTTTGATCTGGCATTCTTCTCCTTCCTCTATTCCTATTATTTTTAGGTTTTGTCTTTTCATAGTGTCCCAGATTTCCTGGATGTTTTGTGTTAGGAATTTTGTTAGATTTAGCGTTTTCTTTGACAGATGAATCTATTTCCTTTATCATATCTTCAACACCTGAGATTCTCTTTTCCATCTCTTTTATTCTGTTGGTGATGCATGGCATCTGTAGTTCCTGTTTTCTATTTCCAGAATTCTATTTCTAGTTTTCTATTCCCAGAATTCCCTCAGTTTGTGTTTTCTGTTTTGTCCCTATTTCCATTTTCAGGTCTGAACAGTTTTATTTGTTTCTGTCAACTGTTTTTGTCTTAGTTTTTTTTTCTTGTGTTTCGGGTGTGCTGTAATGTTCAGGTCTTTTTGTCGTACGATAGCTGAGTTCTGGTGGTGACTTCTTGCCCATTTTGTTATTGATTGTGTTCTTACAATGGTCTTTAGACATCTGGATTTGGGTTTTAGATGATTATAGGTCTATGTGTTGAATCCTGTGTTTGTCTTTGTTTGGACAATATTTTCTTCCTTCCTCGGTTTCTCTTTCCTTTGTGGTCTTCTGGTCTAAGCGGCCCAGGGTTCTCGTGACTGTTGAGTCTTCAGGTCCAGTACAGTTGGTGTCTCTGCTGGGGATTTTGGGCCTTGTGTCCCTTAATCAAGTCTGGCCTCTGACAAAGCCAAAGTCATCTTCCGGAGGTACCTAGAACCAACCTAGCGTCTGATGAAGGTTCTGGGGCTGCTCTTTCAACTGTTGTGGAGTCTGCATGGGCCTATGGAGTCTGCTGGAGTTCTGCTTGTTGACAGACGTGGGCAGCTGTGGCTGGTGTTGTCTGTGTCTCAGTGGTAGAACCCAGCTGGGTTGGGGAGGCTTAGGGCACTGACTTTCTTTCCTATAACCTGGGGACCATAAGCTTCCCTAGGAAGGCTGATGGGGAAACTTAATGAGCTCCTGTATAGCGAACTTGGCCAGTGTCTGCTGCATAGTGGTCCCTACCTCGAGTTACTCTCCAACAATTCATACCTTTAGTTTGCAAACAGGCTGTTTACTCATCAAGAATAATTGACTAAAGGTGGGTGAGAGGGCTGGCTATTTATGGCATGCTAGACCCTGAGAAGAATGTGGGTGGGTGCACAAGAAACTTCTAGAACTACCAGCGGTGGGAATTACAATATAAAAGAATCAGACAGCAAATAGCATGTCCCATGGGGGTATAGATGCCTGGCAGAGTGGGCTTTCTCCACATCTCCTCACGCAGGCTTGTGGTCAGATGCCGTGATCTCGGCTGCAGCCTCTTTGTAAAGCCCTGATGCTTCTCCTCAACCTCACAGTCGTCCTTCAACTCTCCCATCTCTTCTCCCCTATTGTTATAAAACCCTTCTTCTCCCTTTCTTGGCAAGGTATAAAGGGTCTGAAGAACTTACTGGCATTGGAACTGGTGTCTGGTCATAACACGTCACACTTTCCTAAGGAGACACATATTCAACAAGAGACGGGGTTCTCTTCAAAACGATGCCTCTGATGGTAAAGTAGCACTCAGGGTTGAGCATATGGTTTAGAACTTGGAATCTGTAATTATGCACGCTGGTTTATATCCAGGACCCATGGCTGAAAAGCTGTGAGATCTTAAGCAAGCTATTTCCCCTGTCTCATCTACAAAACAAAGGGCATTGCCTACCCTACAGGGCGATCATGCCAAGCAACAACGGAATAACCCCATGCAATGTGCCAGCACTAGTAACTGTTAGCTGTTCTTGCTACATTCGTTTGTGCTACTTGTTTTGTTACATATCATTACAAGAGGCGACACAGTATCCCGGAAAGGTGGAAACTCGCCCGTCAGCTGGACAAAGTGGCATATCTGGGTCATGGGGATCTCTGCCTGCCCTGGACTCCCCTCCCAGCCCTTCACAATGAACCCAGAGAACTTCCTGTCTTCTCCAGAGTCGAGAAGCTTCATGCTTCCCTCTTGAAGAATTTGATTCTAAGATGAAATGTTTAACCTATTTAGCATATTGTTAAATTGGCCTGGCTCCCTGTCTTCTGAAATGCACATTTTTGGGATTGATGGATTTAGAATTTTTTTTCAAGTTTTTTTTTTCCGTCCCAAGTTTAAGTCATTAAAGCCGTTTCATCTTCTCATCTACGGATAAACATTGGCAGAAGAAAAGCAGCGAACGTCTCATTTGAATAAAATGAAACAGTCAGCAAAGGGAGTGTTTCTCGGTTTGGTTTGGTCTTTCAGGTTGCAGCCAACTGGATATCGAGGGTGCCAAATTTGGAATTTGCCCTTCGCAGATGAACAGACACCTGGAGTGGCCTTGCACTTGGCCAGGGGCTAAACGTGTCCGTTAAGGAATGGACCTGAGCAACAATCTTCTCCGGGGCAGCTGTTTTGCAGCTTGTAGGGAGGAAGGATTTCTGGCCACTAGTTAGTGTCAGCTTCAGGCTTTGCAGACTTTCTGCTCAGCTCCAGTTGGCGTTAACGCATTCCTCATTGTCTGTGGTCATTGCACGGCTTTCTCCATTAGGAGACTAGACATCTGGATCAATTTCCAAAGTCACGGACATCTAAATGTGTTCAGAATTTAGCTATTTTAAATCAAAAACACCTAAGCGAAAATAAGACAATCCTGATGGCCAAATATCAGGGGTAAACATCAGAGCAGACAGTGCAGTTTCCAGGTCTAGAGAAACCACTTCTAAAGGGCCACCTTCAAGAGAAAGTAAGGCCTCCACGGAGGGAGAATTACAGCTCCCAAGCTTACATTAGAATAACTAATCACTGGTGACAGTTCCCATTTCTTCGTCTGTAACATGAGGATAAAGGCTCAAGCCAGAATTCCAGGCTAGCTGGACGAACTGGATCAGACACGTGATTTCATTCCATTGTGCTTGGAATTTTAGAGATTGAAAAAAAAAAAAAACAACCCTGGGCATTTATCCCAGAGAAACAAAATCTTACATTCTTACAAAGATATCTACACCAATGCCCGTAGTGGGTTTATTTGTAATGTTCAAACACTGGAACGGTCCCAGCTCGCCCTTGGAGAACAATGGATGAATAGTCCGGTGTGTATGCATCGGAGGTTTGGTACACGCACCTGGGATGCCTTGCAAGTGAGTTATAGTAAGCTTAAAAGCGGAACTCTGCTGAGCCCTGCCGGCTCTCCCACACTCTCTCCTGAGTGCGGGAGTCAGCTCTCCCATGGGGGAGGATAGGCGGCACCAGCTCACCCACTCCAGTGAGGGGCACGCCAGCTATCTCGGGGCCAGTGAGGGACAGGGCTGGCTCCACAAGGCCCTTGGATTTCAAAACGCATGGTTCCTATGCCCCCTGCAGTAACATGAGCCATGGACATCAGCCCAGACCCTGGCTGCTGTTGGGTCACAGACCCAGACATAGCCCACAGCGGCAGCCTGGGCCTGGCCCCGTGTGGCTGCGTAGGCCGCTCAGATTGACCTGACTCCCCCGATGATGACACCCTTAGACACCAACACAGCTCTGCTCCTTCCCTGATGTGGTCCCAATGGCCCGGACTGACTGACCAGCTCAACTACCACCCATACCTCCATTCTGGACCTTGGGCTGGCCCACTCTAACAAGCTGCCCCATATATGACCTGCTCGAGTGCCCAAAGGGACTGGTCCTGGGGAGCGATAACCGCAGAATCTCCATGACTCAGGGAAACAGAATATCTAGGAGGAGTTTTGTTCAGTCCAGTGAAGATGGTGTACCAGAAACCAGGGGCCTTGAACCAGATCAATAATTCATTGGTATGAACATTTTGGGGGCAGGGCTGATTGGACAGAGGGTCCACTGCCAGGACACACCCCAGCTCCCGAAGCCACCGGGATGACTGACGAGGTGTTGGAAAGATAGAAGATCAACGTGGGTTTCCTTTTCTTTTCTTTCTTTCTTTTTTTCTTTTTTTTTTGCTGTTTTGTTTTTAATTAATTTGGAGTGGGGGCATACTGCAGGGGTGAGCGGTGGCTACAGAGGGCCTGGGAGGTGAGTAGGATTGGGGTACATGATCTGAAATTTTCAATAAATTAATAAGAAATTAAAATAAAAGATAAAAAAAAGTAGAGGTCAAGCTCTGGGAGTTTCGGTACCGCATGGTTCCTCCAGAGCAGCTTTACATCGCTTTATGGGAAAACTCTGAAATAAACCAAATATGCAAAAGTAAAGATAAAATTAAAAGGACTCAACTAATTTATAATGTGAATTTGGTTAGGTGAAGTTGTCATTCAGATCCCTATGAGGGTCAACTTTATTTTCCTCCGTATTTATTTACGTGTGTGTGCATGCGCGCGTGTGCACATGCTTGCGTCTCACGCTTACGTGTGTGTGTGTGTGTGTGTGTGTGTGTACATGTGTGCACGTGTGTGCTCACGAGTGCATGTGCACATGGCAGGGGAAGTCTTTGAGTGCCTTGCCCTAT
This sequence comes from Microtus pennsylvanicus, assembly GCF_037038515.1. NCBI lineage: Eukaryota > Metazoa > Chordata > Mammalia > Rodentia > Cricetidae > Microtus > Microtus pennsylvanicus. Next base: position 2,137,734 of record NC_134600.1, on the reverse strand, counting down.
CGCTTTCTGCCATATTCCCTTGAAACAAGGTCTTTCACGAAAACTGGAATTAGACTGGTAGCCAGGAAGCCCCAGTGATTCCCCTGTCTCTGCGCCCATGGCCCTGGGATTACAGGCATGGGTGTGGCCATGCTGGCTTTCTCTGAAATCCTGGGGATTTGAATGCAAGTAAGTCTTCCTGCTGAGGCATCTCCCAGCCCCAGGACCCGGGTTTTAATCTGCAATTATTTGCTTTTCATCTTTGTTTTGACTCCTAAGCCCTCGAAGAAGTGACTAAAAAGAGTTTCATACGTCTAATGAGAAAGTGCACGGTACGAGCAATAGGAAGACGGCAGGATTGCATTTTAGCTTGAAGGAATGTGCGATGAACCAGACATTCTCGCTGAGCCTTCTCCAGCTCTCTGGGCCTGTTTTCTCTACAGTTATAAAGAGCCGTTGGATTTAAGGAATACGATCATTTGGTGTTAGTTCCGAGGAAACCCTGTGTTGATCGCTAAGAAAGAGGTCAAAGACTATTAAAGATGTAAATGAGATAATCATTCCGTAATAAGGTCCTCTAAGATTGTAACATTAGGCCACTGGAAAAGAGTCTGGTGAGCAACTGTCAGGTTTCCAAAACAGCCACCAGTATTACACTGGAAGCAATCAAACATGTGTCCAAACCCATCTTCGCACGAGCCCACGGAGACCGAAATGGCACCCACCGTTTGGGTGAAAGGACAGATCATATCCCTGTAATAATGAGGTTGAGGTCAACGCTAATTAACACGGATATATTTGGAAGCTGAAGCAGGTGTTTTAGAAAAGTCTGCCCTTTGATGAAACGCTGGTCCCCCCCCCCCACCACCACCACCACCACCACCAGGGGCACAAAGAGATGAGCCAGCTCGTTCTCCGAACGGTTGCTGGGATGCAGCCACTGGTTCTCAGGCTCATTTATGCAAGAGCCGTGTCAGGCAACTTTCCAAAGGTTACCTAGTTTAGGTCCAAAATTCTCTCACATCTCACAGTGGAGTAGTGGCCGACACCGGAAAGTTACCTCTGTCTGTCTTTATTACTTAAGGTCTATATCAGCAGTATTCAAGCTTGCAATCCTTTAGGGGGTCAAAAGACCCTTCACAGGGGTTGCATATCCAATATCCTGAATATCAGCTATTTATATCACAATTCATAACGGTAGCAAAATTACAGTTATGAAGTTGCAATGAAATAGTTTTAAGGTTGGGGGTCACCCCAACATAAGGATCTGTCTTAAAGGGTCACAGCGTTAGGAAGGTTGGGTACCACTGGTCTAGATGCACAAGACTGACTTAGCTCCACGTTTCCTTTTCCAGATCTCAGCATCTTCTCCACTGGGCCTTTGGGATGGGGAGAAGGTCGTCGGCCAACCTTATGTCCATTTAAAGATGCTCAGGGCAGAGAAGGCTGGAGAGAACCAAAGGGAAGGTTGGACTAGACTTTGTTCTCCTTTGGGCCTTTTAAAAATTCTCTCCGAACAGATGAACTCATGTTTTCTTGCAAACAGTTTTATGTTTATCCAAGAACAATGGGTATGTGGGGAGGGAGGTCAGAAAATCCTAGGATTCAGAATTTGATAAAGTGTGTTTGGGGAGGGAAAGTCTCCCCATGCCCTTGCTGTATCTCAACACTCAGAAGCAGGACCACAGTCAGAATGGGATGCTCACTGGGCCTTTAGTAACACAGCTTATGCCCCGATCATTCTTCTTCAGTGGCTCACTTGTTCTCCTTTGGAATTTGCCTGGCTTCACATGGAGTCACTGCCTTAGATTTCAGCTTCAAAGAGAGCCTTTGCCCAACTGGCTAACTCATGGTAGGTAAGATCAAACAGGAGGAGGAGATACAGTGTCTCCGTACACCAACTTCGCCAGTAACTTTGTTTCCCTTTTGATACTACGCATCTATTGGTAAACTGATGAGAACAGATAAATAGTGAATGATTAGCCCCCCCCTCAGCTTTCAATGGTAGTGCCACTGAACCCCACATTTAATAATCCATTCTTAGAAGAGAAATGGGCAGCCCAATTTAGGGAGGAAATCAATCTGGCTAAACAATAAAAAAGGAGAGCCTACATGCTCTAGTGTGGTCACTAAACTTCAAGAACTCTATGTGGATGGAACAGCACAGTTAGTCATATTGGATCATACTGGATGGGCTACTATCTACTTACGGCTATGTAAATGACTCAGGAATGCCATGAGGGAAAATTCATGCTGGAGAGAGGACTCAAGGCTTTTCTAGTCAATCTGCTTGTACATTCTTATACATGGACCAGAGGATGGTTCTGAATACAGTGGGGTGTTTGACCACCGAGGTTTGTCCCTGAGATGTGTGCCTAAGTTTTCCACATCACTGTGATATTTGGCTTTGAAATAGTTGGGTGTGGTGTGTGTGCACAGAGCCGGAGTTTAAGCTACATCTAAAGCTTACTATATTAGCTGCTTAGCAGTCAAAATTCCACAGTCTTCACTCCACAATCTGGAAGGGGACAGGGAAGATTTTCAGACACCCTTCTTTCAATCTAACCAAGCACATACCTTGCAAAACCACTCATTTTACTCCTGAAAAGCTACGTCCGGAGTTTTGTTTGCCAATGAAAAAGGTCCACATTGCTTTAGCATTCCCCTGAGTGAGCCTGATCCCAAAAGGTGATCTTCCTCACTTCCCAAGAGCAGTGTGGAAACAAGACCCCTTTGAGCAAACACTGGACAGCTGGGATTTGCCGAAGGAGGAGGTGACACTTTAGAGCTCTTTGAATGGATGAGAGCATCAAAGTGACGGTGGATCCTGAGCCAGGTGCCCAGCCTAAGGGACAGAAGCAGCAGCTCCCTGGCAAGCCCTAGTGAGGCCCGACAGGCTTGATAGAGTTTAATGAACATGGCATCACCCAGGGAGGAAAGACGGCAGAAGATAAGAAGAAAGACAAATCAGAGCCACTAATGAGCCCCTTGAGACTTCTCAGGAACACCTAGTACAGATTTTCTTGAAATACGAGAGTCATGCCTGCAAACAGAGTGGGAAGCTGGATATGAAAATGCTTAGTTGGCATAGAAAATGTAAATGATCGTTCAAAGGATGGTGCCAATTATCCTTTCCTGAATCCACAACATTTGTCCCGAATCCACAGAGGTTTCCATAGGGGGGTCAGGCTAAGATGACCAACAGGTTTCTTGGGAATGACTTCAAAGCAGACCTGAGGAACCCACATAAGTTCATAGTGACTTCATCTGGGAGGCAAGATGCTGTGGAAAGTGTGAGCCTTTGAACCGCCTGGAGAATGTTTCCACAGCGCATTTTCCCCGGGGCCCACTCTAGCTTAGTGAATCAGAACTTCTGGGGATGGGATTGAGAATGACTGCGGGACCCCAGACAGTTCTAACATGTCCAGCGTGCCCCTTCCTCACCCCAGTGGAGAACTGATTTTCTTTATGATGCACTGATATCCAAGGAGAAAGGGTTATAAGAATAGGCCAAGGGAGAGAATCGTTTATAAGGAAGAAGTCAAGTCAGGTTTGTTGTAGGTTTCTGTCCCACTCAGACTTCTGAAATAATCACACAGAAACCCTATTATTTGCAATACTGTTTAGCCAATAACCTAAGCGTATTTCTGGCTAACTCTTATATAAAAAACTAGCCCATCTCCTTTAATCTGTGTATCACCATGTGGCTGTGGCTTACCAGATAAAGTTCCAACCTGAGCATCTGTTTCTGGTGGGGCTACATGGTTTCTCCTTAACTCCACCTCCTTTCTCCTAGCATTCAATTTGGTTTTCCCTGCCTACCTACCCTATCAGTCCAAACCAGTTTCTTTATTAACCAATGGTATTCACAGCACACAGAGGGGAATCCCACATCACACTTGAACAAGTGGACAAAGTTTACATGGACATTATAAACAAGCTTCAGAAGGTCTGTTATTAATGCTCATGCCAGAAATATCTTGTTTTTCCTCTTTTTTTTCATAAAATATCTGGGTTGAATTTGTCTAGTTTTCTATGCTTTCTCATTAGCCTTGAAATCAAAGTAGATACGGTTTTCTCAGACTCCCAAGCAAGCAAGCAAACAAACAAAAATAAATAAATAAAAGAAACTGCCATGGAGGAATAGAAAGGGTTAATACTCATGCGGCCTGAGGGTGGTAGAGTTAGGATTGAGCACACATCTGCCTGGTTTTTATGACTGCAAAAATATACTGAACCATGTTGGGAAGATATGAAAAAGAGTAAGTTACTGTATTTAAGACAACATCCAGACACCACGCAGAGCAGTGTGCCCACAATCAGGAGCAAAGCCGAGGGTGAAGACACTGTGAAGGAGAAATACCGTATTTGTTCATGTTACTGGCGCATGGGAAGGACACTGGGAACTTTAAAGGGAACAAAAGAGCAGACAGAAGCAAGCAAGCAAAGAAAGACGTGAATGAGTGAAGTCTAGCTTTAGCAAAGATGCAGAAGTCTCAGTCCACGTCTGACGGTTACCGTTTTTTTTTTTTCTCAACGAAGTAGACCATCAGGCCCGATGATGATTCGGGGAGCGAGAGGGGGAGTCTGGGGAGCATAAAAGATTCCTCAGGCATCCGCTGTAGTGAGTTGCCTGTCTGGGATCGCGCTGAGGTCTGTCTCAGTCCAAAGTCCGGACTTTCTGTGGCTCCGGAGTCAGCGTTCCTCCTCTTTCCCTCGGCCGCGTTGTCTGATGAAACCCTGACTATCTTTCTGTTAAGTGACCCCTTGAAAAGAAATGTTTGTCATAATTAACGTGATGGATGCCAGAGACACGCCAGCTTTTTGCAATAAATTAGATTGTTTCCACTTTTCTGCAATCGTCTCTCTGCTTCCTGGCTGCGCCCTGGAGGTCCTGTGTGGACAGGATCTGCGATCCCTTTTGCCCAATGGAAACCTTTGTTGGGAGGAGTCCCTTACTTTGGCAGGCAGCTATGTAGAGCAGCCATCTTTCTCCTCCTCAGCGATCTTTCTAAAGAGAGATCTTCTTTTCTTCTCAGGTCCAAGCTGTTATTTGAGTCTGACAGAAGCCAACATGGAGGACAAAAGTTCTGTTCCTGTCACCCAAGGCTTTCATCACACAAGACATAGGCTCTCTAATCTGAGCCGTCTTGTATCCATAGAATCTGATAGACTTCCGGGGGCTGAGTTTCGTTGCCCAGCCAGAGTCAGTGTCCACACGCCATCTGTGTGAGAATAACCCTGTTTTCCCAGCTATAATCCCACAAGAGAAACTCCATCCAAAACATGCTAAAGAGAGAGCCTGCAGGTGGTCAGGGAAGCGTGCAGTAATCCTTGGTTGATTAATTTAGGATCCTTCTGAGATCTCCAGGCTGCTGCTTCGGTCTAGATGCTGCAACTTCCACCATCTGAGACCCCCACGACGCCTCACGTTAATTCATCTCCAGACAAAGTAGAAGTATTACTGCCTCGCCAATAAAAAGGGTTCCTGTCTAGGATAGAAACCTTGAGAACAAAGCTGGAATAACGTTCAAAAGAACAAGTGTTTGGAAAATTGCAAAGTCGTACACATCGTGCAAGCTCTTGTCTATCTGTGGGTATTTTGAACGCCTACCCCTGTTTTTACTTCTATGTTATATATAACCAAGAAAACAGACCTTCTGACTTTAATTTCTGGTAAACAAAAGAGTTGTTTATCTAACATCTCGCAAAACAAAAACACCTGTGAATTGTGTTTTGTTTTGTTACTTCATCAAGTAAGTGTGTCTACCTTAGGAATTAACCTTTCGATAAAAAATCCAAAGAATAGGCTTTTAGGCCATATTTTTTGTTGCTATTCATCAGCTCTGCTATTATAACGTGAAACACGAGGAGCGTGTAAATTAATGAGCATGCTTGTGTTCAAATTAAACTTTATTTATAAAAGCAAACAGTGGGCCAGATTTAGTCTATGGGCTATGGTTTGCCTTCCCCTGGTATAAAGTATTTACAATCTAAGCTGTGGCCAGATGCATTTACAGTCTAAGAATGGACAAATGAATTCTTGAACACAAACCATTTGCTTATGAAGGAAATACAGAACACAATACCTGCTAGGTTTTGGGCTAAAGCTAGCAAGCATTGTCTAATTGTCTACTGTCTAATTAGATCCCTGTTTTGTGGCTTGAGAAGCTGACTCAGAAACCTTAAGTAACTTACTGAAGAGCACAGAACAAAGTTAACAGAGCCCGCAGTCTTTTTTCCAGAGAGTTGCAGTGTGCTGCAACAGTGTCCAGAAGGCCCCAGCACTGTAGGTCAGTGGTTCTCAACCTGGGGGTCATGACCCCGTAGGGTCAAACAACCCTTTCTCAGGGGTTGCCTAAGCCTATCAAAAAACCCAGATGTTTACATCACAATTCATTAACAGTAGCAAGATCTCAGCTACCAAGTAGCAATGAGGATGATTTTACATGGTTGGGGGCCACACAACAGGAGGAGCTGTATTAAAGGGTCACAGCATTAGGAAGGTTGAGAGCCGCTGCTCTAAGTGACATCTATGGAGAGTCGCTTAGGCAACCTAGTGCTCACGACTCCTGGCGTTCTTTATGTGTTCCTCGGTGTTGAGGCGTGGGTATGCACAGTCTCCCGGAGTCTGCATCCGGACCTCAGTCCTGATGTTTGCCACAGCATCCAGACTGGTCTCTGGACCACATCACATCTGCTAAACAAGCATGATGATTTTACTACCCCATAAAAGCGGTGTGCAGAGTATGTGAAATGCTAGACCAGTGTATGATGCCTGTTGCTGTTCCAAAACAAAAGGGGCATCCTGGACAAAAGAGGTGCCTCATGCATGTGGTGACTGACAAGGCCTGTATTCTGAGAGAACAAGGAGGGAGGAAGAAGGGAAGAGAACAGGAAGACTAGCAGGGAAGTTGATCAAGGAGATAAAATGTAGACCATAAATGAATGACAAGAACGTGGTAAAGGCAGTGTTCTGTGCGTGGCTGCGTGTACTCATGTGTGTTCAGGTGCATGCACACATGTGTATGTGTACATATAGAGGCCAGAGGTCAGGGCTGGAGGTTGTTCATCAGCACCCATCCACACTGTCTTTTTGAGACAAGGTCTCTCACTGGTTTTGAGCCTGCCCAGTAAGCGATGCTGGTTGGCCAGAGAGCCCTAGGAATCCTCTTGTCTCTGCCCTTCCACTTCTGCGATTACAAGTATGTGTCATTATTTCTAGTGTTTCATATGTGTGCTAAGGATTGAACTCGAGTCCTCACACGTGTACAGCAAGCACATTACCAATGGAGCCATTCCCCTGCCTCAGAGCAGGGCTTGGAGATACTATATACAGGTTAAAGAAAGAATGGCTGTTCTCATGATCCCATTTATCATGAAGCAATTTTAGCTTCCCACTCCCTGTCATTTCGCATCTATCTTTTTTCCTCCCGTGTGTTTTGGAGACATGGCATGTGTCTCCCAGCGTTCTCTGTAAGTACTGAAATAATAATCATTCAAACTTCACCCAAGATCAGCGAAGGGAGACCTGTTTTGTTTTACGACTTCCAAGTGCCCCAGGAAAGACCCGCGGCGCCAGCTGCCCTCTTGCTCTCCTGCTCTGGGGTGCTCGGGCTTCCCACTCAGACTCCATTAGTGCTTCCTTGGGCTCCTGTGGCTCGTCTGTGATACTCTGCTGCAGGGTGTAGGAACCAACTAGACACCGCTGTCATTCCCCGTGGTCCACACGGTCCAAGGCAGCTGTGTCTAACACACTAAAATGCTTAGGGTCATGCAAGAGAATTTCCGTGTGAAAAAAGGATTCTGCGACCAAGTGCCTGACAATGCTATGCCCAGGATCCATCCATTCAGTGTCTCTGTCCTGAAACCCTAACAAGCTGCTGTGACAAAGGCAAAAGGGGCCGAAGTCAGCACGGTGAAAACATTGTGAGCTCTGGGAAGGCAGGACTTCATCTGTGGTACTCATTGCTGTCCCTTCTTCACCGGCGACAGCCCTTCAGCACACAGTGGGGTTTCATCTGTCCCTTCTTCACCTGTGACAGTGCTTCAGCACACAGTGGGGCTCCATAAATGCACTGAGGGTGTTTGTAAGGGTCAGCAATGCTCACAATGAATTCTAATTCTAATATTGAACAGAACACCGTTAGCCACTGAATGTGGGTTATTCTGCTGATTCATGGTTTCTCTAAAACTACTGACCCAGTGTCTCAGTTACTGCTGTAAAGAGATTCCATGGCCACAGCAACTCTGAGAAAAGAAAGCATTTAATTGGGCCTGGCTTACAGCTCAGAGGTTCAGTCCATTGTCATGAAGGCAGGAAGCATGGCGGGTGCCCAGACAGACAGGGTGTTGGGGAAGGAGCCAAGAGTGCTACATCCAGATCTGCAGATGACAGGAAGAGAGAGGAACACTGGGACTAACCCGAGCTTCTGAAACCTCAAAGCCACTGACACCCCCACACATACACGCCCCAGATCCACTTCTTCCGACAAGGTCACACCTACTCCCACGAGGCCACATCTGCAATAATGTCACTCCCTTGAGTCTATGAGGCCATTTGCATTCAAATCACCACGTTCCACAAATAGGCTTGCAGCCATATCATAATGCAAAATGCATTTAGTCCAACTTCAAAAGTCCTCATAATCTTTAATAGTATCAATCCTGTTTAAAAGTCCAAAGTCTCTTCTGGGATGCATGACCATCTCTTAAATGTAATCTCCTATAAAATCCAAATTAAAAAGCAGACGACATACTTCCAACATACAGTGGCACAGGATATATGTTACCGTTCCAAGAGGAAGAAAAGGGAGCAAGAGAGGAAACACTGGACCAAAGCAAGACCCCAAATCATCAGGGCAAACCCCAAACTTGCATCTCCATGTCTGATGTCGAATTCTCTTCAGATCTCCAATTCCCTTTTTCCTTGTTGACTGCAGCACACCTCTCCCCTTAGTCACGGAAAGAGATTCCACAACCCCTTTCTTCTATTCTTGACTCTAAAGCCAGAACCACATGGCTGAAGCTGCCGAGTCTGTTGCCTTCTGGGGCTGGAACATGGTCCCCTCATTCAATGACATCTTCACCGACTTTCTGTGTTTGATGGTTTCCTTCACTGCCTAAACTTGACCATCCAGGAATCCAGTTTGTGGACTGGGCTGGCCTCAAACTCAGAGACCTGAGAGCCTCTTACTTCTGAGTGCTGAGATTAAAGGTGTGCAGCACCGTGCCTGGCCCTAAGCTTTTATTTCATTCCTTTTTATAAATCAGAAGCTTAGCTGTGTGGGATCTTGCTCCGAGGTCACCACCCCCTTTATCTGACTTAGCGTCAGGCTTTTCTTCCATTTGTTCACACTTCCTGTTACCCTTCATGACTCAGACTGTACATTCTGTATTTTTCCTTCCTCGACTTGCTCCTTTTCATTATTGATTTGCCCAAGTGTAGCTACTGAGACTGTTTGGACATCTCCTCTCCAAAGCTGTTAATCTACAACTCTTCAGTTTAGCCTCAGATAGATTTTTGGACGAGGGCTTAGTTGACTACAAAATGACCAGCTTGAAATATGTGACTATTTCTGTGGCTCTTGAACCTCTGGCCAAATAGCCACCCAGAACGGTTGTGCAGATCCGTTTCCTCAACCTAATGTTTGAGGAGGCTGCTTGTTGGTTCCTGGCTGCTCAGCCCTGAAATAATCACACAGAAACCATGTTATTTAAATCATTACTTGGTCCATTAGCTCTAGCTTCTTATTGGCTAACTCTTACATATTAATTCAACCCATCTCCATTAATCTGTGCATCACCACCAGGTTGTGGTCTACCAGCAAAGTTTTAGCATGTCTGTCTCTGGCAGTGGCTCCATGGCTTCTCTTGACTCTGCATCCCTTTTCCCAGCATTCAGCTTAGTTTTCCTCTGCTATAGGCCCAAAGCAGTTCCTTTATCTATTTATGGTAATCACAGCATACAGAGGGAAATCCCACATCAACCTAAGGCAGAAATGTGCTTGCTTCATCAGCCCTTACTCAATGTTAAAGGACATCTCTTATCTTAGGGCCAGCAAGAAAGCTCAGCAGGTATGAGCATTCATCTCCAGACCTCATGATTTGGGTTACATGCCCAAGACCCACAAGGTAAAAAGAGAAAATCAGTTCCCACAAATTGTCCCCTGACCTCCCCCAACTGACACACAGTGGCAGGTGCACCCTCCATCCCCCCAATAAATGCACAGTTAAAATTGTATTCTCTTAACCTCATAGATGAAAAATAAACTGTCACTATTATTTTCCATTATGCTCCTTTGATTACTAGCAAATTAAAGAATTTTTCGGGAGCCAGGTTAGCGGCTATCACTTCTGGCAACGGTAGGTTCTACAGCTATTAATACGCGTGAGCTTTCTGCATGTAATTTCCTTTAAGCCTGGTGCCCCGCTGTTCAGCAGAAGGCCGTGATGGATTAGGCAGCCCAAGCTCCGCCATATGTTTGGTGCTTATTATTGAGCCCGACTACTGAGCAAAGAAAGACATAATTAGCCTTTTTGGGAATTATTTTAAGCCTTCAGCAGTAAAAAGGCCTGAAGTTGATTTATTCCCCAGAATCTATTTGTATTCGGTGCCTTTATAAAAAGTCTAGTCAGACTAAATGACCAGGCATGTTTTCAACCTCCAAAGACAGAATTTCTGGGTTCTAGGAGACAGTCCAAAATCATCACCGGGGCACGTCGCTCAGATAGCAGTTGAAGACAAAAGATTGAATCGTTTGGAGGGAGACAGAGCCACTGGGGCGTTCATAGAAACAATATGAGTTGAATTCGTCTCGAGTTCCCAGCAGTTGGGATGGAGGGGCTGATTTCTGCCTTGAGGAAGCTGTGAGCTCTGCACAGGGCTGCGCTTAGCCCCTGGTGCTGATGAGGGGCATTGGAGAATGCTCGGCCCTAGACACATCTCCTTTGACTTTATCAGGAAAGCTGCTTCTGCTGGTCATTGTCCTAGGCAGAACTTGCATCTGGACTTCCCAAACAAAACACGCTGTCTGGTTCTGAAGCGATCTCACACAGTGCCGGGCTTCCAGAAGCTCTGTTGTTCTCTGACAGGAATGGATTTCTACCCCAGAGGCCCCAGCCGCACATCGTAATTCCCAGTCTTACCCTCTACCGAAATTGTTGTCTGGTTGATTGTGTTCGTCTGCGCCCTTAGTCATTGATGGCACATTTGGAGATAAAGTCCCGAGGTTGTCATGGGTCTGCACGTACTGACATAGTTCTCAAACGCAGAGATGACAAACACCGCACAGATGTTCCCCAGGACACTCACCCAGACCGCGTTGGGATCTTTCACACACGAGCCACCAAACACATCGGCTCTGGAAATAGATACAGCAGGCTTGGGCTTCACTGACTCTTCCTTCCAAGCAGAAGTCGGGGGCTGAGATGAATCAAAACCAGGAGCTGGTTACTTTGAAAGATTACTGAATGTTAAACTGGTCCAAAATGGTTCCCATTCTACAAAAGTAGCCTACTGGGGGGAAGCCAGGCAGGAAGAATAGAAGAAGAACCCAGGGACATCAGGTGAGAGGGCCACCTGTTTTTAAAGAGTCCTCAGGCAAATGTTCGTTGATTAGAATTCGCCTGTGCTGAATGAGTAACTGAGAGCCTACACACATGAATGAATGACTGGAACTTTTTATGTTCCAGAATGACTGTGTTGACTAGGTTTGGGTTGCAAGCTGCAGTAGTTAGCACTCTTGGCTCCGTGGCACGGAGCTCCCTTTAGGGGCTTAGCCCTGTGTTAAGTGTCCCCTTGCCTCTTCTGTAGGTCAGCACCATGAAAAGCAGTGTATTTTCCGCCTCCAATACATAGAGACTGAGGCTCAGGGAGGAAGACACAAAGGGGTAGAAGAACCGGGATTCAAGCCAAAGGCTTCTGCCCTCAACTCACAACCTGGAAGTTGCTCAGCAATAATCATGCTCAGTGTGAGAGTCTCATCTTTTTGTGATCTTAGTTGTAATTCCCTCAGCCACAGAATATGCTGATACTCAATCTCAAAGGAGCCCAAATGATCACTCTGTGCAGGCTGCGGGTTCGGTTCTGCCCCATGCCCATGGTCCTTCCACTGGCTGGTCGAAGTGAGACCCAGGCAGCCAGGGACCTCGTGCGTGCCAGCTAACACCAGCCCAGCACTTTTCTGACGTTATCACGGAGATGTAATCAAAACGGGAACCAAATGAGCTGAAATAATGAATTTTGGATCATTGCAGAGTTTCTAAAAATCACTTAAACTGGCACCGTGGAGGAATTATCCTCGTGTCTATGACTCCCACAGTAAAAATAGACATTAAGAGGACAGATGTGTGAGAGGCACTTTTCACTCAAAAACATCATTAGGATGGCGAGAACATGATGCACTTACTAATTGTGTGATGTCTTCGGAATATTTGAATACAGCATTAAAAACATCAATCTGTGTGCTGCCGGCAGGTTCCTGACAGCGGAGAAACTGATGATACAGCACTGGCTAAGGTTTGAGACAAGAGTCATGGGTGACGCTAAACACGAGCGATCAATCTCCAACGCCTGCCGACTGGCCTCTCTGAACTATTTAAATGAGTCTCCCTGCTCTCCATCCCTTTCCATCCTCCCCACCCTCCCTCCCTTCACTACTGCTTTGAAAGCTCCCAGCATCACGTTGTGGGACCAAGCCACTGCGTGGCCATTAGGCTATTCCCTCTGGTCTTGTACCTTACTTACAGCATCCTTTACACCTCTACAAAGCTCGGTCCAAGTTGCCCGTTCTTCCCCTGGAGACCCGTGTGGGCTCCTCAGAGATGAATGCTCCTTTGCTCCACCCTCTCCAATTCTTCTTCCCCATCTCCTTCCTCTCTATATTTCTCCTTTAGTTCCCCAAATGCTAAGTTCACGAGGACTCATCACCTGGACACGACCATGCATGGAACTCTTCGCGGTTTGTCTGCAGTCACAAATTCTATGAGAAGATTAGGCAAGACTTCCAAGCCTCACCCGGGTTCCGAGTGATATCCACGAAACCCATCGTTTGCACCCACAAGATACACCAAGCTCTAAAGTGTCAGGAGCTTATGAAATAGGTATAGCGCCCAGGAGAAAAGCTATGAAGGAGCTCCTCAAATAGAATGTGAAAAATAAGCTGGGTGGTGGTGGCGCACGCCTTTAACCCCAGCACTCGGGAGGCAGAGGCAGGCGGATCTCTGTGAGTTCGAGGCCAGCCGGGTCTACAAGAACTAGTTCCAGGACAGGCTCCAAAGCTGCAGAGAAACCCTGTCTTGAAAACTCAAAAAAACATATATATATCGTGACTCCTCCACCCTTCTAAGCTTTGCCGAATTTCTGTGAGGATGGCTAGAGTAGATCTGCTCACTGTAGTAAGCAAACAAGGCAGTGAACACAGAGCGTGTTTGTGAGGAAACTATGTAGCAAGCCACAGTGGCTGTCAATTCTGCCCCATAGAAAGCTCTACCACATAGTGGTCGCCAGGTTAAATACGGGTTGCCTTTCGGTCTCCTGTGTCTGGAATCCTTCCTCTCCAGCCATCCCACTTTCTTCTTCTTAAAAGACGCCTTGTCCACAGGAGTGTACATGTGCCCAGTTCTCTCGTTCTAATACACTGTTCCCATACACACACACACACACACACACACACACACACACACACACATACAGTGCAGCCAGGACTTCCAGATGAAAGTTTAACCTTTGGGTTTTGATTGCTAACTGGGAGTTTCTGGAAGCCACATTCCTTATCACAAGATAATGAGGTCCCTGAGGCAAAGGGAAGAAGAAATAGCAATGAACAGAAGGGATACAGACCACAGCAGCTTCAGGTCCCCATTTAGAGTTTCTGAGACCCTGGTTCCTTTAGCCTCTGTGCAAGGCAGTATCCACCCCGCATGGGAGGGAACTGGCCCGGTCTTCCTTTCCAATTCATCAAGCTAACTTGATCTGGTTTCCTGTCGCTTGCCACACTCAGAGGGCTCTGGTGCCAGGGTTTGCCGTTTCCTTAAGTGACGTGCGTCAGATCAGGAGGGTTTTTAGGATCCTATGAACACAGTTTATCTACTCGCTCACTGAGAGATCATTTTGGCAAATGAGAACTTCGCTTCTTGTCTCTCTGGTCTTGGGTTATCTTCTCTGTACTTTCCAAGATCTTAAAGTCAAAGGCCTCATTTTATAAATGAAAACTGTCAATAAGAAGGAGTTGAGCAACTTGTTTTAAATCATATGGCATAAACCCAGGCTTTGAATCAATTATTATATATTGACGTTAGGGAAATTAATTTAATGCAAGTACAAGATACTAAAAAAAATGAGGAAGACAATATTTTATGTCAAAAAACCTAATCTAGTCAATAGGGGAATGTAAATGCTTGTATTGCTTTTATGATTATTGATTGTAGCAAATCACAGACTGGAAAGACTGTCTCCATGACTGTCTTGGCAGTCACAACCCTGGTCATCTTTCTTCCCCGTCACTTTCTGAAGCATGGGTCACTAGGCTGAGACAAGGACCCAGCCTTCCCAGTCACAGAGATGGATCCAGGAGTGACTGGCTCACATCCTTGCAAAGGACTAGCCAGAGATGGCCCGGCAATGAAGTAGGTGCTTTGCTGAGATTTGCTGCTGTCAGATGTGGCGAGGAACGCTTTGGCTTCCCTCATTATGGAACTGAGAGGATTTGTGCCTGCAGTGTTGTCTTGTGGTTTCTATTGCCATGAAATGCCATGACCAAAATGACCAAGAAGCAAGTTGGAGAAGAAGGGTTTATTTAGTTTATGCTTCCTCGTTGTGTAATCCATCACTGAAGGAAGCCAGGGCAGCAATTGAAACAGGGCAGGATCCTGGAGGCTGGAGCTGAAGCCAGGGAGGCTACTGTTTATAGAACTCAGTACCACTCCAGGGATGGCCCCACCCACAATGGGCTGGGCTCTCCCCCATCAATCACTAATTAAGAAAATGCCTGCAGAAGGATCTTACAGAGGTTCCTTCCTTTCAAACAACTCTGGCTCGTGTCAAGTTGACTTAAAACTAGCCGGCATACATGCCATGTTTTTTAGCAATGCTTTTTATCAAATGGGGTGGGGGGTGTCTATGAAGTCTATATTTTCAGTTGTGGAAAAACACACTAATAAGAAAGGGAAGAAGAGAGAAAGAGAAGGAGTGGGTGTGTGATAGAGAAACAGGAGGAAAGATAACAGGCATGGTCTTTGGATTTCTCATATCTCCAAGTTCTTCCCATTCTGAGAAGCGACCCATTTTGCTTCTTTTTTTCTGAGAGCCAAAAATTGTTGCAACTTACTAAAGTTGTTCGGAAGCAAGTATCTAGATGTTAAAGCTGAAAGAGAAGTTTGGTTGTATTGGTGACACTACCTTTCTTCGTTAGCTGGAATCATTAAGAATTGTCTGCTTGTGGTCATTGGGGTTAACTCCATTTATAAGTTAAAACCAAGGATGCGTCCTAATTCAGCACATGGTGGGAGGGGGCAGAAAACATTATACTAGCACCATGCTATATTCAAAACCAAATCTGGACCCTAAACTTAAATGTAAAGAAAAAAGACTCAGAAAAAAAATTCGTCCAAAGGTTTCAGAATATAAACTCTGGGTGGAGCAAGCTTTTAAAGCAAATCGACCCCAAAACTAAAGAAAAATATTGGCAGATTTGGCTAGGGGAATATTGAAAACTGTCAGGAGATGCACGCTTCTACTAGCAAGTTAAAAAAAAAGCAATGGGATGGGAGAATCTGTTTGCAAAACGTTTAATTATTATAGATTATCATCTATAGTACATAAAAAGTTTCTCTAAATAAGCAAATAACCCCCAGGAGGAAAAGTGATAAAAGTTATAAATGAGCAATGAGAAAGAGGCGGGGGAGAGAGGAGAGACACAGAGAGAGAGGAGAGAAAGAGAGAAACAGACAGAGGAGGGAGGGAGGGAGGGAGGGAGGGAGAGAGAGAGAGAGAGAGAGAGAGAGAGAACTGATTCTAATCACTCAGTGCAAGGAACAAGGCTGGAGCCTTAAAGTAAAATTGGGGAAAATATTGGAAAATGTAGTTTTTTCTTTGAAAAATTTCGCCTTTGCAGGCCTGAAGCACTAATATCTGATATTTCTGTCTCATACTCAAGCATACCCCATGGAAATCCCCTTCATGCTACACATCACACACTTTCTATGTCCCTTGAGTTACCGCCTTCAGTATTGGCTTGCCCAAGCTCACCCGAGACCGGGTCTATTGCTTTTTGTGGGTGTCTGAAACTTATTCTTTTCTATTTCTAAACCTTCCCTAGAATACATCCGTAGAGCAGACTTTCAATAGATGCTCAGTGAGTGGATAGCAAGTACGTGCTAGACTGTCACGGACACTGTTAAAATCAATACTTAGATTCTGAGGAAAAGTGTCTAACTCTCTGTCTTGTTTTGACTAGTGATATTGATTGACACACATCATTTTATTCATATGAGAAAACGGAAAAACCGACGGAGAAAAATTCTGTATTCTGTCAGTTGTGACATATCAACTTGGGGTGTTACTCCTATACACATGTCATTCTTACAGCGTGACACCACCCAGGTGGCATCTCTTGGGTTCAGTTTCCACGATTCACTGTGGAGAAAGAATGTTCCTCCAGCTGCTGGATAAACACCTCACTGATCCATCATTTCATAAGATCTGAGGAGGACGGGCAGGAAGATTTACAAAATGGGTGTCAAAGATGAGCCAGCATCTATGGAAACCCCACCAGCCATGATGGGTCAAAAGTCATTTACAGGGTCAGGGAGGTGGTTCTATTGTCAAAGGGCTTGCCGTAGGAAAATATTAGGACCTGAGTTCGGAACCTCAGCATCCACAGGAGAAAGCTGAGAGCGGCCTTGGTGCAAGACAGAGAAAGGAGGGTCCCTGGGCTTTCTGGTCATCCAGCCACGTGATCCAGCTAGCTCTGTGCTCAACAATAACCTTGTTTCAAACAATAGGATGACAGCGATTGAGGAAGACATCCAGGGGCAACCTCTGACCTCTACACACAGGCATACGCAACTACACACATGTATGTACACACACACACACACACACACACACACATTCACACTCCTGTGCACACAGTCAATGAGGGGTCAGACGATGGATGCAAGTTTAGAAATATAGTCTCTAAGTTCTTATACCCTCACTGGTTGCGTCCTATGCATGTCTAAGGACATGTATGTCTATGCTATGGTAAGAATCTGCTTCCTCCCAAACTTCTCTTCCTGCGTGTAAAATAAAAAAGCTAAGTATGCAGTAGCATGAGAAAGACCCCACGGATGCTCAGACGGCACTTGAGGACTTGTTTCTTCTTCTGCAGCTGTGTATTCAACCGTGGAGCATCTCGCGATCCCTGGCATGCTGGCGTGGGAGAACTAGATATGATAGCCCCACCCTTCTTTTATGGACTCGCCAATTCTTCCTAGGCACCACCAACTTTGCGAGCATCTCCTCGCCTACCAGCACCACCTCGGGTGGCGTCTATAGCAGCTCTGCAGGCCCAGCATGATTAGCCTCTGTCTCCAAGGCAGACAGAGGGGTTAATCACCAACAGAACCGGAATTTCTGAGTCTGTGCTATTACCCACCATATAAAGGAGGCAGCAAGGAGGTATGTTTGTGGGCGTACGTCTACCAGACAAAGTGCCGTCGGATGCGCAGATTCGGTCGCATGTCAGCGGGAGTGGTGGGTCATAGTTCATTCATCTCTCTACCACAGAGCCCTAAACACCAGGCGCCACCTTCCATTTCAGGGGTCATTCCACTGTGGTTTAAAGTCTGTACTTCAGCAGTCCCAGCTCCCAGGATTAATTTAGCAGTAAATAATTTGATGTAGAAGTGCTTCCTAATAACAAGTATAAAGTCAATCAGCTCCCGGACCTGCAAGCAGAAGCCGTCTGGAATGAGTCAGCAGTCTCAGTCCCCAGCAGATTAACCCTTGAGGTGTCTTCTGCTTCCCAGCAGCCAGCTAGCAGACAGTGTGTTTGTTTTAAGCCCTGAAAAACGAGCTCGAGCTCATTAGGAAGCCATTTTTAAGAACTGCTTCATTAGCTACAGGATGTTCCCTCAGATGGTAGGCGTCAATACAGAAATAAGTTCGAAGACCTCTTGTAGGTGTCAAGAGGAGCCGCTCGCCGGGCTCCTGGCTCGTAGAGCTGGTATCTGTGAAAGCCTAGCGTGAGAGTGAAGGGTTTTTCTGAGTGTTAGCTAGCCTGGAGACAAACACAGCTGAGTGATTTATGCCACCAATTTCTGAAAGAACATTGCCTCTGTGTTCTCGCTTTATCTGTTCTGCATCCGTTCCTAATGCCACCCGTCTCCAGGTGGAAACCCCACATTTGCATTTCCTTTTTATTTCCCTCCTCAGCAGCCTTCCTCAAACTCAGAAGGAACATTAGATTAGCCCCTGGAAGCTGGAGGCAGAGTTCTTGGTACTTTCTGCGCTTAGTTCTGTCAAATGCTTGACCATCGTCACCCGGAGATGAATATTCATTGCTGCTGTTGTTTAAGCAGAAATATGAGATTTGATCCTTGGCCTTAGGAAGCAGTGGCCAGTGGGGTTTTGCACTGGAGGGCACAGGAGACTCTGTGAATGCTCCCGGTGCACCCGAACTTTGCAGACAGTACATCAGAGGCAGGGGTTTGTTCCCCATCTCTTCTCATTTTTCTCATTTCTATCTCAGTAGAAGAGATACGATCTTCGGTCTCCTTGTTTTTATCAGGAAGGACTCTCTCTCTCTCTCTCTCTCTCTCCCTCCCTCCCTCCCTCCCTCCCTCCCTCCCTCCCTCCCTCCCTCCCTCTCTCTCTCTCTCTCTCTCTCTCTCTCTCTCTCTCTCTCTCTCTCATAAATACAAATCTGGCCGGGCTACTAGGGTGTCAAATGGCCAAAGAATTTAATCTAAAACAGGTTTAAGTATAATCCTATGAAATGGTCTTCTGTGTCCTTTGAAATGGCCACGAGCTAGGAACCTGTCCCCGTCGAAAGTCACCCGGCCTTGCACAGAAGGAATTACGCTCCTAGGTATGGCTGGCCTGGGGATCATGCTTTATGTCGTGTTTGTTCGGTTGAGCCCTGTTCCAAGACCATCTCTGTCCCCCTACTAGCATCCCCGATTGAAGGGTTTTGAAACCCTCTGAAAAGCGCAAAGGCTTGTGAAGTAACTCTGACATTAAATCAATTAGATTGCGCCCGGCTAAAAAGGCAATCTTCCCATTGGGTTTCTGCATAGTAAATACTTCATAATCAGGGACTTTGTTGTTCTTGTTGACGACCGAATCCCTACTTCCTCGAACAGCAGCTGGCGCTTTGCAGGCATTTAGAACATGTTTGCTGAGTGAATGGGACAGATGAATGACAGCTATTTGGCTAAACGCGAGACACTGACTATAATACACTGAAGACGGCCGCTTGTTTTCCTCATTAGGACCACATGTGCACAGGACAGACGGGCACAAATGAGTTCTAGCCACCAGAGCGTTGAAATGGCTCTCCCTGAGCTCACAGGTCTGTTGCTGTGGAGACTCCACACTCACACTTGGCCAAGGTGAACCACATGATGAAGACTGATCATCCACACATGGAATCGTCTTCCCAGTCCTCTGCTGTTTTGTTGATTCAGAGAGGAAGGCTGGAGGAATCTCGAGCAGGTAAGGACCGTCATCGTGTTTGCTGTCACCCCGCTGAGCTGCTGCGGCTCCTGGAAAACCTTTTCTGGGAGGACGGCCAAGCCAAATGACGAGTATTGACGAGGTTTTGCATCTGTTCTGACTGCACAGGTCTTCCCAGCTCCAGAAAAGCACCATATAGAGAGGGTCGGCCAAGAGTCCACGCCTGCCAAAGCAGCGCGAGAGGACGAAAGCCGTGTGCAGCCCTTCCCACTTCTGGTCTCTGTCTCCCTCACTTTAATTTACCTCTCCATCTTTTAAACTTGTCTGTGTTTCTATCTCCTCAGGTTGCCTTGATCTCTTCTTCCCTTGAACTTCTTTTCAGTTTTTCTCTGTTTAGAAAAGTCTTCTTCTAAAAATAATTCGTATTAACCTTATTTGAGTACTCCTTCAGAAACATTTTTTTTCTACCTACAAAGACCATAAGAAACATCTCTCTTCTGAAACACCATGTTTAAAGAGACTTTTGTCTATTATCTCACTCAAGAGACTGCTCTGTCCCGTTAAGGATCATCAAAAGTACATAATTGTCTATCAGAGATTCTGATTGGTGTGCCGTCCTCAGTGTCGTGATGAAGGTCTACCCCAGCAAAGGTCCCTGCACTCTCATGGTGTAGGTGGCCCTAGAATCCTGGGTGTGAGCGACCTTTTCAGTTTGTGTTGAGTTCCAGGCCAACCTGGGCTACACGAGACTGAACCCAGCCTCAAAAGAAAAGAGAAAGAAAGAGGCAGAAGAGGGTGAAGACTTGGATAACAGGATACTCACGTCTCGTCTTCCATAGTCGGCATTGGGGGGGGGTCATGTGACCTAATAAGCACCTTACCTTTTTAACGAAGTTAAGCCCACTGATATGAAGAAATGCTCACCTGTTCTGGACAGATGTGTGGAGACATTTGGCACAGAAAGCAATCGCAAATAAAGTTGTGTCACTTGAATGTGCATGGCTTCCAGCATGGTTCATTCTAAAGGACAGTGCGAGGTAGATACAATAGGTACAGTAGACAGTAGATACAATCCAAAAAGTCCTATTGCTACACCAAATTAGTTTGTTGAAGATTGTTTAAAATGTACATCAATGTCTCTCATTCATAAGGATTCATGATTTAAAAAAAATACGAATATGATCATCTTCACTCACCAAACCAATACTCTTCGCTCCCAATCATTCTGATGGAAAAAGATACTGGATAAGAGGTATATGGTTGCTGGTTTCAAAACATAGTCTGGCCATGTGACCTACCTCATCTGCATAATAGGATCCCCAAAGCAAAGATACAATGGGGAATATCTACTTTGATCACAGCAACCTGCCTTTGGATAAAAGTTCGAATCAGGCTGTTTCCGGGCTGCTCTCCTGTCCCAGTGAAGCCCTGAGCTCATGCTTGGGCCCATTTGTCAACACTTGTTTGTATTATTGTAGTTAGAATGCAAAGCTGCTCCACTCAGCACACGCGATGAATTTTGTGGGAGCTTAATGTAGGAAAGTCACTCTTGAGTCTGCGTTTGTTAGTTGGTTGGTTTCTAAGCAAGAAAATATAGTACCCAATGATCAATTAGAAATACCACTACCTAGGGCCAGCAACATGGCTCAGGAGGTAAAGGAGCTGGTGGCAGAGGTTGGTGATCTGGATTTCACCATCAGAGCCTGTGTGGTGGAAGAAGAGAATTAACTCTGACCACCAGAGAATTCCCCTCTGGCTGCCACATTCATGCCATGGTGTTCAGGCCCCATCCCACACAACAAGAAAATGTAAAGATTGTTTTTTGAAAGACACTCTCCTTAGCCCGTGTGATGTACTTGTGGGCTGAAGTAAGACTGGACAGTTTCCCTAAGTTCTCTGAATCCTGCGGAGCTGTTGGTATTTGACTTTCATAATATAAATAGTTATAGCTTACTAGACTTTCCCCAAAGAACAAAAGCCTTGGATTTTATTTCAAAGTTATTATTAATAGATTTATATATTATATTTGAATTACAGTAAAGACTAACAGAATTTATAGAAATATATTTTTTATTTCCTTTTATTATTCTTTTCTGTAAAATGGGGATAATAATAATAGCTACCCCACAGGGTGGTTGTAAGAATTACGTGATTTAGTACAAATAAGGGATGTAGAACAGTTCCTGGCAGGCGGTAGCAACCCCACAAAGGTTGCATATTATAATAGTTTTAATAATTGCAAACAGAATAAACAACATTGCACAGTAACAGATACAGATACGAATTACCAGACGAACTATGCTTTATGAATCTGCTAGATCATCCATGAAAAGAACACAGTTTTTAAAAATATAAGTAAAACTTTAATGCTCAAAGATGGGCAGTCTGTGGCCCAGCAGCTTTTTTCTGCGCTGGAAACTCGTAAGAAATGCGGATGATCAAGTTTCAGCCCAAATTTACCCAGGGAGGCCCTGCATCTGACCAAGGTGCCCTTTAGACACAGCACACTCTTCCAAGTCTCATTTGCTTGCAAGAGGGCTTTGTCTCCAGGTTGGAGTATTGCATGCAATGTTAATATGTTGCGTGCTATGTTAATATGTTTCGTGCAATGTTAATATGTTGCATTTTATTTATTTTAGATTTGTATATTTTATATTTATTTATATATATTAAAATTTGACTTTGGAAGCATGCATGTTTCTTGACTAGTCTCTCGACATTTTGTAGGAAGGCTGACATATAAGCAGACCAACTGTGAGCTGGATGTCCCTCACTGTTACCAGAACAAAGGGCCACAGCACTGCTCTCCATCGACCGTGCTTCAGACCTCCTCCCCTCCACACTCAGTTCACAGGGCTTCCTTTCTCTCACCGCTTTGTCTCATAAAAGGGGAGATGTGTTTCTGCTCCTCAACACCTAGTCTTCTTCTCTTATGAGAGACCAGCTCTTTCTAAGGTATCTAGAAAAGAGGCAAGCTGCCCCCATCTGCCTTGTATCTCCCACCTGCTTGCATACCACCCCACCCAAAGTATGGTCA
Source organism: Microtus pennsylvanicus (assembly GCF_037038515.1). Taxonomy (NCBI): domain Eukaryota; kingdom Metazoa; phylum Chordata; class Mammalia; order Rodentia; family Cricetidae; genus Microtus; species Microtus pennsylvanicus. Next base: position 2,115,058 of record NC_134600.1, on the reverse strand, counting down.
TCATATTCTCTTCTCATTCCACTTTCAGATTGAAACAGAACACATAGCGGTTACCAGAACACGCCTGGATGTCCTCTATCACCGCCTCCACGGAAGGCGTGAACAAAACGGTACTAGCATGCTAGCTCCTGATCCAAGGGAGTCATAGTGTTTGACAGCATCAATGTCATGTTGTATCATATGCATGGCACATACCATACATATGTTACACTAACACAAACACATATACCACTTCATGCCATATACTCGTGTGTAGCCTGCATACCACACTCAATACAGATACCGTCACAGGAGGGATGTCACCACACACATATTCTTCACACCCACACACATGCTGTGCACACACACTTACCACACCCCAGCACACACATAGGCTGTAAACACATTGCTATATGCACAGATGCACATGACTGGTTCCCTACAGAGAGCATGGATTCTCAGAAAACGCATGACATAAATCGGTGTTTCTCAAACCAAGATCCATGAATATACTTCTTTCTTTCATAGAAAGCATCCCCCCCCCGCCGCAAAAAAGGGTTTAAATTTAAAAGTCCTAGTTTAAATGCATAGGAAGTAAAAACCCCTGCCTAATTCCTTGTAACTCTTCAATCCAGCCAGTCCTTCAGCAGCACGATTGCATTGCTACCTCCTCGTCCCAAGCACTACCCTGTAATCCAAATGAACATCCATCTCCTAATGGCTGTTTCCCAGCCACTCTGCCGTCCTCTAAGAGGTTTCTTAATCCCCCAGACTCCAAGCCAAACTCCTCTCTGACCCAGTCTGACTGGAAAAGCAAAGAGCCTTTTTTCCACAGTGGAGTAGCCCAGGCTACTGGGCTGTCTGGGGTCTCCTCACTCCTGAGGAGAATTAGGGACTAGCCCTCCTTGGGGATCGCTGTGCTGTGTTGGCCCATCTCCTATCTGGATGTAGAGTTCAACAAAGCACTGGTGGTAGAATTAGAGTGCACTGGAGAGAAGCCCTTTCTTTGGATGCTGTCTCTTTGGGGTCCTTGGACACACTTCCCCACATCCTAAGAGCAAATCAACTACTCAGTAGAGTGTAATAGAAACACAGGACCAGCACCCGGGAGCCTAGCAGCGTGTCTCCTCTTTCCGTCTCAAGCCGTTCAACCTTAAAATAAGTTAAAGTCTGACAATGCTGAAAAACAGTCAGTTGTTCTTAAGTAGATAGTGCATAATTCACTGTATGCTTTCTTCATACTATTTATTTTTGAAAACTTATAACCTTCGTTGTCCCTGAAAAGGATTCAAGGGGCTTTACAAGGATATGTGGGAAAAATAGCAAGGTAGCATAATTTAGAAATACATGAAAAGACAAAGAGGAAAGCAAAGAAAGGACATAAATGGAGCCCGGGTGCTGCTGGAACATCCAGGCGACTCTCTGAGCCTTGCCCTCTCAGCTCAGAAAAGGAGGCTGCAGATTGGTTTTGCATCAAGATATGGTTTAGGGAGGAGAGGAGAGGAGAGGAGAGGAGAGGAGAGGAGAGGAGAGGAGAGGAGAGGAGAGGAGAGGAGAGGAGAGGAGAGGAGAGGAGAGGAGAGGAGAGGAGAGGAGAGGAGAGGAGAGGAGAGGAGGAGAGAGAGAGAGAGAGAGAGAGAGAGAGAGAGAGAGAGAGAGAGAGAGAGAGAGAGAGACATAACTCATCTGGTGAGCAGCACAGTTCCTTCGTATTTCTGAAGACCACTGACTTGCCCAAAATTTAATCAAGGGTGTTGTATAAGTCAAGGACAACTTAATTTACTGTGTGCTTTGTTATTTAAAGATGGATAGATATAATCATCCCATGCATAGTCTCTTTAAATTAAGAACAAGCACGCTAACATATAAAATATTAAAAAATTCAATAAATCAAAACAAGCAGGAATCAATCTATTCCAGTTCCCTGATGTAGTCAGCTAAGCAAGGGGAGGAATCAGGGGTGAGATGGGGTTCGGGAACACACTGCCCGGAAGGAAAGTGTCACTCAGTTGCCACCTTGAGACTCAAGCTTCTGCCTCCAACATGAGTGAGGAGCCTGGCCTGATTCTGATCCAGGCTATTTGACTTAAAGACTGATTTCCAAACAAACCAATATTTGAAGCTAGTCATACACCTCATTTGTCCAGTGGCGAAGGGAGTGGTTAATAGAAAGTGTTCTGTTTGCCAGGACCTGAAACCACGCATGTCACTCCAGGATCCTGACAAGATCTCCCTTATCACTCCAGCCCCATGGTTTGCTAGGCTTCTTTGTAGGCGGAGGCTGCTGGTTCATTTCCCAGCCACCCAGACCCTAAATAATCACACAGAAACTGTATGAATTACAACACTGCTTGGCCAACAGCTTAGGCATAGTTTTAGCTAACTCTTACAGCTTAAATTAACCCATTCCTGTTATTCTGTATTTTACCATGAGGCTCGTGGTTTATTGGCAAGGTTCCAGGTGCCTGTCTCCTTCGGGAGCTACATGGCATCTCCCTGACTCCGCCTTCTTTCTGCCTCTATCTCTGCTTGGAATTCCCACTTGTTCTATTCTGCACTGTCTTAGTCCTAAGCAGCTTCTTTATTAATCACTGCTAATAAAACATTTTCACAGCATCCAGAGGGGAATCCCACATCACTTCCTGACCCAAGAAAGACCCCCCCAAATATGTGTTCGTTCTCTCTTTCTCTCTCTCTCCTACACATACATACATACATGCAAACACACATGCACCATTGAGTGAATGTTCAAACACCCATCCGTGTTCACACCTTTACGTATATACACTCACATTCACACCCCCTACCGTTACATGTGCACAGCACAGAACACTAGAGAACAGGTCCCCCACTTCAGTCCTCCATGTAAGCTGGAACCCCACTACCGAGTTCTCCCCTTTCCATCTCCTCTGTCCCCTCTCTCCACAATGAACCCTGCTAGTCCTTACAAGTCAACCTAAATGTCACTTCCTCCTGAAAGCTTTCGTCCGGGATCTGGGCTGCCAACATCCCTGAAGCAGCAGGTTTCATAACTTCCCTCAAAGCAGTACACAGAAGAGACGTGTTACCATAACACTCGACTAGCAAGAACTGGAGAGTCTACCGTGTCCGAGAAGAGCTGCCAGGGCCCTCCAACAAACACCAGCTGCCTGCTGCCAAGTCTCTCACTGTTTGCGACCGGTGCAGAGCAATCAGCAGAGATTAGGAAACAGTGATGGGCGGCAACAGACGGAGTGTTTATTTATCTCAAACGTTCTTGTGCTGGGGAAAGCCACAGGAGATGTATATCTTACTTCCAGAGAAGATTCGGGGAGCAGGGGGAACAGCTGTCGCGCGGTTTCATTCCAGAACCCGTCAGGACGGAACAAACAATATGACGGAGGACAGACGGCCTGAATAGCAGACCTCCGACAATACAGACCCAAGTCAATGGCGCTTCATCGTAACCTGCAATGTCTCACCGTTAGGTGAAATGTTGCCTCCACTGCACGGCACCGTGACCTTTGGTATTAAATCAGGTCTCATGTTCCACAACCGTGATCAAAATATTCCCAGGCTGCGTTTTTCCTTCCAAATGGGCCAGAGTGCTTTCAGAAAACTGATGGAATCCTTGAAAACCTAAAGATCCCTTTATAGCCTCAGGTGAGTGCCTGCAAAATATAAGTTTGGCTAACCCACCAGAAAGGCTCTCCCATGGGCTCCAGCTGGGGGTTCTGTGCTGAGTCAGAGTGCATGAAGTTCTTACGAAGCCAGCCTGACAGACAGGCTTTGTGCTGACCCAGTCGTCTGAGACACTGACTTCTGCCATTCCTAAGCCGTAGGTGGCTTGCCCTTTAAAACGTCATTCAACAGCTATTTTCTTTTTCTTAATCAAGAGGCAAATGGACTTTGTTTCCGGGGGTTTCATCATTGTAAATACAAAAATAGCTACCAAGGATCATACATAATTCTCTTTAAATGCCATGTCTATGTATCGCCACTTCTAAACATTTGGTTAGGAGTTTTTGTTTTGTTTAGTTTACCTTCCTACCTAGAACCTATTCCGTGGCTTGCCATTTTATTTTCAAACAATGGCACCCAACGTCCTTTCAATGAATGATTTCTCTTACTTCACGGGCCTCTGGTAGGACAACCATAAAACGCACTGCCCTTCTCTAGGGTGCCTATGAGTTGGTGAGGCCAGGGTTGGAGATGGTTGGCACTGCCCCGTCCTTGGGCTGGGATCCCGATGAGACAAGCTCCGGTTAGGATCCAGAAATCCGTTCTTGCTCTCTCCTGTACCTTGACTGTCTCCTACCCAGCCTGTTCCCCAGCTGCTCCTCCAGTTTAAAAGGTCCTGCTACTCCTTCAATACACTGCATGTCCTGCTTTGTACATAGGAGGAGGGATGGGGGCTTACAACCAAGGGATTCTTATTTTTAAAAAACTGGTAGCAAGATGTGTTACAAAAGAAAACGAGACTTAGGAGAAAACAGAGCGCTAACATTTTAGTGTGGCCCGACAGGAGGAGAGGAAGCTCAAACCATGGCCAAGATTGACCCAGGGCGAGGACCACACTGAGGCCATCAGTCTTCACCGAGTGCTGCGGTGGCCTCGACACTGAGTGTTACTGGACCACAGCTGTCTTTGAGTGATGACCATGCTTTCTATCCCTGTCAACAAAGCAACAAGTCCCACGTCATTCATATCCTCAGCCAGGCATCAGTCGGGCTCTGTTTGCTCACCAGCCCCTTAGGGTGCCTAAGTGTGGTCTGCAGGTCAGCTGCAGTAGTGCAAGGGCTGAGTTCAGCAGTGCAGACTTCTGTGTATCTGGGAGACTCTGGAAAACGATGCCTATAATTTTCAAAAATGGAAACGATTGGCAAGGGTCAGGAATGAGTCAGAAGTGAGGATTATGGAAAGGATTGCAAATAATAGATGATAGAATTCCAAATAACAAACAAACCCAGATAGAATATAAAGCAAAACAATGGTTTGCCATTTTTCTCTTTAGAAGAAGAACCACTAGTTTCTCTTCACATTAGAAGTCCTGAGGCCACAGGACCGCTGGAGTGGAATCTGTATTCCTGACCCACAGAAGCCGTGAGATGGATAAGGATTTTCTGCGAGCAGGCTACAATTAGCGTAAGTCATTATATAGCCATTGGGAACTATTAAACATGCCAATAAAAAGGCAGAGATACTACTACTGGATTAAAAAGCAAGATCCAACAATTTGCCGCCGGTGACAAGCATGCTTTCTAAAGATATACGTAGGTCAAAGTGTAAGTGCGGAAGACATCCCGGGCTCACAGTGACCCGAAGACAGCTGGTGTGATGGAGCCAACCACAAACTGAGTCAATTTCATCGCGGACCTATGGCTGTGGAGAGTAAAGGTTATTTCACAATGCTGGAGGAATTGATTCAAGCAGTCCTAATAATCCTAAATGTTTCTGTGCTTAATCACCAAGCTTCCAAATGGATCAAACGAACGAAAGAAGCCTCCTAGAACTGCAGAGGGAATGAGATCCTTGGCAGCTATGTGAAAAATGTAAAAGTCTTGTATTGGTAATTGATACTTTGTATCAATTGCGAATGAGTATCTCAGTAAGTGTTTAAGGAGGCTGAAGACGATGTATCACTTGGTTGCTATTTATTGAGCTCTACAGCATCAGCATCTGAAATGCACACAGAATATTTATTTACATAGGAATTCTGAGTCATTAAAAAAAAGCTAAGTAGAAGATCTTAAAAGATTTGAATCACACAAAACACGTGATACTGCTGGTATCCGGATACAAGAGCGAACCTTATATTCCCAGACCTCAAGAATTTAGCATCTGCCAAGAAGAGAGCAGAGGCAGGCAAATAAAATCATGTGCCACACCACACATATAAACTATGAAGCATAGTTACATACATGCACAGAAACACATCAATAAGCACTGGGTACCTGGGAAAAGCTGGACTGGGGGAGTTGAGCCTCCTGTAGGAGGCAGAAGTAGAATAGTGAACTGGTGTTTATCAGGTAGGCTTCTCCAACAGTAGGCGAGGTGTTGACAGAGGTTTCTGTCCCGCCCAGTCCTGCAACCATTCGATCCCAAAGAAACACACAGAGGTCTACATTAAATATAAACTGATTGGCCTATTAGCTCAGGCTTCTTATTAACTCTTAGAACTTATATTAACCCATAATTCTTCTCTGTGTTAGCCATGTGGCTTGGTACCTTTTTCGGTGAGACAGTCATATCTTACTTCCTCTGTGTCTGGATGATGACTGTAGACTGAGTCTTTCCTCTTCCCAGAATTCACCTGTTCTTGTTGCCCCGCCTCTACTTCCTGCCTGGTCACCTCGCCTACACTTCCTATCTGGGTACAAACCATGTCCCACAGCAAGGGTGTGCAGTGAGAGGAGGATTTTTTAAAGGTAGAGAATCAAGCAAGGGTGGCACTTTCAGAACTCATTACAACATTGTTTATTTGAAGTTTAAAATACAGGAAGTGGAGCTGGAGATGGTCCCACAGTCAATAGCATCCATTGCTCTCCCAGGGGACCCAGGTTTGATTCCTAGCACCTACATGGATGCTCACAACCACCTGTAACTCAGGTTTCAGAGAACCTGACACTCTTTTCTAGACTCCACAGGCACCAGCCACACAACTGGTGCACAGACATACATGAAGACAAAACACTGATGAACATAAAATACATAAATAAAATTTAAAGAGGTGCAGGAGAGATGGCTGAGAATTTAAGAGGACTTACTGATTTTTCAGAGGACCAGGGTTTGGTTCCCAGGATCCATGTCAGGCAGCTCACAACCATCTGTAATCCTAGCTCCAGGACATCCTATACCTTTGGCCTTCTTGAACATCTGCACTGGTGTACACAGCCCACATACTGAACCCCCCCAAACACACACACACACCTACACATAATTAAAAATAAAATAAATAAATCTAACATGCAGGAAGCATATGATGAGATGAACAAAGGTTGAGGCTACATGGAGAAGTTGCATGACTTTTGTAGGAGATGGGAGACAAAAAGATAAACAAAACAAAATCTTGCCTCATTTGTTCAATGAATGTCAAGATGCAATTTGGGGAAGATGATTAGACAGATCTCAAAGGCAATTCTTCTGCATTTGCATAAAGTGACCTTTTTGGAAAGCTGAGGTCACATCCTTTCAAAATTAGTTTAATTCAGATTCACCTTTAAATCATCTCTGTTCAGTGGGAATTGTGATGCCCACCCTAAGATTTTGGTGTTTTCTGGCATTGCATTCATTGCCAGAGGCTGTGGGAACAGAGATGTAAAAAGCTTGGTATCTTTAAACCGCATTGTGGTCTCACAGTTTCAGAGACCAAAAGCCTGAAATCAAAACCAACAGGGTCGCTCAGCAAAAATTCATCCTTGCATCCTGGGGTTCTGGAGGCCCAGGCATCCCACGGCTTATGGTGACATGCCTCCTGTTTTAGCCTTCATCTTCATGGCCTCTTTCCCCTGTGTTCCCGCCTCATAAGGACATCAGCCACTGCATCTAAGCCTCTCCCTAAACCCAAAATGACTGAATCCGAGACCCTCAGCTGTCTTTCCAAAGACCTTATTCTCAAGAGGGCCAGGTTCGGCAGTTCTAGGTGAACATCAAGTTTGGAGAACATTCTTCACCGTGCTCTAAGAACTCAAAGAGGCACGGGTAGTGTTGACTGAGTCCGGGTTAATCTTCATATTGTAATTTCCTATCTTATTTTCCATGGATAAATTCTTTCCTTTACTGCACATCAGTCCAGAAGCAAAACCCAGTCCTTTCCCTAGCTGTGGTTTAAATCCACTCAGCAGGGTGACAGTGGGGACAAGGGAGTTCCGTGACACCTTGGAGCAAACGATGTGACACGCATGTCAGCAACAGACACCTAAACGTGGAACATGTATGTGAAACCTGGAACATGTACGTGGTCAGGCTGTCCGTGGAAAGTTCTCTCATGCCAACATCCATCAGACCCTCGAGCCCAGATCTGTTCGGTCCCGCCATTATTTCTGCCCTGGACTCCCCACTTCTGCCTCTCCCCACTGCTGATGATTCCCGGTGACACGGGTTTGAACAGCTGCTTCTGTTCTTTCCGACCCTGCCCTCCAGACCTCATCTCTTATGCATGTCAAAGAGTGGATATGCAAACACAGCTTCCTGGGAAAAGGCTGAGAGAGCATCTCTCAAAGTGCAAGCTGTTTCACACTCCTGCACGGCAGAGAACGATCAAGAGCATGCACTTAGAAACTTTCATATGGGGACCGGAAAGGCGTCCACTCTTTGAAGTGACGGAGTGAACGTTTTCACTTCAAATATGTTTCACCATAATAAACTTGGGATCCTCATTGAAGTAGTTACTAAGTGAGCTAAGGCACTGATTAAGATGGGTGAGTTTATTGATGCCTCATTAGTAGAAAACAAGTAAAAATGTTATATCTATGTCTCTGTGAACATGACATGCTTATGGCACATATATATGACTAAATATATTCACATATTTAATTAGTATGTATGCACACACCATATTCGTCTACTAGAATGCTACTGTACATATTACACAAGTATGCAATTAGTGTATATGTATATAATTGTCCTGTATGTTTGCCATTAAGAATATCTATTAGTATTTTCCCAAATGCTGTATATCAAATACCTCACGTAACCCTCAGAACTATGATTTAACTATTGACACTCCCTCCAATTCCACAAATAAGGAATTCAGGCACAGATGTGAAATCTGCCCTAAGGCTAGGTGAGCAGTAATCAATAAAACCTGTCCCAAGAAGTGTCCTTACACTTAAGCCAATAGTTATCTCCACCTGAGAGCACATACTACAATGGTAATAGTGACATTATCAGAAGGACAATACGTTGATTCAAATACATTTGGGGGGAGGATGTTAATTTTTTTTACAATGACCAAAGCCTACATCTGTAGTAGGAAGCCCAACCCCCTCTCCCACCAATAAATATTATAAAGAAACAATCATACCAATCTCATAACTAGCTAAAAATGCAGTGATGTTTAAAAAACTCAATATGAAACCAGAATAATGTACTGCTCTTGCCAATGGTTCCTGTAATGCCTGATGAGATATAAACCACAGCTGTGTGGTCTTCTCTAGCCTACGTAGTAACTCTGTATGGTAGATAGGGCAACTCTAATGGAAGTATTATCCCTCCTCGTTGACTTGTGAAGTGAAAGTCAGAGAACAAATTGACTGTGTCCAGTCATGTAATGACTTGCTAGTCTTTGTGCTTTTCTGGGGCTGGGAACACATCTGAAATGTGGGAAGAGTTCTAGACTAGCCCCTACCATGGAACTCATTGTGCAGCAGATGCCGAGAAAATGCTGGATGGATGGGTGGATGGATGGGTGGATGGATGGATGGATGGATGGATGGATGGATGGATGGATGGGAGGGGGGGTGGATGGATGGGTGGATGAATGGATGGATAGGTGAGTGGATGGGTGGATGGATGGATGGATGGATGGATGGATGGATGGATGGATGGATGGATGGGTGGATGGATGGGTGGATGGATGGATGGATGGGTGGAAGGATGGATGAATGGATGGATAGGTGGGTGGATGGGTGGGTGGGTGGATGGATGGATGGATGGGTGGATGGATGGGTGGGTGGAAGGATGGATGAATGGATGGATAGGTGGGTGGATGGGTGGGTGGATGGATGAATAGATATGTGGGTGGGTGCGTGGATGGATGGATGGATGGATGGATGGATGGATGGATGGATGGGAGGGTGGATGGATGGACGGATGGATGGATGGATGGATGGATGGATGGATGGATGGGAGGGTGGATGGATGGATGGATGGATGGGAGGGTGGATGGATGGATGGATGGATGGATGGGAGGATGGACGGACGGAAGGACGGATGGGAGGGTGGATGGATGGATGGGTGGGTGGATGGATGGATGGATGGGTGGATGGACGGATGGATGGGTGGATGGATGGATGGATAGATGGATGGGTGGATGGATGGATGGGTGGGTGGATGGATGGATGGGAGGGTGGATGGACGGATGGATGGGTGGATGGATGGATGGATAGATGGATGGGTGGATGGATGGATGGGTGGGTAGATGGATGGATGGGAGGGTGGATGGATGGGTGGATGGATGGATGGATGGATGGATGGATGGATGGGAGGATGGACGGACGGAAGGACGGATGGGAGGGTGGATGGATGAATAGATATGTGGGTGGGTGCGTGGATGGATGGATGGATGGATGGATGGGTGGATGGACGGATGGATGGGTGGATGGATGGATGGATAGATGGATGGGTGGATGGATGGGAGGATGGACGGACGGAAGGACGGATGGGAGGGTGGATGGATGGGTGGGTGGATGGGAGGGTGGATGTGTGGATGGATGGATGGATGGATAGATGGATGGGTGGATGGATGGATGGATGGGTGGATGGATGGGTGGATGGATGGATGGGTGGATGGATGGATGGATGAATGGATGGATGGGAGGGTGGATGTGTGGATGGATGGATGGATGGATGGATGGATGGATGGATGGATGGATGGGTGGATGGATGGGTGGATGGATGGATAGATGGATGGATAGATGGATGGATAGATGGATGGATAGATGGATGGATAGATGGATGGATAGATGGATGGATGGATTCCAGCACTGCACACTTTCTCGTATAGTCTACCTTTGACCTCTGTCCTCATCTGAAATGCCATTACATTGTACTGCCCAGTCAGGCCTTTGGAAGTCTATCTTCATTGTCACCTTGCTTCAAGAGATGGCATGCAAAGATGGAGAACTTTCAGGGAACCATTCTAGCAATGTGCATACGTGTGTCAAAATACACAGTTCGCCATGTAAACGGTATGATTCAATAGCATTTAGTCTATTTGCCATGTTATCCAACCCTTGCCACAATCTAATTCCATTATACTACATCATCCCAGAGAGAAAACCAATCAGCCCCTGGCAACCACTAATCTACTGCTGTGTCTATGGCTTGGCCTCTTCTGGGTAACTTCATAAACAGACTCACAAAATACGGGGCTTCTTTCACAGAGCAGAACGCTTCTGAGACTCGTCCATGTTGTGAAACGTAATCCTTCATTTCCAATTCTACTGTATGGTTAGACCCTGTAACACTTTTAAAAAAGAAAGTGGGTCTCGGTAGGAACTGAGGTGGACTGGGGCGCAGGAACCTAAAGCCTGACTGACTTTGGACCTCTGTCTTTGAGAAGTGTGTTTAGGGAGGACACCGAAGAGCTGTTTCTCCAGGTGATGTGGAAGACAGGTTTTGGCTGAGCTCATGGGAGATCTCGTTGAAGAAGGAAGTTAGAGTGGGGAGGTACCATCCAGGGACTCAGGCCACCAGAACCCTGCCCTTCAAGAAGAGTAAGGCATGCTTCTCTCCAGAAGGAGATTTGTAGACATTCACCACCCCAAAGCTAGGCAGCGTCTCAAAACCACTTACATGCCGTGGGCAGAAGAACAGCCACAGAGCACTTATAAAGGCACAAAACTAACCACTCAGGGAAATTCACTGAGTAACTTAAGCCTGTGTCAGCTGGCTACCCTGTTTTGAGGGACCAGATGCTTGTGAAAAAAAATAGTTAGGATGAAGTCGCAGTTGATGGTACTGGCTACAATTTGTAGTACAGAGAAAAGGCTTGATGCATCCTCTCAACTTTATTTGGGTAAGCAGTAATTATGTTTATGTGTTTTAAGAGACTCCTAATTGCAAGATAATGCCAGCTCTTTAGGGACCATATTGTGAGCCTCCTTTTTCTCCCCAATAGGAAAAAATGTATAGTTATAATTCTTTTCATTTAAAACTCAAATTAGCATAAATTACCTAGAAGGAAAAATTATCTAGAAAGGTTCTGAATGTCGCAGACTCTCAAGTCATTAGACTTAAAATCCCAAGAAGAGCGCAGACCAGTGCTTCGAGCTGGGTTCCAGTCCTAATGGACGGGTGCTCAGACAGAATTCCACACACAGACCAGTGTGTGAGGCAGAATGTTCTTAAGAGAGGAAGACTGCATTTCTGTGTTTCCCCAGGAGCTGACTAAAACACATTCCATTTGGCCCTGACACAGAAATTGGAGTTCTTGGGACCGAAAAGGGAACGTTATGTCTTTAAGTATATCAGAGTGAACGTGGTGTGCATTTTACAGAAATCGTGTGAAGCTTCTCCCTGTTACCTTTCACCCAGTGATCAACGAGGCAATTGTGGGACCAAGATAACACAGTTATGTCCCATTCCATACCCATCAACCTATGTAACCCAGGAAGAAGTCTTCACATTTCACAGACTACTGATCATCCCCAGACCAAGAGAAAAACCTAAGAAATGGAGAAATTTCAAGAAAAAAATACACATTAAAAAATAAGTATTTCAATTCATTTCCATACACATTTTTACCTTTATTTACTTATATTTTGAAATGTTAATATAAAATATCAGCCTGACTTTTGTGCCTCAGGGGACTTTATTTTCATTGACCCATTCCATTACTGAAAAATATTCAAAGAAATATCTTATTGTTTGGTATAGCATTCAATATAATGATATTTGGTAAAGCACTCAATATAATCTAGACTGAATATGTTTACACATTCATTATCATTGAAGGCAGTTATGTCTTCTGACTTCAAAAGAAAACATCCTGGGACCCTAGAACTTTTGTGGGTCATAAATCCATGTCTCCAGCATCTAATGGGCATATTGGGCTTTCAAATCAGTTAGCTAACAAATACTCAGCCCAACATGGTGAGGAGGGATGGGAATGAGGCCCAGGGAGGCAGGAAGAAATGATCGATGGGACTCGGTATGCAGTTATGATGAGGAAACTTTAATTTACAGAGCTCCAAGAAGCTGAGACCTGAGTCTTAGAACCCAGTGAGTGGAGGGAAGGACAGGGCACCTGAGAAGTGGCGCAGAGACTTTAGCATGTGGAAGTTGCCACCATGTTCAAGTTAAAGTCCAAGGGCCTGAGTTATAGTGGCAGGGGACGCAGTTCAGAAAAAAAAGAGTTCACAAAAGAACAGGAGCAAGAACGAAGCCGCTGACGTTGTGAGGTACCACGCACCATCTAACCGTATAGTTCTTAAAAGGTTTTATGTCACATTAGTATGATTTCCTCGTGGGCTGGCCTGTAATATTTCATTTCAAATGCTCTCTCTTTATTTCTTATTCCCACAAAGTGGCGGTGAGGGATGGGTTCATAAGGATAATTAAAACGCACCTTCCGTGGAGCTGCGACCATGTCCCCATCTCGCTCCTCATAGCCATCATACCCCCTCCCCCTGACACTCTGCATTTGTAAAAGGTGAAAGGAGATTGGCTGGCATTCGTGTTCTGGACTTTTAAGTCGCCCCAGCCAGGTCTAAACATCCTGACTGCCCACCCTAGTCCGGACAGCTAGTTCCCTAGTAACAAATACCAGAGGAGAGGACCCATTGGGTGGGAACTGAAATCAGCATTTTAAAATTATTTTCGGTTTGGTGTTGAAGTCACATGCTCCTTCTTCTAAAATTGGCACCAATCCCAGTGGTAGCTTGTAGTACTTTGAAATAACCTCCCAGATATTTTTAGTGTTTCTTCTGTGAGAATACCAGTGTTTCAGAAAAAAAGAGGGGGGGGGGCACAAGAGTAGAAAACGCAGACCCTGGAAATGTTCGTAGACGTGCAATAAACGGAACAATTACTCAGGGACAAATTCCCCAGACCCTGTACTGGGAATTCAAATAGGAGGGAGATGAGGCCTGCCCCCAAGACACCCACCGAAGTCTGCAGAGAACTTGGAAGGCCGCAATGGGCTCTAATCCACATCACTGCTCAGATGAGCCCAGGACACATGGGAACACAGATACAACTGTGGGAGGGGCAGGTAAGAAAGACAGGAAGTGAGGGACTGGTGACAGTTTCCCAGAGAAAGCAAACCTCACACGGACTGCCAACTATTCATCTGGTGCCCACTTCCCTCCTTATCAATGCCACCCCTACTTATAAGCTATAAATTTCAGTTGCCCACTTGGCGCATTCTAGAACATCCTGGGGGTCTCAAGAGAGGCTGTCTAGATTAGGCTGCCCTGTGGAGAGTTGTCTTGAGAGCATTAACTGTGGTAGGAAACCCCCATTTTAACCGTGGGTGGGGCCATTACCTAGGCGGAGGATCCTGGCGTCTATAACAGTACGGGGGGGGGGGGGTGACTGAGCACTACAGAGCACACAAGGGTTAACTCTTGGCTCTTTGCTCTTGACCGTGGATGGAATGTAACTAACAGCTTGAAGTCGCAGCCACCTTGTCTCCCCAAATGGGCTACAACCTTGAATTGTGGGCCACATAAACCCTCTCGTTCTGAAGTTGCTTTTGTCGGGGTATTTTATCACAGCCACAGGAAATGAAACCAAAAGCGTGTGTAATAAACCCCACTGGTAGGCTGCGTTTTTTTGGTTGCCCCAAGTCACCGGTGACTGCGATCTGACCATTGATACATGACGGGACATGGTGATGGCTTTGCCAGGGATATTTCTCTTTGAAATGGAGAACATTGCAAGTAGACCTAGCGGGGTTTCTTTTCCTTCCTCTCGTCCTTGTTCTCTGCAGCCATTTGGACTGCTAGGTGATCCTAGGATGCAGGAAGTGAGGAAGACAGAGCGAGAGCAGATGGCGGGCTGGAACCTGTGGATGACCACGGTGCTCCCCATAGAACTCCAAACAGTTAGCCTTAGGATCCCCTGTATGGGAATAAAATACATAAGCCCATATACCTGAGCTATTATGTTGGTCTTGCTGCGTCCTAACCTATCTGCACCCATTAAACTCGGTTCTAAAGGATCAGTTTACAATGTCTGGGTAGACAAGGGTCAGAAGGGAGAAGCTCTGTGCTCTAAGGTATGATGAACACTCGGGACTTGCAGGCAGTTCTACCGTTTCAGAATAACGGTTGTGAACATGTAGCCACGGGCAATGCTCCTTCCTTAGCAGCTCTAGAGCAGTCAGCTCAAATCCTTCTTTTCCATGAATTCTTCCATTTTTTAGTAGGTTCCAAACTCTGATTTTATTGTATATATAATAAAACAGCCATGGCTGTTTTCAGAGTGAAGCCACGCTACTAGCAAGGTGTTGCGCTTTCTTCAACAATGGCAAATCCAGAAAGACCATGCCTCGTTTTTGGCTGCCAATTATCACTGTCAATGTCATCAATCACCGCTTGGATTGCTCTCTGGGCTGGGCTGCAACCCCTGTGTCTGTATATGGTATGCAAAGGCACTGTGCAGCCTCCTCTGCAGGATTCCGTGGCGTTGGCATGTAGCACTGTAAGGCCACCGTAATAGTGTCTCTGGGGAAAACCTCACAAAGACAGGGTGGAGAGCAGGTTTGAACACAGACACTGCAGCACATCCTCCCAGTCAGCACAGGACAGGCCACTGGAGTGATGGCCAGCTGCCCTCTGACACCAGAGCTGGATCTGTATTTCCTTGCTTGTTGTCTTGCTCGTTTATTTCTTATTTAGTGCTTGTATCCTCCCTAAACATCCGTGAATGCTTAAGTCATTGCTCACTAGTTTCTAATGTGATTTAATAGTAAGAACAAAATTTTTCTAAAATCTTTGAAGAAAATCATGCTGTTTTCTAACTACAGGGATTTTGTGGTGGAGTTTCCTGGGAACTCTTTGTGTTTTAATGCTGGTGACATATTGCTCTTCTCCAAGGCACAGGGCTGCGTTTTCACAGCCCCTGTGTCCTCTGCCCCCCTGGTGATGGTTTACAGGGATGCAGAGATCCTACCCTAGAAACACACCTACCGCAGGGCCCATATCTGTGCCGCGAGACCACAAAAGGAAAACAATTCTATGACCGGAATTCTTTTTTTCTCACAGTGGGGAAGACTTGGAGGTTTTGGTATTATAGATTGAGCATGGTGCCAGCATTTGAGAGTGCCCCCGGGGTCTTCACAGGACATAGGTTGTATCATGAGCATGGCTGCCACTGGCTCTCAGTTATTGGTAACTGGGAGCTGCAGAGGCCAAAAGATATGTATTGCTTTAATATAAAAGGTTGTAAGAAGTCATGGCATTGTGAGTAATGACAGAATTTTTACCTTTTCTTTTTAAGAGATAGATTTTAAAATTTAGCATTGACCGCACCTTTGACCTGACGTACCTGATGAGAAGGCTCACGTCCTTGGTCATGAAAACACAGGAGAGACACTGCCAAGAGCCTTGTGCGCAGGGTGGGACTGTGGGGAGGTATAAGTGCCTCTTCTCGACACTCTACTCTGAACCCTGGTCACTAAGGTGCTCTGCATGAGCCCAGCTTTAGAATGTATTTTTAGAATCAAAGTGTATAGACATGGGTACCACAAAAAGAAAATTACAGGAATTGCTCCTATATCTGTTCATGATGCTGAAATAGATAGATAGATAGATAGATAGATGCATACATACATACATACATACATAGTTTTAACTCTCTCCAAATTTGCTCAATATGGTGATTACTTCAACTCTGCTCAGAGTTGCTGGAAACCCTTCCCTGTGGCTGGCTCTCCGAACTCATTTTTCTTCCCCATCTTCAGACCAATACCCATTCCTGTTGTCTTCATAAACTTTGTCTTAGTTTGATTCTATGTCTCATTATATACACTTGATTTGTATTTTGGAAATCTAAAAAGGTTTTTTGGCAATTCATTTAACAAAAGTATCACCTCGGTTCTTGCTGTGTCCTGAGAAATGGGATCGGCATACTGTTCACAGAAATAAATAAGAAGCCCTCCGTACCATCTGGGAGCAATTTGGTGTTGCGAAGAGACATATGGATGAGCAGAGAGATGCCGTATTAAGTAGGCGCCATTGACAGGCATGCACGGGGCACCGGCTGAGCACAGAGAGGACCCTGGCAATTTCTACGTCGAGCAGTTCTAGTAGTTAAACAAATACTTTAAAAATAATCTCTGAGGGATAAGAGGGGAAGGTCCCCATGCTCGGGGATGGCGTGGGGCAAAGGGACAGGGCAGTCAGGCCACCGAGCCATGGGAGAGCAGATGGAACGGACACTGAGTACCTGAACTGTACGCTGGTTCTGAGCAGCTGAGATGTAGGAAGGAACGCAAAACGGGATGATGCTAAGGGGAGGACAGGTCGGCATTGCAGAGCGCGGCGAGGAATCTGGGTTTTAGGCCCGGACAGAGGGAGCCATTGGCGGTATGAGGGTACAGGCACTTGATCGTATTGTTCTTAGAGATGTCGGCCTGGAAGTGGTATAGATCATGACGTGGGGGAAGATACTGAGGCAGGGAAATTTAGAAGGAGGGCACAGCCTGCAGTTAAAGGGCATGAGAGATGGAGGTTGCAGGAAAGGGGAGGTGTCTGGAAGCCACGTGGACACAGTCCTGTCCTGCTCCTGATTACGGTGAATACTAAGGTGGCTGGCCTGTTAGAAGTGTTTCCTCTGGAAGAAAATCCAGTGGGCAATTGGGGGGATTTCCTCCCTTGTAAGTCTGCTGAGAGATGAACACTGTCAGGGCTGATATTCCTCCTCTGGACACCATATAAAATTTCCAGACAGGAAAAGGGGAGCAAGCAAGCCCAAGGAGGATCCATACCCCTGGCCCATTTCTCTCCATTGCAACCCTAAGCTGTCTTTTGCCCTTGACCAACCAGAGCCAAGGGGGCAGAAAGCACTGTCTGTCAGCAAAGCACCACCAGGCAGAGGTCAAGGCAGATGCCAGCTCTGGGTGCACAGGCCCAAGTCAATCTTACTCTGGCTGTGTTGGTGCTCCATTGCTTCTGCCTGAGCGTGTGCAGCTGTCTCAGGTACCTAGGCATGGCTTGAATCAGCAGCGGAATTACTGCTCACAAGAAGCAGCAGCTGGAGGCCTTTTTACAGGTGACTATAAAATCCAGTCCGGCCATCCCTTCCCCTAGAAACAGAAAAATCAGGAACAATAGGCATGTCTGCATAGGATGGACCATAATCTCAGTTTAAGATTACAGTCAGAAGCTGTAAGCGAGAGGCCACCAACTCCTCCAGGGACTTCATTAAGTGGACGAAGTGACCGAATAAAAATAACCAATAGTTATTAAGCGGTTTTCATCTGTCACATGTCAGGGGCACACAACACGAACCACACTCCTCCTTGGCCAACCTCTGGTGATGGCTATCATCTCCCTGTTTTAAACCGAGGCTGGGATGTGTCGCTTGCTAAAGCAAGTCCGTCTAGCAAGTGGCAAGGCAGGACTGAGCTGAAGCAGGCCAACCTTGTATATACTTATAGTCAACCGCTTAAAGTCTTGATCGGAAGAACCAAAGCCATATGCCCATCTGGAGTTAAAGCGTTAATGTTAGGGACTCATGTCAGGCTCCTGGCTGCTGATTACCCTCACTGTGGGTGTGAGTGCACTCATAACTCAATCAATGGCTGTGCATAGGAAGCTCCCTACCTGTCTAAGGACAAAACGATTGTCCTTACCTGAACCATGTGGTTGAGCACCCCAAGCACACCCTGGCCTCTGCTCATTCCCTGTGCACTGAGTGCCATCGTGCCGAAGGTGGAAAAGCTTGAACCGTCTCAACTTTACCGTCAACTACCAGAGGAGAATTCTGCGTGCTCTTCTTCGGAAGTAAGAGCTAGCATTAATACCCCCTCCGTCTACACCACTACAACGCTTTGATATGGTTAAAGCTGGGGGAAACGGGGTCAGTAATAAAAACTAGAAGCCTGGAGAAACACTTCCAAAAGTGGGGAGGAGAATTATTCTACTTTTCTTTCATGGTTTCTGGGTACCTGGGTGGAGTGCTTTAGTGGGGTCAGAGACAGAGAAGCCTGATTGTCTTGGGGGATTAGAGGTCTGTGCCTGAGAGGAAGCAAGGAAGGACAAACAAGGAAGTTTGTCCTTCTTATCGGCTACCTTTCTGGGTTCTGGCTGGGCCAGTAGAGCTTCCTCAGGAACCCAGGCAACATCTGGATCAACCACTGAATGGCTTTCCCTTAAACAAAAGACATTTGCTTTTCTTTAACCTGATTTTATTACAGCTATTCTGGAGGTGGGCATTTGATTTGGGTGGCCTCATAAATTCTACTCCAGCCCCCGAATTCCGTAATTCTGTTTCCTCTGTTAACACATGAAAAGCAACTATACAAGCCTCTTCGCTTTCTTTATACTTTTCTTCTCCACTGCAGTCCTCCTCGGCTTTAGTGTGTACCGGTCGCCATGGAAACAGCGATGTCCTTGCTGCGGACAGAACTTAATCACAGCCAAAAGGGTGAAATAAAGCACTTTTTTTTTTTAAAATCTCGGATTGAAATTTGTATCATGATTCATGAAACGGAAGAGGGGAAGTAGACTTAGAAAAGCGGAGGATAAGAAGGTGGGGGAGGGGAGGGGAAAAGCAGGCAGAGGGGGAGGAGGCAGAGACGGAAACTGGTACCCGGTGTGTAGGCCTGAAGGACTGCTGGCTCAGGGCTGTGGGTTGATGGACACAGCTCTCTTACTGCAAAGCAGCCTGGTCCGTTCCAGACCTCGACACTCTGTAAAGCCAGGAAAACAGCAGCTCCTGGCAGCATGGGATTGGAGAGACGCTTGCCCTAGGCTCTCTCCTACCACGAGTCTAAGATTCTGCTATTAGAGGTAGATCCCATCATCCCAAAGGGTTGGCTAACTGCGCTAACAACCTAAGCCACAACCTCCCGCTATTTTTGGAGGCCGGTGTACTCAGATCCCTTCCAGCTCTTGGCAGTTCGTTGAGGCCTGGGCGCTCTGGCATTTAGCAAATGCGTAATTAAGTCATAGTTTTCTGAGACATTCCCACCTCTCCAGGTTCCCTGTGGTGCCGCCCTGTCCGTGGGTCCTCTGTGTAGCTGGCCTGTTTACCTTGAAGTTCATCCAGGTTCCTAGGGGTGGAAGCCTGGGTGGTTTCTGGTTCCTCTTTTCAAAAGGCATCCAAACTTTAAAAAAGTTATGTAGAAGGTTCTGAGAGGAACTCAGGAATACAAGGAGCTCATTATCTTCGCGGTGATCAGCTTCGACTATACAAGTAAATACTGGAAACAACATCATGAGGAACACAATTGATTCCACTTACAACTAAAAACAATGAAGTCCTATAAGAGTAGTCAAATTTTATTTAAAATAAAGAAATCAAAATGTGTTCAACCAGTGGGCTTAACTGTGATTCCCGGGGACTGATAACTCGGGGAACACTAGGGTGAGGTGTCGCTGTAGCTGCTTTTTCATTTCGTTTCGGTTTTCAGCGTTGTAACGGGGAGAATCAATCCCACTTTTCCAAAACTGTGACTTTGACTTCCCCTCCAGATCCAAGCCAGCTGCCTGAATCGGATTTCAGCTGCGGCTGGCGTGCTGGAGATGGTATCTCCTGTCCCTCTTTCAAATAACTGATTGGCTTCCCGCAAGGCACTGCATGCTCTCAACACGGAACAGGGATGGCAACCGAGACTGTCAATTGGATGGCTGGGTTAATAGCCATAGTCCTTGGGCACCCACGGCTTCCAGAATGGAAGTTGCAGCCAGCCTGCAAGGCAGCTGGGTGGGGTACCTTCTGGAGTCCTCCTGGGGGCACGGATACTCCCAGGAAAACAAGAGAACCAGATTCCTATTTTCTTCCCCTTCCTAGGGAAATGTGATTCGATATTTTATTTGCGGTTAGTCATTTAGAACAGATGCATGCATGCAAAGCCTTACATGTTGAGCACCTGCAAGTGTGTGCTGGTGGCTGATGTCCTCAGAAAGGAGAGAACTCAATCAGAACTCCCGAGAAAAGCACACGGGCACACTAGCGAACTGCCGTGTCTTTCAGAGGATGGCTACTGCCAGGGAGGCTCCGACCCTCCGCTCCAGCCTCTCCTCTCTGCTCTCGGGCAGAACACACTCTCGTGGGTCCAGCGCCAATGGCACATTCACGAAGGGATGGCTAGGTACCAAGCACTGGGTTAAGTGTACTGAGACCCATGTTTTAATTTAATCTAGTATCTGTTTATCCTTATAACATCACTGTGAAGGCCGAGCAACAGTAGGCAACTCTTTTTTTTAACTGATGAGGGAATGGAACCTCCAATGAACCAATGAAGCATCTGTCATGAGTTCATCCTCTTGCTAGCAACTTTTACACCACCTTTTACTTGACCTCCACATTGTGAGATGTTTTGCTTCTATCTTCCGATGATTCTCTATTTTTGTCTAGGAATGGGATAAAAGAGAGGAGATTTATGAGTTTTTTTGTTTGATTGATTGATTGTTTCATCTTCTGGTACAGGTCAGAGTAAAGGGAGCACAGAAAGGAGGACGAAGAATCCAACAAATGTTCTCTTTCATTGTTTCCCACAGTAACCAAAAGCAGCTCAAGGAAGGGTTCATTTTGGGTGATCTTTCCAGAAGGCTAGATGTCTATAAAGGTAGTCATGGTAGCAGGAACAGGAACAGGAAGCTGGGAGAATAAGCAGGAGGAAGGGAAAAGCTTCAGTCCCTCAAGGCCTGCCCCAGTGATGTATTTCCTTCACAAGGCTGCATCTTTCCATAACCTCCCCTCAGGGCCACCAGCTGGGAACCAGTGTCCAAATCCATGGGCCTATGGGTGAAAGTTCATTTAAATCACTACCTCAACTCAACGGCTCAGGGATGAGGTTTTAAGACAGTTTGGATGGGCAGAGGATGTAGCTCAGTTGTTAGAGCCCTTGCCTAGAACCCAGGAAGCTCTGGGTTTGATTCTTGATGATGTGGGAAGTGCTTCTGCGTATGTGCTGTGTTTATTGGTTGATGAATAAAGCGGTATGGGCCAATGGCTTGGCAGAGTAAAGCCAGGCAGGAAATCCGAACAAAGATAGAGATAGAAAGTAGGCAGAGTCAAAAAGATGCCATGTAGCTGCTGAAGGAGAAAGATGCCCAGAGCCTGCACCAGTAAGCCACAGTCCCATGGCAATACACAGATTAATAGAAATGGGTTAATTTAAGAAAGGAGCTAGCTAGGAATAACCTAAGTCATTGGTCAAGCAATATAGTTTCTGTGATTATTCGGGTCTGGGTGGCCAGGAAACATATGAGCGGTCTCCCTTTATATTTCAGCACCACACAAGCCAGGCGTGGTAGAATGCAACTCTAATCCCTCTGCCTGGGAGATAAAAGTAGGAGTTTAAGGTCATCCTCAGCTACAGTGAGGTCTTGGTCAGGCTGGAATACAGTAGAACTTACCTCTAGGAGAAAAACTGTCACTGTGGTTTGGTTGAAACATAGGCGAGATTTGGTTTCGGTTGGACATTTGTGTGTACGTTAAGTGCCAGATTGAAAATTTCTGAATTAATCTTTAGATGGTAGAGAAAATGACGAAAGAGCAGCCAAGCTTGAGAAAGAAGATGCCACACGTGGAGGCCGGACTAATGCTGCAGTTCTTGTGGGGGAAAGATCAAGGAGGGACCAGAAAAACAAAACCTATATGTATTCCCCTAGCAGGGGATGCTCAACGGCATGAGCCAGGACTCCAAGTCTGCCACCATCAGGAGGCTGAATCAAACTGTCACCGCTGAGCTGCAACCCAGCACCCTGTGACTGACACCTTAACCCCTGGACAGTTCCTGTTTGATAGGGACTCTTTTCACAGTCCCCCAGTGCAGGAAGAGACTGAATAACAGGAGCATTATCTGCACAGCAGCTCACGCTAACCCTCAGGAACAACCCAGGCAGGTCTGGGCTATCCTCCTTAGTGTGGCATAAATTACATGCCAGGAAACTGCACACAACGACATTTACCCTTAAAGTGCTTCTCCTAGATGGACACCTGCCTCCCCAAGCCATTGTCTTCCCTGTAGGTGGTAGTCTACTAATTGACCAGTCTGCTTTCTTCCCAAAGCACATTCAATACACTGCTTTTCCTGTTCTTGTCAAAGGGGTGAATTCAGTCACCACCCGCCAGTTCCTGTTATTGTAGTGACCGGTTATCTAGCCCGTTAATTTTCACGTGTGGCATCAGAGGCATG
Organism: Microtus pennsylvanicus; assembly: GCF_037038515.1. NCBI lineage: Eukaryota > Metazoa > Chordata > Mammalia > Rodentia > Cricetidae > Microtus > Microtus pennsylvanicus. The sequence continues at coordinate 2,092,062 of NC_134600.1, read as the reverse complement.
TGGTGAGTCCAGAAGAGTGGAGGGGAGAGCCCGGAAATAGTGAAAAATAGAACACTGTGAGTTTTCTCAATGGGACAACTCTAATGTTAAGTCACAGTCCCTACAGGGAGCTAGGAAGTGTCTCCAGGAACATTTCTTGGAGAAATGTTGACATCCAGGAGAGACAGGCTGCTCAGCCCAAAGTGACCCCATCTGTAACACTGGGTTCCCCACATTCACGAGCTAGGAACCTCAAGGGGCAAGGAAGAGATGGGAGCAAAGAGCTTCGAGAAGTGGCTATTGGTGGAACAGACGCAGCTTACACGTCTGGGGAGGACGTTGACTTTCATAGCACACAGGTGTCTCCACTCTGGAAGCAAAATCGCTCTATAGGTCTACATTTTCAATGTTGCCTCCCTTCCTCTCTCCATCTAAGTTTTCCAAGGTAGTGCTTTTCACTGAGAAGCTCCTTTTGAAACCACAGCCTGTCTCAGCTCTGTGGAGCAGAAATGAAAAGGAAATCTGTCACCCCTTACCCCAGATCTCAGTGTTAGAAGTGGAGAAGCATCAAGGCCAAGGCTGAGGTAGAACCCAGTGGGAATTTGGAGAGAGAGGCTTGAGCAGCTGCTCTGGTCCCAAGAGCATTGGTTTGTTTGATTAGCAGAAGAGTTCCCATTCCAACACACCAAAGACACCTGAGAACAGAGATTAAGGTGACCCCTAAAGATAAGCAGACCTCCAATCCCATTTGTCCTTGATCCATCTTCACTGAGCTGCCAGTGAGATGAATCTATAAGCAAACACCACCATGTCCGATGAAACCCTGTGCTTGTCATCTGGGCTCACGCCCATTGTCTTTTAAGGCTTAGCTCCCCAACGCTTCATTGCCAAGTAAGACTGACCTGTTTGGTTTTTATCCATCCTTTTGACCTCCAAAACAGGCAAGCGAGCACTGAAGAACACGTATTGCCCCCCCCCCCCCTCTCTCTCTCTCTCTCTCTCTCTCTCTCTCTCTCTCTCTCACACACACACACACACACACACACACACACACACACACACACACACACATGTATTTCTTTCTTGCAGTGCTCGGGATTGAACCTAGGGCCTTTTGCATGCTGGGTGAACCTTGCAGGACTGAGCCATGCCCTAATCCCTTAATAGGCATTTCTTAGACAAAGCACCCCACCCTGCTGAGAGTAGCAAAGCATCCTCAAGTCCCTCTGACTTTAGTCAACCAGCTGCAGCATTTAGCTTCTGGGATCCAATTAGACCTGTGATGTCATAGCTGCTGCACCTCCCCCACCTTGAGTCAGGATATCCGCCTCTGTCGGTCTATCTATCTAAGCCAGACTTTGTACCACGGGTCGGTTCCTTGAGTGTAAAACTTCCCTTGCATTGATTATCTGTGCCCAACCATCACTCACAAGACAGAATGAGTATCTGAATGAGTGAACCCTGAAAGCTGGGTACCCACACGGCCCCAGTATGACTTCAGAATTATGGTAATCATGTGCAAAAGGAGAAACATCTTTATAAGGAGACGTTATGCTCAGATGAAGATGAGAATCCAGGAATGGTTCGGTGGGGCCTTTGTCTGGAGTGACCGGGTTGAGAGCGTTCAGCTCATTGATATTTCGTGTTTATTTACACTTGGCAGAATTTGATTTTTCTGTTTTGAGAGGAAATGTTTTCCACGGAGCTTTATTAAAATGTTCAAATAGTCTCGCAGACATCAAATCGCTCTCAAAACACAGCTCTTTAATGTAAACAAATCAGAAATGTGGGGATTAAATTCCACTTCAAACATATGTGGGTTTGAGAAGAGAGGGCAGCCATGCTTGGCGAGAAAAGCTCCGAGCTGGGCAGAACCTGTTTCCATGGGTACTCAGGATGCCATTCAACCGAAGACACGCCCACCTTGCTGCCTGCAAGGGACCATGGGAGGGACGAGTCAGGGAAGCCCTTCAAGACCAATACTTCAAAGAATTAAAAAGCAAACAAACAGGAAACAGGAAATGCCAACAGCGCACCAGATGCGCTAGACATCCGTTCTTTTTTGTCTTGTGTTTGGTTGCTTTGTTCTTTCTTTTCAGACAGTCTTGTGTAGTCCAGGCTAACACCATATTCTCTCTATAGTCAAGGATGGTCTTGAACTCCAGATACCCCTTTATCCTGCAGGGCTGGAATTACAGAAGTGCATCACCACACCCCATTTAGTTCATGCAAGATAGGCAAAACCTCCAGTTTTTGTTACACCCCAGCCCTAAACGGTCATTGCTATCTTTCAAACCAATGGCCCTCAATACCTGGACGCGCCTTACCAATGCACAACTCTATCAGTAAGGAAAAGAATAAGTGGACTTTATTGCTATTGTCTTATTTGTAAATGCGTGGCAGCTTCAGAATCTGAAATCACACAGGGCAGAGGGAGAACCGCTGTCCTGTTCCTTCTGCTCCTCCGGCTGCAGGAGCAAGCTGAGGTGACTGACTGGCCCCGTTGCGATGCTACTGCCTCCCCCTAACGTGAAGAATTGCGAAGCAAACAATTGGGAAATTACCGATGGCTTTCCTTACCATCCTCCCCTTCGGAGGGTCTAGACCGTCCCTGCTTCTCTGTACAACAGACCCGCTAAGAAAGAAAATTCTGAAAGCACAGCACGTTCGCTCATCTGGGCGTTCCGAAGGCCACGTGGGATTTTTTTTTTTTTTTTTTGACTTCTTAGCTTACTTTCAGAAGCGAAAGCTGTCGTTAAGTAAAGGGAAGAGGCCGCTCTCAAGCATGAATCATCCGGCACAGGCTTCATTAAAGGAAAATAAACTTCTTTGCCAGTTAGTGAAAGGCAGTGGGGGAGGGTGGCGAAGGAATTCCAAACTTTCCCTCCTGGGCAGGAGATAAGGGGAGACGGTTCCCTGCCTGCCTTTTGAAAGAGGACAGGGACAACAAATCTGTTCTAAAGACACAGAAAATAAGACTGCGGTGTGTCGGTGGCTTTAGCCTGGAAATTCTAAATGAATCAGCAGAAGGGAAAACAGAATTAAGGTTTGGTGGTGTTTTTTTGTTTTGTTTTTTTTAATTCCAATATTCCAATGTTCTGGCCCCTGGGTTTTGCAATGCTGTCAAATTTGGGGCCAGGGGTTAGCAGTTTCCTGTCTATGCACAACACATCCCCAAGAAGATGTTACCAAACTTGAAAGTACAAGCTCCAGACAGTTTCCCTCCCCAAATATCTGAAACAACACCACCATAGAAATCTCTGATTGTCACCGCCCCACCCCCTACTGACACATGTCACCCATTTGATCACATATTAGAAACGGCGTGCACCTCTTCCTACGTTCTGAAGGATTTGTGACCCATCCGTAATAACATAAAAGTTACATGTGTAAGACTTTAAGACAATCCTGAAGCCATTTTTGACAATTCTGAATCCTCTCAGCCTCTGTGCCATAGTGCTTCCCCCACCTCCCCTGGGAACCAAGGACCTAACAGCTACACGCGCACGTACTCAGTTCCTGAACAATTACCCATATACGTATGTTTTGGTTCAGTCCCCTGGGAAACGGGGTCAAAATGACCTCTTACCTCATCTGATCTGGCAACAGCTCTCCAGTCAATTATTGGTAATAGCCCTTTTAAATAAGCCAATCATAAAAGTCAAAGAACAACCCCCCTTGTTTCTGTGGCCCCTTTAAAAGTAGACTGTACCCGCTATTCGAGGTCCCTCGAATTCCCGAATGCTGGGGGACCCTGTCATGACAGAATTAATAAAATCCTCATGCTTTTGCATCGGCTGTGGTGTGTGAGATGGTCTCTGACGGCGACTCCTTCTCGGTGTTTGGACGCTAGAGTCCAACAGTGGATGCTCTCACAGCGATATTCCCAGCAAGCTGAAGCAGGAGAAACTCTGGGACCGAGCACAGCCTAAGGTGTTAAATGACTTCCACGTCAATCTGGGTTACAGAGTTGAGGCCCTCTTGAAAAACCAAAATAAGCCCAAACAGAAACCCACATAAAAATATCTGTACTGCTCAGTATCTGACTTAAATGCTTGAAATTACCAGGCGCGAGTGAGAAGGAACCACGGAACATGCAATAAACCTGCTTAGAAGTTTGTTAGAGGGGGCGTGCACAGGCCTGGGAAGTCAGTGTGCAGAGAGAGGGAGGAAGATAGGTAGATGGCGCGTCCAGCTTTTAAAAGCTGCCTAGCACATGCGCACAGGGGTTGATGTGTTACGTCACACACAGATGACTGGGTTCACGCATGCAAGCAAGGGCTTAGCTGAGTCATACGTGGATCACGCGGGCCTTTAACATCCCCCGGGAGCCATTAGGCACTTCTGCCTGAGGGTTTGTCTGCACCTGCCTGATCCCTAGAACCCAGAAGTATGAGCCCTATGTGGCTGAAATCATTACATTGCTTATATCTGAAATTTAGTAGGAGACCCCTAATATCTCTGTTCTGGTATATTTCTTGTTTGTTTAAGGTGGTTTGATTTGGTGTGCGAATTGGTACACACCCCAAGTCTTGCACATGAGAGACACAGTGTTTCTAGCCAGTATCTCCAGTCCGAGAAACTCTGCTACACCAAGAGCCGTTCTCCAGGATCTCGTTCTCAGATTTGTAGTAGATTCAGCTGCTCAGAAGATCACATGATGAACCAGCCTGCCTCCGCCTTCCACCTGAAAGCCCTCTCCTGGTGATGACAGGCTAGCTTCATTCCCACGCACAATTAAACCTGCTTCTGGAGGATTGGATATGCTCCAGCTTTCTACAAGTGAGGCTGTACTGCCTGTTCCAGAAAATGGCAACCGTGTCTCTGTTCCCAAAGGTTGTTAGGACCATCTGTTGTTAGGACTATTTTGTTATGACCACCTTGCAGCCATGTCTTTATTTCACAAAAGGTTGTTATGATCAACTTGTTTCGCTTTGTTCTGCTTCTGCAACCCCCATCTATTTCCCTGCCAAATGCCCCATTTGGAAACCCTCACTCCTGACCTATGAGAACTCCTTCACCAGCCATTACCAGGGTTGATCTCTGGGACCCTGGCTTTAGGGAGAGAGAGAACTGGTGTGGCTGAGTATAAAAGGCTTACTTTAGTTAATTTGGCCGTGATGATGATTTGGCCCAGTGATGTTTCTCCACAAATCTTCGGGATTAACACATGGTCCTGTACTACTGTACAAATACTTTACAAAAATTAATTCTGTGCTGATCCCTATGAGAGCACAAGGAGCTAGACACTGCATTTATCCCCATCAGCAAATGATAAGACCGTGGCCCATCAAAGGTAAGCAAGTTGTCTAAAGTTGTAGTTGGTGAATCATGGCAAAGCTAGAATACAAAACATGCAGGAGTCTGGACCTCTGGCCACCTCTTTAGCTGTCCAGTCTGTCCAGCCGGAAACAGAACAGGCTCTAACAGGCACCAGGTGGAAGTCATCTTCCTACAGTATGCTTCCCTTTGCTATTTGCTTTTTCTCTCAACATTATTTCATGAGATCTGTCCACATCGCTGCAATTAGTTCTGGATCATTCCTTTCTTTCATGGCTGGCTATTGAATCACGGCATGAGAATGAGATTACCTATCTTAATACTGAGGAACATTATGGGCTTCCAGAATATTTTCCTATCACCTGCGTTGCTGTAATGAACATTCTTGTACATAATTTCTGTGCACATGTATACTTTTAAGCTTGGGGTATGGGCTAAGTGTAGAATTGTTGAACCAAATAGTCTTCTTATCTTCAAACATTATCACACATTATCTTCCCAAAATGTGCTAATTCACACTTCTACAACAGTTATTTTCCTAACTGGGTGTGCTGGTTAATCTGTTTTATCAACCACGAGTAGGTCTGTGAAGGCATTTGCAGGAATGACTAAGGCGGGGAGCCCCTCTCCCAGACTGAGCGGCATTCCCCAGAGCAGCCTAGATATAGAGAAGAAAGGGAAGAGGAGATGTGGCTTGCCTTCACTTCTCACTGGTGGGTGCACCCATTCTGGCGCTGTTGCCATCATAGCTGACGCTGGAATCCAGCATGTTTGGCCTTCCAAGGGCACTAGCGGACAGCAGCTCTCTAGGGATCTTCCATACCTTCGGCAACAGGTTGCTAGTCCCGAGGCCTCTAGATTTGTGGACTGAGCTGATGGCTTCTCATCCCTCCAACGTGAGATGACCACTGTTGAACCACCAGGCCTTAGTATTTAAGTCAATCGAATGCTTCTTTGTCATGCTATGCACCCAGGCATTGGTTTTATTCTGGAAAGTTCTAATATACTGTGCACTTTCAGACTTCTTTTAAAAAATATGCTTGCTGACTCATTTTAACTTATGACTTCTTGAATACTAATTAGGTTAAAAAAGAAAACTTTCAAGTCAGTACTTCTGAGCACTGCCTGTCCATAAATTTTACAGCCCCCACCCTCTCAGCACAAGACAGGGTCCTTTTGCGTACTTCATGCTGGCTTCAAACCCACAATCCCCCTGCGCGGTTCACAGTGTTAGGGTTGTATGTTTATGCTACAACAGATAACCTCTATTTCTTTCCTCCGATTTGGTTTTTTCCGTATTAATCCGCAGGCACATTTGGTTGTTTATTTGTTTGTCTGCTTGCTTGCTTGCTTGCTTGGTTGAGACAAGGTCTCAGTTGCCCTAGAACTTGCTATGTAGAGAAAGAGGTGCAAGACTTCACTGGGACTTCATATTAAAGTGTGGTCATTCTATAATATTTCCCATGATCGCAGGTGCACAGCAGCAACCCTCACGGGGGTTTCCATTTGAATTGTCCCCCAGTGGTTTATGATATCAAGCCCATTTCATTTGCTTCTTGGCAACTGTGTATCCTGTGAAATAGCTGCTTGAATAGTTTGCTTGGTTTTAGAAGTTCGATTGCCCATCTTGTCCTGTGGTTGGAGTTTTAGTGACCTAGACCCCCAAACAAGTGTGTTAGGAATACTCATTCTCTTAGTGCCTTTTACCATTCCTTTTTTGAATATTAACTTTTGAGATGCGGAATTTCTGTGGCTGCCTTTTCCAATTTGTTTTAGCTGTGATGCTTCTGAGAGCTTTGTCTAAGAATCCTGTGCCCATGTCAGACAGGTATGCATGCTATAGTTCTGTATTTTCCTTAGTGGTCTTAGTTTTGGTATTGGCAACTTAGACAATCATTCAGCGTGGGTCCTAGCCCTGACCTTTGGCTAAGGCTCCCCTGCAGCCTGCAAATGTTCACAAGTCATGCCTTCGCCATCGTTCAGCTAAAAAGAGCTTTCTGATTCTCTTCCGCGTCTTTTCCTTCCTGCTCATCTCCTTTCTTCTTTTCTCTTTGTTCACTTCCAAAGCCCTTTTGTTTTGATTTCTGACTCTTGCTTTAGAGTTCCCCATTTGTCTCTTTTCAGGGGATTCTTTTTAGGAACATCTAACCTGGTAATTCTATACAATTAATATTTTGTTTGGGATAATGGATAGTTCATATCTATAATTCTTTTTTCAAAAATTTATTGCATTTTCTTCATTCATTTATCTTTGTGTGTATGTACAGGAGGATGCATGCCACGTGGCGCGCGTGTGTGTGTGTGTGTGTGTGTGTGTGTGTGTGTGTGTGTGTGTTTCTGGGAGACTTGGTGACAGGTACCTTTTGCTGCTGAACCTGCAGCCAACTCACTTCTACGCTCCTGTGGGTTCCCTCTGTTTTGTGACTCTTCCTCTTCCTCTTCTTTAATTTGCTTATGTTATTCTCTCCCTTGCATCTTTAAACGTATTCCACAGTCCTATCTACTATTTCCATCATCCCTGTGGCTTCAGGTCCTGCTTCTCTTTGGTTTCCAGTGTCTTACTGTCTTTCCTTCTCACAGCCCACAAACTTCACTAGGGATGCCGTTCCTGTGGTTGGATGAGGATCCTTTCGCTCTACCAAATGGGAACCTCAAGCAGAAACGAAATAGCTCCGATCAGGTCAGCAATTCTGAGCTCTTGTGACATAGACGTATGGATCAGATTTGTAAACCTGGAGGCTTTTGTCTCTAAACTTTCGGATCTAGAGGCTCTGAGCATTCAAAGCCAGAGGTTTATGGTTCACAGCCCTGAGAACTTGAATTTATTGGTCCGAAACTTCAAAGCCAGTGAGTTAGGCAGCTCTTGATGCTCAGGTGTAGGCTTCTTGCTGGGGGTTTGAACATCATCAGCTCAGCCCCCAGCCATTGGTGTTACCTCTCCCTTTGTTCAGAACTCAGCATTTCAGTAACCTGTGCTTGCAGCTTGGTTCTTCATAGCCTCTTGATCCCTGTTAACCCCAGATCCCTACTGTTTCTTGCTGCTGCTGTTGTGGGAGGAGCAAACGCTCCAGCAGCTGCTCTCCTGCTCTCTATACGACCAGGACAGCCCAGGATACTGATGACGAAGACCACACACAAACAATTGGAAGGAGCCTTTGCTATGTTGCAATGCAGGAATACGGTGCACAGAAGAGAAGTCTCAAGGGCCGACTTAGAGGCAGCTTGTTTACAGAGCTAGGAAAAGTGGTTGGCGTAACTAGTGCCTGAGTTGAATTCCACCAATTACAGGGTACGTGCACAGCTCCCAGCTCTGCTGATCACAGACGTTACACACACAAAGCAATCTTGGGCTTGGACTAAGCAAACTCAAGCCCAGGCTTTTCCCTTAGTCACTGAGGAGGTCTCCATCCTCACTCCACCCTGAGTATAAGCAGTGTCACAGAGTTTGCTATGGCTTGGCTTGTCTAGAGAGAAAACTTCCAAAACCAATGGACATTACTGAGCTTTACAGGGTATCACTATATGGCTCTGGCTGTCTTGGTTGGCCTCAAACTCACAAAGCTCTGTCTGCCTTGGCTGGGATGAAAGGTGTGTACCACCACAGTTTTAAACGCCTGCTGTGGTCGCAGTGGTCCTTGTGGCTGGAGTGGAACTTTACAGTGACAGCACAGTGCTCAGAAGACGGTAGCGCCAGGCGGATCGCACCCAGCCTAGGGCCGCCAGGCCCAAGCAAAAGATCTGACAGCAGCCGATCAACTACAAAGTGACTCCTTCCTAAGCGCTAGCCTTAGAAAAGTGAAGCAATAACAGATACTTACAGCTAAAGGTCATTTACAACACAAACCCTTCACGGCAGTGATGTTTTTTGTCTCGTGTATATGGCTGCTTTGCCCGCATGCATGTCTACATCTGGTGCCCATGGAGGCCAGAAAAGGACATCAGAGTCCCTGGACCTGGGATAACAGCGGATTGTGAGTCACCACGTGGATGCTGGGAACAACCCTCTTAACCCTCAGCTCTTAACCACCGGACATCACTCTAATCCTATAGTAACATCCTTAGTAGTCCATAATGATGTCTAATCCTTAGCCAGATCTATCACATACTGGACACTTGAAACATTGCAGTACCAAAGGTAGGGTATCAGATTTGTTTTGCATTCACTACCTGCTGTTTGGAAGGATTTCCTGCAAGCTCTGTAAAGATGGTGATGCCACTAAGGGTCACCATGTAGCCACATTGTGATGTAGCTGAGCCTGTTTTTCCAGTCTGTACCAAAAGCTCATAGTCCAAAGAAGGAATTCCTGCCAAGCTGATGGCTTAGCTATTCTGACACCATGATCTCTACGAGCGCGTGATTCAGCTCACCCAGTTGCACCTCTATCCTCCCTTCCGCAATGGCCTTTTATTTGTTCCAGGGCTGGTGGAATCCAACTGCACATAAACATAGCTTAGCATTCCATCAGAGATGGGTGAGTCCCCAGTGTCAATACCTGTGTCCCCTTTCCTATAGCATCTCTCCTAGCCTTCTGTTCTTCAAATTCCACCCGAGGAGCCAGACCATACCTATCTCCTTCACACCACAGGACTGTGGTCCTCTTGGGTTGTCTGGGAAGTGTTCACAGGCGGGAGACAATGCAGCTCCATTTCATTGCCTTCCTTCATGATGTCATGGTGAGTAAAGCCAGACAGAGACAGCCCAGATCCTTCTAGCAATTTCTTTGGGAAAATCGTATCTGCCCTTTCCCATTAGGGTGGGACTCAATATCTCCCCTCTTGTGGGTAATTTAGGGTCGGGAACTTCCTGGTGGGAAGAGAGGTAGCCTTAAACTAGTACTGGGAGCAAAGGCAGTGAGGGCAAATACGTCCTTGATATGACTGTTAGGAGAAAAGCCTTGTGTACCATCTCAGAGGATTCATGACAGGGTATACATATGCTCACAATCATGAGATGGACAGCCTGCGCATGTACAGATCTATATAGACCATCCAAAAATTATGGAATAGTCCTTCTATCCATCAAAGTAAAGATCCACCTTATTCTCACTCCTGGGGATGGCTCCTCCCTTCCCTAAACTCAAAAGACACCCCCCCCCCACACACACACACACTCCCCGCCAAAGAACCTGGCTCTATGGAGCCGTATGATGGCCGGGCCACTGCCTTTCTCGGTGTACACTCTCACTTGTAATAAACCTATATTTTCAGTGTATGTCTTGTTTAGTTCATGGTTCTCCACACCAAGCACCTGGACATTGACTCAGGGACACCCCAAGACCCCTCCGGTCACAATAATCCTATCTTACTTTTGCCTGCCCTTTGAGAATAGTCAGTAATGTATTCTGTCTAGTCTTATAGTTATTTGTAATGTAAGAGCTAATTACTTCATTATGGTCCAAGAGGTTGATTTTGTTTGTTTGTTGTAACCATAAATGCATTTTAAATGTTATTGAATGCACCTTTTTTTTTTTTACCTATTAAGATTATCCCACGGCTTTTCTTCAGTCTGCAACTGTGGTGAATTACTTTAATAACTTTCCTAATGATAAAATGTCTTCATATGCCTTCGAAAACCTAGCTTGATAATGAGGTGTTTTTTTGTTTGTTTCTTTTGTAATTTTAATTGAAGTACTGCTAACTCACTTACTGAACTCTTTCAGAGTGCCACGTTTTAATAAGAAAGTCAATTTGGGAAGCTAAGAAACACCATCGAGAATTTCTCTCCAGGAAAATGCAGTGAAGGTCATGCTGCCAAGAGGAAGTCCAAACTGAAGGTTCTACTGACACCAAGGGGAAAGCTCCCCCCCCCCCCCCCCGCTTAAACAAACAAAACTTCACATTCTAAGGGCAACTGCATTTCCAGCTTTGTGGCCCTGTCTACTTGCCCTTCCGCTGGCTTTCACAAAACAAGCATTCAAGCTGATCGAGATATACAATTTCCTATGACTTTTTCAAATTAAAGATAATAATTAAAAGGACTCGAGGCAGTCCAGTCAGGTGCCTGACTTGTTTCCACGGCGTAGATGGCAGATGGAGTTAGGGAAGGTGACTTGAGGCACACACCATGAGAAGATGCTCATCCTGAAGACTTGGCTTTCTTCCAAAGATCAGAACATGTTCACGAGTCCAAGTATGAAGTCACACAGACAATCCCCTCTGAGCATTGTTCAGTGAGTCTTAGGATTGGAACCTTTCCTGGTGTGTGGTCTAACGGCTCCTCATCTGGTGGTGAGATCAAGTATCTCCCTTACCCTTCTATGCTGGGATTTTGTCTGGCTGGAGTTCACACAGGTCTATGTGTAATGCCATAACTGCTAGGAATTCATGGATGCAACTGCCCTGTCGTGTCCAGAAAACATGGCTTCCTTGAAGCCATCCACCACTGTTGGCTCTGACACCCCTTCTGTTTTCTACTCCACAGAGATCCCTGAGCCTTGGGTGAGAGGTGTTTATTTTATCTGTATGAGTATTTGGCCTGTACCTACCAAGATGCACCACACGTGTGCCTGGTGCCCATGGAGGTCAAAAGAGGGCATCGATTCCCTAGAGCTGGAGTTTTAAATGGTTGTGTATCTCCTTGTAGGTCCTGGGAACCAAACCAGGTCCTCTGTAAGAGCACCAAGTGCTTCTAACTGCTGAGTCATCGCTCTACCCTTTATGTTAATCTCTTAAAAGATGCAAGGGTAGGTAACCTTTCATTTCTGCTGCGGAGATTTATTCCAAATTTGGTGACATAAAAATGACAGCAATTATCTCAAAGTTCTGGAGACGGAAGTCCAAAACGAGTCTTTCTGGCTGCGATTAAAACGCCACCAGAGTCATGCCCCCCCCCCCCCCGGGGCTCGGGGAGACAGTCCCTTGGTGTGTATTTGTTTTGACGTTTCCGTCCATTAGCGGTTGTCTTCATTTCTTCCTCATGTTCCCCTTCCTGCCGGCAATCACGTCACTCTCCTGTCTTCCTTTTCTATCTATGAGGACACACGTGATTACCAGGAAGCCACTATACATAGGATAGTCTGCTAGCTCGGGTTCTTAGCCGGCACCTGCATGCAATGTTTGCTGAGGCGAGGTTCGCTGGCTCCAGAGGTTATGGCTTGTCCCTTTCAGGAGTCGCTCTTCCACTATTGCTACAGAGAGAGTGTTCTCTAATCTCCTGCTCTTGGGGAGATTATATATGTGATTGGAATCATTCAGTTGTTAAATAGCTGATAAAAATTGTGTGGAACATCTTTGCAGTTAGACTTTTACTTAAAATACGGCCAAACTTTGAGTCTGTATGTCTGCTTCAATACAATCACAGCAATATTATTAAAGTATCCAATTATTAACTTGCAGATTAAGAATATAATTATATTTTGCTGTATTTTGCTCATACTTATATCCCTCTATGTAATTATGTTATATGTTCATATCTCATCAAAATATTTCCATTCAAATGTTATTAAATACTCTCATTTAATTATGCCACCAACTAGAAATACAGAGGGTGCCTTTCTGATTCATAATTCCTTGTGTTATTTTATTTAATTTAGAAAAGTGCCTGCAGTGGTTCCAATATCAAAACTGTAAAATCAGAGTTGATGCAAAGGAATCTAGCTTCCAGCCTTGTCCACCAACCCCATTTTCTCCCTCAACGTGTAAGTCGTCATTTTCATGACGTTGAGGGTGACTGTCCCAGGGTGCTATTTTTCCTATGAAAAACTATAGGTATGCATGCATTAATTCTTGACATTTATATAAGTAAAACAAAGAATTAATGCATACATTGATGACAAGGCTCCTATGCTCAGCCTTCTGTGCTATGGAACTCGATATGGATGGTAGTTAAAATAGACCGGGTGGTTGAGGTTCATGAAGGGACATTGGTCGCCTCAAAAACCACCTTGCTGGGGTTGAAATCAGACCTGCTCACCAGAAACCTAGTGTGTCACTTGGACCTTTGCCATCATGACTTTAGAATGCCACCAGACTTGTTCAAGAAGATATAGTGGGGAAGAACTGTAAGCAGATATCTCTATGTTTGTCTGTATTATTTCCCATATAACTTAGATATTTCTTCTTATCTCTGCTCAAAGTTGTTTTATTTTATTTTGTTTTTGCCCTTGTAAAATAGCATCTTTGGTTTCATGATATCTTTGAGTTGGTTATTTTTGTATATATGTTATATGTTAGCTTTTATAACTTGTAACTTTATCTGACTGTCTTATTGTTTATAATAGTTTCCCCCTTTTCTTTTGGGTTTTATAAAGAGATAATCATATTGTCAACAAATATAGCTTGACCCCAACTTCTCCAATTTGGGCTGTTAATTGCTTTGTTTGCTATTCCTTAATTTTAGTGGTTTTTTTTCATTTACGTATGAATTCAGTCCAATAATGCGCCCAGTGGTTTTCCAAATGAGGTTAAAAATTTAATTAAAAATATTCACCTTTATCTCCATTACACAAGACAGAGTAGGGGCCTACTCTCATTAGCACTACCAACACCTGTATGCTTGCACTTCTTCTTTAAGGAAACACTAAATACAAAAGTGAAAACCTATTTCCACACTACCAGCCCCCCTCCAGAGACAAAGCAGGCGATGAGGAGGAGAGGACATTAACCCTGGATCGTAGACAGTGCCCTCCTGAGGTGGCCCCTTGTGTGATCTTGCATGCAAATTTGCAGCCTCCCAGTTGCAAAAGGACTGCAAAGTTATTAAATACAGTGAAGCCCACTGTCAGTTGTATCAGAATTAGAAACTTCAAAGGTTGAAGGCAAGCTGTATCCTTTACAGCCAAGAAGTTTCCAGAACATACTGTTCAGCCATTCTGCTATCTAAGTATAAATAGCAACAGTTTCCTTTCACAAACTTCTGGGAGAGACTTCTATTTAGTTCTTTTTAATGAATGTTTCCATTGGAATACAAAGTAAAAGTTTTTTTAGTTTCTTTATACATGGTTGTCATTGTACTTTCCTCATACCCACCTCCCCACCAGCCTTTAAATATTAACATCTTAAGGAAGTTTTACAGCTTTAAATATGGATTGTTTTACAGTCCACATGGTTACATATTGTCAAAGTCATGGGATTTACAACACCAGCAGTGAATCCAAATCAAGCCACAGACCTGTGGTGACATTCACACGTCAACTAAGTTAACCCATTGTAACAGGTGGAACACTGCTTTGTGGGATGTTGATAGTATGGAGGTTGTAGTGGTGGGGATATGTGGGACCTTTGACCTTCTGCTCAGCCTTTCTGTGCATAAAAATGACTTGAAAATTAAAGTTAATAAATTAATATATGAGTGTTTGCTAGCACCCATGAACAATCTACCGTTTTCATTTAATAAAACCATATATTGGATACTGTTCTAATTTATTGGTTTACACTTAAATTTTAAAATATTTTATATTGCTATTGAGGTCCATATAACGATGACTCTTTCCTGAGTGATAAAACAATGGCTTGGGAGAAAGGAACATCTTAGTAACCTTTCTGATACTTAGTATTCTCTTCTATCCGGACATAATGAAGACTGCCTTTGTGAGAGGCAGGACATGAGGAGTTGGGGTGAATAGTTCTCACTCCAATGGTAACTTGGCTCTTGGTAAAGGAGAGGAAAACAAAGCACACGTCTGTTGCTTTCCCATCCCTCTAAAGGGAGCTTCTCCAACGAAGGGAAGCCGCGGAAATGCCTGCGCTACAGGCCTGTCTTTCGCTGGGACCTGTACCTGTGAGACTTGCGAGTCTGTTGGAGAATATATTGAAGAGGGCAAGTATAATTCAGTTTTTTCTCAGCAGGAAATGCAACTCGTGAATCTCATCTTTTCAGAGCATGAGTCAAATCAGCAAGTTCTCAATTATCTGTGAGCCAGCTTGGAGGAAGGAGAGGTGCTGGGCCCCGGCTGAGTGGGCTTGGCTCCCTTGGCTTTGGGTCTCCCCTCAGTCACTCAGTGACTTCCTTGTCCCTTCTAATCAGTTCATGAGGAAAACAAATAAGCGTATCCAACACTTGGCGAAGTGTCACAGAACGTTCAGTACATGCACCATCATGCCCACTTTTGTAACCAGGATTAATTCAGCTATGACGTCATTTTCACAATAAACCGTTGTGTTTCTACTAGTAAGAATTCTCATTGGGAACATCCTGTTGGAAATGCCAGTAGCAGCAGTGCCAAGTCCTTCCAGGTCCCCGCCCCTTGTCACTCTCTGTAAGAAAGGCTTCCTGGGCTCCTCCTACTTCCGTGTCTCCTGTAAGTCAGTGTCGCCAATCCTCACCTGTCCCAGATGGCCTCAGTCCATGTCCTCTATAAGTCGCTGTGTCTAGAAGCGGTCTCTAGGCTGAGCCTGGGTATCCCCTGGGAGTCCCACTAGAGAAGTTTCCCCTAGTTCTCTCCCTGTGACAGGCAAGTGGACACAGTTGGGAGTTCTGGCTCCCGTTCTGCCACACTGGCGGGGCATTTGGCCTCATCGCTTCCCTCCCTGTCGTTTTGTTTCTGAACACGCAAAAAGAACAAGTTACACTAAACAATATTTCTGAGATTGGACTAAGAAATTTTCCCTGGGTCAGCCTTGTGTCGTTTACTTTCTTCATGGTTTAGTCGGAAACCGCGGGCTTTCTGGAGTTGTGTGAATACCGACGCATGGAATTCCTTCACTCTCAGAGTGACCCAGGAAAACCTTGAGTGTCTTTCAACCTGAGATCCATGTTTCTCTGCTTTGGTGTGTGCACGGTGATAAGCTGGTGGGAGCGAGAGGCAACTCAGCTTTTCCAACTACGCAGTATCACCTGACTTAAATCCTCACGGCCAATCTGTAAAGTTGGCATCACTCTGTCTTACCTCCAGGGAATCAGGCCCAGCCTAGCTCATCAATAAACATGATCTGACTTCAGAGCCTCTCTCTGACCTCTCCATCTCAGACTGCTAGATGTGAGGAGGATCACTTGGTATCAAAATAGACCTCAGATGAACCCTGGGCTCTAGCCTGGGGCTGTCTTAAAGAAACAATACATTTAGATGTCCTAACAATTGAACAAATACAAGCTTTTCAGGAAGTACGGTCTTACTATAGACAATCTGTGTATACTTGGTGTAATGGCCAGAAAATAAAGTCTTTGCCGAGGATCCATTTATTCTTAGTCTCAACGTTTTTTGTCTTAGCCACACTTGTGTCGCCGCCAAGACATTCTGCGTTCTTTAAAAGTGTGCCTTCTGTCATTCACGATCAACAGAAAATACCAAGTAGTTTTTCTGTGAGACGTCTTCAAAACTGTCCCTTCTTCCCAA
Source organism: Microtus pennsylvanicus (assembly GCF_037038515.1). NCBI lineage: Eukaryota > Metazoa > Chordata > Mammalia > Rodentia > Cricetidae > Microtus > Microtus pennsylvanicus. Next base: position 2,075,530 of record NC_134600.1, on the reverse strand, counting down.
GTCTCACTGTTCTCCTTCAGGCGGGCCCTCACCTCTCCGTCCCCCTCCTAAATCTGTCTTCTCTTTTCAGTGACCAGTGAGGATGAGTCGAGCCCACCAGACGGGACAACTAGAAGCCAGCTAGGACCATGGACAACTGACTGACCTCCCTCAATATGAGGAGAGGCCGGTGGTGTAGGTGACTTCCCCATGATGTCTGAGGGTGAGGGGAGTTTCCTGAGACTGCTGGCCACTCTCAGAATGGCGCCACACCCCATCCTGGGGTGACGGGAGGGTCTGCTGTCTGTGCTGACCAGGGACAGAAGTCAACATGACTCTTTTCAGCTGTACATCATCCTTGCCAGATGGGAAGCTGGGCAGGTACAGGGCAGAGGGCAGAGGGAGGGAGGACCCCAGTTCTTCCACAAGCCTTCACATTCTAGATGTGAATACCCAGGCCTCTTTCAGGTTTCGCTTTCAACTTTGTAAGCATTCTTATTGCGTTTTTTTTTTTTTTAATCCCCAGTGCTTCTGAGAGCGACCTTGAGAGGACCTCTGTTTCTTGTTCTCAAAAGAGCCTGACTGTGCTGATTATCGATAAACCACCCTGCAGCCCGCCTGGCCTCACAGCATAGGAAACAGGCTCCGGCTCTTTTCAATAGAGCCGCAGACAGCTGCAGGGCAGCCACAGACTCTTAGCCAACTGCCCAGCACAAAGAAAAGTTGTTGAATTAAGTTACTGAAAGGAAGCAGGCAGAGGATTACATTAAAAACACCCTGGAGCGTGTTCCCATGGACGAGGGCAAACGCAGGCTTCTAGCAAACACCGGAGGTCCGCATTTCAGACTCATCGGGAGACAGGATGACATCATAAGACAGAGTCAGAGATAAGCATTTCCACGCATTCATGCAGACCTTGCCACACTCATTCCCCAAGCCTTGGGGTTCCAGAGCGGCAAGCACAGGGCACACACGCAGCCACTCTCTGTGTCCCAGGTATCATGGACAATGTTGCCAAGCAGGCATTGCCCACTGAGCCCGTGAACAGGTGCGAAACCCTTCTTCACAAGGCTACACTAGATAGGGAGGTTAGCCCCGGAAGTGGCCCTGCAGTCTCCCTCTGGATGCAGAGGAGGAAACAGCCTGGGGAAGTTCGCTGAATTCTCCACTCCACTTAGGTATTAGGTGCCAGAGATCAAGTACACCCTCTACTTTCAACTTCACCCTCTACTTTTTCTGGTAAACTACCTCTGGCCCTCAAATGCCTACTTTTTTCAAAAACCTAAGAGCTTCTCCAGTGTGATGATTCAGATGATGTCATAGGATGGATGTCTGGCATCTTCCCAGGTGAGAGAAAGTAGGGCCTACAAGGCCTTGTAATATGTGGATGGGCTTAAAGAGAGCTATAGGTGATATATGAACTTTGGCACAATTCTTAATATCTCTCAACTTCCTGTCTGCAAGACACTCATGGCTTCTCTAGAAGAACACAGTAATGGCCTGGTGTAGTGGTTTCATCTATAAATCCAGCATTTGGGAGGCTGAGGCAAGGAGGATCATGAGTTTGAGGTCAATCTGGACTATATAAAAAAAACCTGTCTTAAAAAGAAAAGAAGGAAGGAAGGAAGGAAGAAGGGAAGGAGGGAGGGAGGAAGGAAAGAAGGAAGGAAGGAAAGGAGGGAGGTGATGTGGGATTCCCCTCTGTATGCTGTGACTACCACTGGTGAATAAAGAAACTGCCTTGGCCTGTTGATAAGGCAGAGCAGAGCTAGGTGGGGAAAACTAAACTGAATGCTGGGAGGAAGGAGGCAGAGTCAATGAGAAGCTATGTAGCCTCCAGAGACAGATGCAGGATACTGGATGGAACTTTACTGGGTAAGCCACAGCCATATGGTGATACACAGATTAATGGAGATGGGCTAGTTTAGGATATAAGAGTTAGCCAGAAATACGCTTCAGCTATTGGCCAAACAGTATCACAAATAACATAGTTTCTGTGTGTTTATTTCCGGGCTGAGCAGCTGGGAACACACAAGGGGCCTCTTACAACAGGGAGGGAAACAAAAGAGAAATCACACTCAGTGGCAGGCACCTTTAACCCCAGCACTTGGCAGGAAGAAGCAGGCGGATCTCTGTGAGGTTGAGGCTAGCCTGGTCTACAGAGTGAGTTTCAGCCCAGACTGGGTTGTGTAGTGAGACCTTGTTTTGAAAGTAGAGAGAGTGAACAGAATACAGAAACAAAAGAGAATTCTGAGTGTCCATGATTGACTCCTTTTGTCCCCAGTCTTCTGCTTTGTGACAGAAGCTGTTGCATGCATTTTACTCTTATCTGATTGCTCATTTTTCTCATCAGGGAAAAAAGTCTTAATAAATCTTTTGTCTATTTTGAGCTCCATAGATTCATTTTTTTTTTACCACGCTAATATATACTATATTGCTGGGAGAAGGTAATTACTTGATGAAATTAAGACATTCTGCAACTCTATCTTATAATGTCTCTAATTTCCAGACGCACACAAATTGTATCTTCCTCAAGAAAAATAGTAATTTCCTTTGTTTCTCTGACAAAAGCAGGTAATAACGCTCTTTCTCCTGCAATTATTTTAGACAAATTCTCCAACTCGTTATCTTAGGCCTCTCAGAGCAGTAACGATACATTATTTCCAGTTTCAAGTGTTACTTTCATCCCTGTGTTGCTGATGATCTTTTAGATTGAAAATGATGCTTTCTTTTTTAAACAGCATTGACACCCATTGTCATAGCTCTCCGGTCCCTTCATAATCTGCGAGGGGGGTGGGGGAGATCACTAATGATAATGAATGAATGGCCTTGTGGAAAGAAATTATGCCACAGATAACTCGTCCTCCTCAATACTGAAGCCAGGATTGCTTCGTACAAGACATAAATAGACAAAATTAATGACGTGGAACAGAAAAGCTTAAAGAATCATGACCGGGAGCAGCTTACCAAGTTGTTGAGATGCTTATTAGAATCTCATATTCATAAAAAAATCAAGTATTATTGATCACTTGTACTGTAAACAGCCCTAGTTTGGGGAGCACAAAGTCACTGGGCCTTTGGGAAAGAGGAGGAAAGAATCAATACAGAAGGACGCGAGACCCTGCTCGCACTAGCAACGCCAGACTAGGCGCCAGGTAAATCCTAAGGAAAGAAACTCTATGAGCGCTGGAGGAAAAGACAATATGAGATCTGGGCATAATTTCTGAGTAGGAGAGATTTTAAATGAGCATGAAAAACCCCTTGGCCAAAGCTGGATTTGTTACATTGGCATTTCTGGGATCTCATCTCCGTCTCACATGCTCCTCCCACACCCCACAGAGTCTCACCGCGCCTAGCCTGACTTGATTCTTCCTTCTGTTTCTTCTTTATAACATCACTAACTTTCACGGCCTCAGTCACTGTGATTCAGACAGACTTTCCCACATGAGTCTCCAGTGGGTCAGCATCTCACCACGTGGACGGTGAATCCCACCCTGCCTCCTGCCAGAACCACCCTTCTTCCATCCAGGGTTGACCAAATCTTTTCTGTCTACGCAGGCCCTCTAAACGCCTGCTCCAGGAAGCCCCTCCTTGAAGTCTCAGAGCACCAGAACCATTTACAACTTGCTGCAATCCTGGGTCAGTGTTGTTTGCTCTGCACTTCCCCATCCCTGTGTCAGTGCGACCGAGAACAAGCTCGGCCGGCCATCGGCGGAGATGAAGCAGATTTGCTGACACTCTCAGCAATTGATGGATTTTTTTTTTCTAAGTGAGCAAAACCAATTTTCTATTCCAGACATCTAATTGGGATCTAGAGAAGTAAATGCATTTCTTTTGTTTCTCAGATTAAACTATTCGATATTTAGAGTCAAGGTACACTGTCAAGAAGAACAAAAAGATAAAACACGGGATGAAAGTTTTTCAAACTGTATGTCTTAGGAAGGTCTTGTATGTACCATATACAAACCATTCTTACAACTCAAAAATAAAAGACAACCCAATTGAAGAGAGGACTTGGACGAGGTATTTCTACAGAGAAAACAAATAGCCCGCAAGCATATGAAAATACCCTCTATGTCATTAGTCACTTGGACAAATATACATCAAAACCTCAGTGAGGGGCTGGATTGACGGCTCATCAGTTAAGAGCCCTGGCTGCTCTTCCTGAGGACTCAGGTTTGGTTTTCAGCACTTTCATGGTGGCTCACAACTCCAGGCCCAGGGTCTTGGTTCCCAGCACCTACGTGGTGGCTCACAACCATCTGTAATTCCAGTCCCAGGGGTTCCCAATGCCCACTTCTGGCATCCTCAGGCACTGCATGCATGTGGAACACAGGCGTACACATAGGCAAAACACCCACACATACAAAATAAAAAGGAACAAATCTCAAAACCAGCACAGGAGTACTAACTCATTCTCTAGAATGGCTGTAATAGAATGGGGTTATTTCCCAAGGCAAAAATATTTCCCATAGAAAAATGAGCACCCTGTACATTGATGGTAGGAATGTAAAAAGATACAGTTGCTACGTACAGCGATTTGTTCCTCAGAAAATGATACATAGATTCACCATATGACCCAGCAATTCCATGCTTGGTATATAGTCAAAAGAACTGGAAAAGAGGCCGCCTCATTTCTCCTGTCCTTCAAAAGCGGGCTCCAGTCATGAGGTTTGTATGCATCCCAACCTTTGAGTTTTCCACACTTACATTCAATTCCCTCTTTTTAATTTTAAATTGTATTTTAATGTATTGCATGTGTGTGCGAGCACATGTCACCACCCATGTGCACCTGCTTGTCATAACAACTTGCATGCCACCTCTAAGTTGTGGAGTCAGAAGAGAACATGTAGCAATCTGCTTCCTCCTTCTGCCGTGTGAGACCTGGGTGATGGAGAAGGGAGGCTGCTTGTTGGTTTCCCGCCACCCAGCTAGCTTAGACCTGAAATAATCATGCAGAAACCATATTAATTAAATCACTGCTTGGCCCATTAGTTCTATGTAGTAATATGGGGAGCGGCGGCGGGGCTGCGTCCCCAACACCCCAAGCCGCCTGCCCTGCCCGGCTAGCTTATGCCCCGAAATAATTACACGGACACTGTATTCTTTTAAACACTGCTCTGGCCCATTTCTAATAATCTATGTAGCGCCCCTAGGTGCGCTTACCGGGAAGATTCTAGCCTAAGTCCATCCTGGGTCGGAGCTGGGGCATGGTGTGCGTCTTCCCTGGAGCAGGTAGCATGGCGTCTCTCTCTGAGGTGTCTGCTCCGGAGAGAAGAGCTGCGGAGTCTGACCTCACTTCCTCTTCCTCCCGGCATTCTGTTCTGTTTACTCCACCCACCTAAGGGTGGGCCTATCCAATGGGCCTAGCAGTTTCTTTATTGCTTAGCTAATGAAATCAACAGATTGATATATGACACTCCCACATCAGTTCTAGCTTCTTATTAGCTAACTCTTACATGTTAATTTAACCCATTTCTAGTAACCTGTGTATCACTGCGTGGCCGTGGCTTACCGGGTTAAGTTCCCAGCTTCTGTCTTAGGTGGAGGATCCATCTCTCTGACTCCGCCCCTCTTCCTCCCCACATACAGCCTAGCTTTCCCCGCCTAGTTCTGTTCTTCCCTACCATAGGCTCAAAGCAGTTCTTTATTCATTAACCAAAATGAAAGCAACACACAGAGAGAAGGATCCCACACCGCCCAGGGATTAGACTCAGGCTCTCAAGCTTGGAACCTCACTCACCCTCCACTATCTCTTTGAAAACAAGATGTATTTTATTTTTAATTATGTGTATACACGTGTGACAAGTGCCCATGTGGGTGCAGGTGCCTGCAGGGTCCAGAAGAAGGAGGGCATCCTGAAGTATCCCTGGAGTGCAGGGACAAAGAAGCTGCCGTGTAGATAGATTCTGGGAACTAAATCCATGTCTCTGTAATAGCAGAAAATGCTTTTCAGTGCCAAGCCATCTCTCTAGACCCACCAAACTCTCTTCCTTCCCTTCTTCCTCCTTGCACCCCTTTTTGGTGTGGGAGGTCCTCCTGTATATGTGTTGCTTTCATTGGTTAATGAATAAAGAGGCTGCTTTTGGCCAATGGCTTAACAGAATATAGCCGGGCTGGAAAAGATAGATGGAGAGAGAGAGAGAGTAGGCAGAGTCAGGGCGATGCCATGGAGCCACCAGAGGGGTAAGAGGTGAGCTTCCAGCTGGAACCTTGCTGGTAGGCCACGAGCCTCATGACAAAATATAAAATAATGAAAATGGGTTAATTCTAGACGTAGAAGATAGCTAGCTATGTGCTTAAGCTATGGGTAAAACACTATGGCAAATCGAAGTTTCTGTGTGATTATTTTGGGCTGAGCAGCCAGGAACAAACAAGCAGATGGCCACACCACCTTTCTTTTTAAAATTCCCCCTTTTTTAGCTGAAATGGCTTTCTGTGACTGTGTCCACACATCCCTCAGACTCCTGCCTTTGTCCCTTGAAGGCACAGTAGACAGAGGAACCCATACCCATTCTGTGTCCATAGGACCCAACTGGTCAAATATCCCACATTTAATTGGTGCATAGAATGTGTGTATTAAAAGGAAGGTTGGAAAAACAGACTGGAAACCAACACAAGAGAAAACTTTTTGACTTAAGTAAAGGCCTAATGGAAGAAATTCTTCCCGTTTCTCATAATAATTTAAATCAGGTTGCCTAGTAACCATCTGCTTTAAACTGGTTCTCTATATAAAAAAAAATAGTGTTTTTATAAGAAGCTGTGGATTTCCAAGCCAGGTTTTATAACCTCATGCAGACCCATATGTCTTTTTTATTCCAGGCAGAATTCCAACTGGCTTACAGAGAAGCATGCCCACTGCAAGGTGATCTCAGCGAGTGGAGGGTCCAACGGATGCAGGGTCAGGGCATCCATGGAGTGGTATTAGTGAAAGGGAGCCCTAGAACAGAAAGAGTGTCCTGGTCTGTTTGCTGCAACCTGCACTGGAGGTGTTGGCAGGACTGCCATGCAGGGACCACAGAGAGGTGTCCAAAGAAGGAAGACAGGAACCCAGCCACTGAGATTTAACGTAAGAATTCTAAACCCACTATGGAACGAAACATAGGAGGTGCAGTGTTGTAATATGAAGCAGCGGGCTGAGTCCCCGGCACCCAGCCGCCCACATGGCTAGCTTATGCCCCGAAATAATTACACGGAAACTGTATTCTTTTAAACACTGCTTGGCCCATTAGTTCTAGCCTCTTATTGGCTAGCTCTTATATATTAATCTAACCCATTTCTAATAATCTGTGTAGCCCACGAGGTGGCTTACCAGGGAAGATCTTAACCTGCATCTGTCTGGAGTGGGACTGCCTGACTCGGCCTCTTTCTCCCAGCATTTTGTTCTGTCTACTCCACCTACCTAATTTTCTGTCCTATCAGGCCAAGCAGTTTCTTTATTACTTAACCAATGAAACAACAGATAGAAAGATGACCCTCCTCCATCAGTGCAGTTGTTTTAAAAGTTTTCTTGAATGCAGTTTGGTTACCTGTTCATCATTATATATAATTATATTCGTATGACTCACTGGCCTTATTGAGACATTTGTACTGTGCTTAATCGGCTTTTGCTAACCGTCTTCGAAACAGAAGTACACTGAGTTAAAGAATGAAGCCTTATAATAATGCTTGTTTCTTTAAACATTTATTCGTATCCATTGTTGGTACCCTGTGGGTGAGAAGAGTATCTCATTATGCCTGTTTCTAGGCTGTGACTTCTTCCTCTATTTGCTGCAGGACAGAGGGTACAGCCTGGAAGAGAAAACACTCCATCTCAGACAGTCTAAATCAGGGAACTCAAAAAGTCAAGTAGGTGGCACTCAATTGGAGTAATTAGCACAACAGTCCACCTAACGCCACGGCCAGCAGGTAACCGAAGCCACGTCTTGATTATCGCCCTGTCTAAGTGCGCCCATGGCAGCGCCACTAAAACTAAGGAGCCCCTGGCGTTTTCCGGGCATGCTTCCCGTAAGAGCCGAGTTCAGTCATTCTCCCTGGGGTTAAGATGGCTGGACAGCGTATCTTTGGAACCAAATATGAATCTCAATAAGAGCTTCAGAACACATTGGGAGAACTCAAGAGTGTTTGCGTTTGTCTGAATCATGCATTCTTTCTATGTGACTTCTCCCTAATTGTGTGACAAAGATTGGGAATGTCACAGAAGCTGACAAGTAGCATTCTGAGCAGGCCATCCCTGGTCCCTGTGTTCAGCTGTGCCAGCATGCACACACACACACACACACACGTGAACAAGGCATTCACACAGGCAGGCCCAGTTAACAGGGCATTGTAAGCAGGGAAGCTCGACATGACCCCGTCTGGGCCACTGGTCCTCACTTGGAAGCAAGCAGCGCACTCCAGAGATGCACAGAAATCTTTGGTGCTCCAATGGGCTAGGATCCACTTGCAGAGCCTTACATAGGCTGGCTTCCTGTTCTCATCCCACCCTCTCAGAGCAAACCCCCACTGCTCAGAAATGGACCCAGGCACTCTGGGGATTCGGTCTCTCGATTTATGGCTTCTACTCACATACAGCTTGCTTAGCACACCCAGCTAGGACAAGTGTATCAGATCTGATTAAATAACGAGGCACACACACTCTCTATTATCTCTGGTCGATAGCCATTTTCTACAGCTGCAGTAGCACATGCCTGCAATCTAGCGTCTGGAAAGTTGAGGCAAGGGGTGGTGAGTTCAAGGCCAATGCTGGCCACATGGCAAACCCCTGTTTCAAAACTCAGAGAGAAAGGCTGAAGATGAAGGTCAGGGACAGAACGCTGCTCAGAGTGCCCAGGGGTCTGGGTCGGATCCCAGCACTGACAAACCAGGACTGACAACAGCTGGCTTGCTTGCTTGTTTCCTTTCAAGACATTTTCCCCCTTAATGATAGTTTAAATGAAATGGCCCCATAGGACCAGAGGGTGTGGCACTATTGGGAGGTGTGGCCTGGTTGGAGGAAGTGTGTCACTAGTGGGCTTTGGCTTTCAGAAGCTCAAGCCAGGCCCAGTGTCTCTCTCTCCCTGCTGCCGGCCTCTCCAGATGTGGAATCTTCAGCTCCTCTCCAGCACCACATCTGTCTGCATGCTGCCACGCTTCCTGCCATGATGATCATGGACTGAACCTCCGAACCTGTAAGCCAGCCCCAATTAAATGTTTTCCTTTATAAGATTGCTGTGGTCACAGTGTCTCTTCACAGCACTAGAACATAGACTAAGACATCCCTGGCAAAAAACCATGTTGAAGGAGATGGAAGAAAGAGATATTTGGGAGACGGGGGTGAACCTCCTCTGACCCAATTACTGTCCCGTGTGCTCCATTCCCTAAAGGTTTCAACACCTAAACACTGCCTCATGGAGAACCAAGCTTCTAGCATATGGACTTTTGCTGGATAAACTGTATCCATATCATATAAAATATGGCTGATTGTGTTGGGGGCTAGAGAGAGCAAGCTCATTGGTGGCATCTTTGGGATGTAGCATTTATTCTATCAGTCCTGAGTTCGGAGCATTACGTGGGTGTCTCCTGGGTGACAGGAGCAAAGATGAAGGAAGAGCAGCTTATTTCCCCATCACTCACGCTGTAAGGCTCCCTGACCTCTGCTGAGAGTGCCCTGCCCTGACTCATGGGGAGTCGGGTCTATCCTCTCCGTGTGCGTTTCCAAATGCCACTTCCAACAGCCTACAGATGTGGGCAGGGCAGACGTTGTTTTTCACGCCTAGAAAACAGACTCCAAGGAGTCACCCAGGGTCACCCAGCTCTGGAGGGCCCTGATGATGTATCCGCTTTAATAAAGCGCACCTCGAAGCGCACACATCACCAGAGTGCGAGGACCACACCCTACACCCACGTGTGAGCAGCTCCGCACAGTAGCTGGATCCACTAATAGCCCAGCTACCTCTGAGGGATTTTTTTCTATTAAAGTACTACACGACAGAAGAAAAATCTCAAATTCCAATCCCTTCTGGATTTTAGTTCAATCTAATGAAGCGGCTCAGTAAATTGCCCCCCACACCTCCCTGGGCTGTGACCTTTGCAAGCTTGCAAGAAACAAAGGACCCTCGGACTCACAAAGGTTTCAGCCCTTCATTGTTCTAGCTCAGAGGAAAGGGAGAAAGGCCCAGTTTCCCCTGCGTTTCACAGACGCAGCGGCTTCTGGTGTGGAAGAGTAAACGGCTCGGTGCGCTGACCCCTTTGAAGCGTGTGTTGGAGGAAAGGAAGAGAAACAGACAAGCGGAAATCAATACTCCTTGCTATTGTCTCTCAGTTTGGAAAACCAATCCTGGACACACACTTCTCTCTCTCTGCTTCAGTGGCTCGTAAATGTCACACACTAATATTGAGACATTTTTTTGTGCGTAGTCTGACCTCATTTAGGAATAATTTTAATATTAATTTTTTGGGCTTGATTTTGAACACTAATGCCAGGTGCTAAAATCGTAACCGGCTGAGCAGATGTGCTGGCGGATTATCACGTGTGTCGCACGACCGTCCTTTGTCCTCACAAGCGGGCGTTGATCACAGTTCGCCTTCTTGCTCCCACCCAGAGCTGTGAGGTAGGATTCAGTACTCTCTGAACAAGATGCTGTCACAGCCTCTCCGGCCCCATCTCTTGTTAGAGAGAGAAGTATCTGACACTCGTTTGAATGACGAATTCAGCATAGCTTTCATGGAAAGTACTCAAGAAATGATTCCATCACGCTCCTCTTTGAAATCTAAAACCAGCCTCTCCTGTCACCAAGGACACAAAAATAGGAATATAGAAAATATTCCCCAGTTATTTCAATGCCTAAAAGTTACACTGGAGTCTTACGTGGCAGTCAAGATCACCACCGTAACGAATTTAAGTGTTCTAAACTGTAAGCGACAATAGCACCTTCTCTAAATGTTCCCACTTAAGGCGCACGAGCCACTTAAACTATCAGGCAGCTTTTCTGTTCCGTGGCTTTGTTTTGCTTTCATTTCAAGGAAACACTTTATCTGTTGACTAGAAGGCCTTGGTTTAATCGGCCTCTTCAAACCCATCTTCTAAGATCCAGTCACAAAATCACCGGCATATTCTAATCAGCTACATGGGGAAGGAGAGGCAGCTCTGCCTGGAGTTTCCACCGCTAAGGACCATGGGTAATTCCCTTCCCTTGTCTGCATTTTCTTTCCCAGTCCATACGACTCAGTTATCAGGACCTGCCTCATAAGATGGTTGTGAAAATTAAGCACAATGAGATACAAGAAAGCTTTTTGTACACAATGCTTAGCAGAAAATAAAAGACAGCGTTTTTGGCTGGGAGGGTAAGGATTGGGGGAGATGGTCCTATTGCTGACTCAGCGGCAGCTGACCGCAAAGCAAAGGCTGACCTTCGACTCATGCAGGCCTGGGTTACCTCGTTGTAAGACAGGCACTGCTGGAGCCACAGATTGCTGTTGTCGCCTGAGTTGTTCGGGAGCTTCTTAGACATTAGCAATCATGAAGGTCGTTGAGGACGGACTCTTCCTGCGTGTACCGGCGCCTAGCTCCCTAGCTCCCATTATCCCGGCTAGCTCGTCACTCTTGCTTGGCAGGCACTGCAGTCCCTTCAACCACGGTCCACTCTGGCTACTTAGGAGTATTTTCCAACCATGGTCCTCCCACTGGGCACTCTTACTCCTGGAGAAGCCCACTTTACCTTGCAACAAGCTCCACCTCCTCATCTACCCTATTTTCTCTGCTTCTCATCCGACTTCTTTCAACAAGATCCCAAGTACCAGGGAGCCGAGAGACCAGACCTCATGCTTCAGACATGAGGTCCAGGAGCTTTCCTACACCAAGAGTCCACTCTTTAACTCCCTCAACAGCAGCTGAGCATCCCGTAATGAGCTCAGTTCTGGTACGGACCCCCTAGGAGGTGTAAGGAAAGTTTCAGGCGAAACCTGGGGTCCAGCATCCGCAGCCACCTATGCCAATATGCTTGAAGGAAATCAATGTGTTCCAGACTGCATCCCAACACTACCCTTGGGAACAACTGTCTCTATCTGGGGATTGGTCTGTCCTGTGAGAGTTCATCCTTTCAGGAATCCAAGGTGATCACCGGTTTAAGACAATGCCTTATCTTTGTCCCTTCAGTCTTTCAGAGGGATGGCATTCCTTCCTGTGTATTAACATGCCTAATGTAGACACAAACTGAAATCTGACCCAAAGTAAAGAAAACAGGACAGTGCTTGTATCTCAGGAGGGAAAGCTGGGCTGAGGTCCACCAGACCTGGAGCTGAGCCCCAGGACCACAGAACCAGATGTGGTGGTGGTGCAAGCCTGTGAACTCAGCACTTGGGGGGCAGGAGCAAGGTATTATCTTTCCCTGAGCAGTGGTCACACATGCCCTCAACCCCAGCCCTGCAGAGGTAGATGAATCTCAGAATTTGAGTTCGAGGCCAGTGTGGTCTACAGAACAGCCAAGAATACACAGAGAAAAACTCTATCTCGAAAAAACAAAAGCAAAAAAATTTTAATTGTTATTTTTTAAAAGGCTCAAAAGTTTCAGGCCAACACATCCTCAGCTGTGTGGTATAGTTCAAGGTCAGCCTGAGGTACGTGAGAAACCGTCTTTTAAAAATTAGTAAACGAAACAGACACAAAATGAAGGTCAAGGCGCCAGAGTTTCATCCTGTACTTGCCTTGTGGGCCCAAATGAGAAAGTCACTGCTTTCTAGAGAAAGCAACTTCTAAGTGCCTGCTCTAAGATGGCACAGACCCCCAAGGTTGATGGTCTAACGTCAGACATTTGCTAAGAGTCTTGTGTTTTCTGTTTGTCTGACTGGCCGGCTATAAATCGGGGTGCCCATGACCTCTCCTCAAGTTCAATAATTTGTTAAACATCTTACAGAACTCAGGGAGACACTGTCGTTGCTGTCCTCGAAGAAGAGCCCAGTCGATGACAAAAACATATTCATTTTGTTCCTCTCCGGGTCTTTCTGTCTCTTTAGCTTTTCTCTCTCCCCAACGCTCTCACCTCTTCAGCTACCTTGGATTCCAGTAACGAATCAAAAGAACTGATGAAAAGTATCCACAAACAACGGTGACCATTGTCACCACGTGACGTGATGGCTCCCCTAAGCGGGACCGTTGTCCCCTCACAGAACCAGAGGTGATCCGTCTGTCCTAGCTTGCTTAACTGCCAGCTTACCACCACAGAAATCAGCTAAGAACCTGTTGAGGAACTTGCTAGATTTAATTGGTCTGGGGCACGTCTGCAGGGGATTGTCTTTTATTGATTGTTGTAAGAGGGCCCAACTCACTATGGTGACACCATTCTCTGGGCAGGAGGTCATAGGTTGTATAGGAAAGCATGAGCCTGTGCAGAAGCCATCAACTGCAGCACGTCTTTGGCCGCATGTTCGACAATGCTACGGGGTCCTGCTTGAGTTACTGCCTTGCCTGCCTTCAGCGATGAACTGGGCAACCTGGAACTGGATGCTACGATCCAGCTTTTCTCCTGAAGTTGCTTTTGGTTGGAGAGTTTTATCAGAGCGACAGTGTGAAGCCAGGACACCCCCTAATCAGGACAATCATCTCAGGGAATCAGTCCAGGGAGCCGGACCGCCCTCTCAGGTGAGAATAGCAACTGTGACTTCTTTAGACCCCGTAGTGAAATCCGCACGGAGACGCAGACTGCCAGGATTACCTGTTCTGTCAACTGCGCAGACCTGGCCCTTTTCTCTCTCCTCCACTTCACATACACAAGGTGGCTTCTGCACGCGTCAGCATCGTTGTCACCCTCCCAGAGGCAGAGCTGGAGGTCACCAAACATCTCTATCTATTCTGTCCAGTGGGGCCACATCGATTAAAGCTGTCTCTGCATTGTGCCGCATTTGGCTTGCTGGCACATGGGGCGAGCTGACAGAAACCAGTTTTTCGTCCGGCTTCCAGAACTGAACCTTTTGCTTTAGAATTCCGGTGACATCGCTAGATTGTTATAAAAGCCACAACTCAGTAAAGTCAAGTGGAAAAGAGGCCAGAGGCATGCCATGAGGGAGGGCTGTAGAGCTTATGGGCCCTCAGATACCACTTCCTCCCCGGAGCTCAGGGTATGCGACAGCCTGGATTGGGCTCTCCACAAGCTATCCCTTATCTATACCGCAATAGTATGCAGTATAGTTGATAACTCATTCGTCATTACTGTCTGAACTCAGACTCTAGCTCCTCCCCCATCCTTGTGAGTTGAGCTGGTGTTGAGAGGAGAGCTCTTACCCTCCGACTGCACACGTGGGCCATTTTGAACCTCACGCGGAGCCACCAGGAGTGGCTCACTAGCACAGACTCAGGTGTGATTGAAAGGGGCTGAGGGATAATGAAGGATGCTCTTTACTCTGGCTTCTCGGGAAACGATAAGGGTTTTGGGAGCTCCACGCTGTGCCAGTGTCTGGGAACAGGGATCAATCTTTATTTGGTCTATCACAGCATCACCCTACCTCAGAGCCTGAGACCAGACAGAAAAGTAGGTGCAGGAAGACAGCAAATAGAAAGGGTTGGAGGCCCTGGAGGCCCAGGCACTTGTGGGTTCTAAATGTGTTCAACAGAAGCAGCTTGCATGTCTAGGACAAGTCTCATTCTGAGCATGAGCGGTTGGTTGTCTATACCTGATGGAGACTCCAGTGAGCTGGGGGAGGTTCCCTTAGTTTCCAGGCCTGTCTTCTCTCCATGTGTACCACAGGTCGATGAACAGCGCTTCAACCAAAGTGGTGGATGATGGGGGACTCTTCTCCGATGTCTGAGCTTCTCCTGTCTGCTCATTTCACCCCCCAAACCCTATAGGTAACCCCTTCCACCCCACACCAATATCGCTTCCGGTAGCCACCGAGTTGGGTAGCTATCTTACATGAACTACATACACATTGTTTGCCTTTCTCTGCCAAGCTGCCTTTTTCTTTTTGAGTATTTTAAGAGAGACACATCACACTGCGTATGTTCTGATTTGGGGCTCAGGGTGTGACCATGTAAGGCGTGCTGATGAAGAAGTATGCCAACACAGATCTCGCAAAAATGCAAGCACAAATTTTGGTGTTAATCCATCACGCTGCAGGCTTCTAGATTTTTCTTGAATCCCTGAGTAACTAGTACAACTAGATTGCTTCATAAGTCCTTAGGAAATAAGGCTTGTTGCAATGTACCAAATTATTTTCCCTCCCTGTGCTGCCCACTCAAGGCCCAGCTGAATGAGAAGAATTCCTTGAAGCTGTCTTCCTTTGACACTGCAGACAAGATACAGCGAAGGCATCGTGGGGCTCAGAGGTATGAAGAACATCTCATGTCTATAGAAAGGGGTGAGGCGCCAAGCGCGAACGGAGCTCCTTATTTCTCAGGGCTCGTTCCTGGAGAACAATCCTTCTCGGATCACTTTCATTCCCTCAGAAATGGAGACGAACGCTTCGAGAAAAACCATATAATACTCTGAGAGGCCGGTTGCCACCGCGTGGTTATTAAGCCCTTGGGAAACAATGGGGTTCTCTAACGTCTGCGGAATAGCTGTGCCCCCTGAGAGTCGTCGTAAAACAGAATCTAATAAGGTGGTAACTCTGGAGAGTAAAATATGATTGATTAAGGCTTAAAATCCGTGGTGTGTGCGTCGCCTGCCTCTGACTGCCTCTGTCATAGTCTGTAGCCCAACAGAGCACAGGTCTCTGTAGGAGAAGCTCTCTGGCTCCTGGGATAATGTAAGATGGGAAAAATGAGCTCAGCCCAGAGTTATGCTTTCCTTTTCTTAATCCTCCAAGTGAGACTAAATTCCGAGAGGGAGCTAGAGGAAGAGAGAAAAGCAGCAGACAAAGGCAAGCAGAGAGTGGAGAAGCGAAAGCTGCGACCTAGCGTTTGCATAGAAGAAGCATGAAAGACGCAGCGGCGAAGGCCGTGCAAGCCCCGAATGCTCCCTCCTCAAGCCGTCTGCACGTCCTCGCCCAGTCCTGAGACGTCCGGGCAGGCTGAGCAAGTGCACGCTCAGCATGGGGTCTGGAGGGAAAGGCTGCAGCAGCCTCCCTTCCTCGTGTAAGAACAGCTCTGCAACTCGAATCAACCTTTAATTCCATCCCCCTGCCACCCCCTGCCCGGTAAGACATTTCTACAAGTCAAGCCAAGTCTGTAATAAAGAAAGACCTTGAAAGAGTTCTTTTTCCCTTTTGCCCTGTGGTGCTGAAAACTCAGAGATATATACAGGCTGTTTGGTTATGGAGGTCTCGACAGACTCCTGAAGCATCAAGGCTTTCCATTTCTGTTGCAGGTTGGGACACTGGACATGCGGCTGGAAATAAGGAGAGAAACAAATACCCCCCCACACACCCACACACACACACCACGAGGGGGCTGCTGCTGCTGGTGACCTTTGCTGTCACTTTACAGTTTGGGATTGAGGTGCTAGCCTCATGCTGTCAAGCTAATACCCTTGGGGTTCCCTATAATTAGGTAAAAGGGCAGTGGACTAGAGGGAGCAGTAAATTAAAGACCTGAAAAAAGGGAAGGAATGGTCACAGCTTAACTCCCAGGCACACCGAGCTGCCCCTGCCACTTCTCAAAGCCCCAGCCTATGTGCAGAGGCAGCATCGCAGTCCTCCGGGTGAGTCTAGCAAGCAAAGCCACCAGGGAAGATGCTGAGAGGGATGCATTCGTGTGAATCCAAGTACACACCCCTGATGTCTGAGAGGGATGCATTCGTGTGAATCCAAGTACACACCCCTGATGTCTGAGAGGGATGCATTCGTGTGAATCCAAGTACACACCCCTGATGTCTGAGAGGGATGGATTCGTGTGAATCCAAGTACACACCCCTGATGTCTGAGAGGGATGCATTCGTGTGAATCCAAGTACACACCCCTGATGTCTGAGAGGGATGCATTCATGTGAATCCAAGTACACATCCCTGATGTCTGAGAGGGATGGATTTATGTGAATCCAAGTACACACCCCCGATGTCTAGCAACTTTAATTATAGTACTTTAATAAAGATTCTGATCTCTATATCTCTTTCTGTCTCTCTCCCTCCCTTCCTCCCTCCCTCCCTCCCTCCCTCGCTCTCTGTCTCTCTCCCTCTCTGTCTCTCCCTCCCTCCCTCTGTGTGTGTGTGCGTGTGTGTGAAATACTCAACCCATATTGCCAGATTAGATTCTGCTTTCACTATTAAAAAATCAATCTTAGCAGAACATGCAGGATAAATTCTCTGGGGATGGGATCACTGAGCTAACAGGTATGAACCCCTTGCAGGCTAATTTGGTTCTTGGCGCCCTACTGCGTTCCTCAATGATGGTGGCCATGGGCCAGCCAGCTACCAGGCACAGCGCAACAATTTCTCTAGGACCTTGTCAGTGGGGGTGGGGTGGGGGTGTTCTTGTTTCACTTTCAGATAAGCCTAAGAACGAATTTCAGTTACTTGACTTTCATTGCGGCTCAGAGAAGTCTTAGAGTAGTTTTACCTCATTAATTATACCAATAGGAAGAATTGACGCCTCGCAACCACCCATCTTCCTTTCAAGACCTCATTTCCCACACTTCTGCAGTCAGTCCCAAATTAGGCGAGGGGTTTCAAACTGAAGCGCAGTTCTGAGGCAATTATCCCGCTCTCTGCTCTATTTTAGGAGCAACAACAAAAATGAACCGTTGCTTGAAGCTGTGTGAACAGAACCACCGGTGGTCTAGATGCTCCCTTCACGGGCTGCGTGGGCTTGGGTGGACTTCAGTTTTGGCCCCTATAAAGCCGAGTCTACTCGCTCTGCTAGACTCACGGGATTTCTGTACGTACCCCATGTGCGCATAATAACAACAGTGTTTTGAGAAATAACATTGGTTAAAAACATAAAGATCTCACTCCTTTCGGAATCACAATCATTGAGAAAACAACAGCAAATGCCAGGAGGATGTGGCCAAACTAGAACCCATGTACACTGTCGGTGAGACGGTAAACCAGTCTAGATGCTAGGAAATCAGTCTGGCCATGTCTCAAAAAACAGTGAGATCTACCACGGGATCTAGCTGAAGCATTTCTGGCTATTTACTCAGAGGTCTCTGAGTCAACATGCTACAGAGATATTTGCACATCAACGTCCACAACAGCGAAGTTAAGGGCCCAACCGAGATGTCCAAGGACCGATGACCAGATAAAGAAAGTGGGGTGTAAGTAAACAAATGGGATTTCTGCAGTCAGAAAGAGCCTGAAGCGTTTGTTGGCAGGAAATTGGATGTAACGGGAGATAACAGAGTGAATTAGAGCGGGCTCAAAAGGCAAATATACATATATAAAGTCACGTGATTCAGGATGACAGGGAAGTAGAAGCAGAGGGGCACTTAGCTGAAGGGGAAGGGACTCTCTGGACAAGACAGGGGTCTGGGAGAAAGCAGCGGGTAAGGGAAGACAAAGGAGCAAAGAACAATGATACATACGTATATCTGAGGATATCACAGCAAAATTCTTTATATGCTAACTCAAAACTGTAATTTTGTAAAAAGTGGATCAGAGACCTAAATGTAAAACCTAAAAGATGATCCTCCTGAAGAAAAGGGAGGAATGTTTTTACAAACTTGGAATAAGAGATGTTTAAGCTGGGCATGGTGGCACACGCTTTAGTTCCAGCACTCAGGAGGCAGAGTCAGTGATCTCTGTGAGTTTGAGGCCAGTCCAGTCTGTGTAGTGAGTTCCAAGACAGCCAGGACTGCACAGTGAGACCCTGACTTTAAAAATAGTGTTTATGAAATAGCATACAAAAAGCAGTAAGGCCAGGCAGTGGTGATGCACACCTTTAATCCCAGCACTCAGCTGGCAGAGGGAAGAGGATCTCTGGGAGTTCCAGGCCAGTCTTATCTACAGAGGAAATTCCAGGACAGCCAGGGATACAAAGAGAAACCCTGTCTTGAAAAATAAAAAATAAAAAAAACCCAATAAAAGGGATTTTTGTAAAATCTGTTAATGTACAAATAAGTTATACATGCTATATTTATATACTTTACATACTTTACACATATATACACACATACACAACACAAACAATTATTCATGATTATATGACTAATACACTAACATTAAGAATATATACAGAAGCCATGTGTGGTAATACATACATACTTCTAACACACTACTGCTTGCAAGGCTGAGGCCGGAGGGTCACAAGGTGAAGGCCAGTCTAGGAAAAGCACTTTCTCAGAATAGAGCGTCAAGGATTAGTTCAGAAGCAGAGTACTTGCTCAGCACGTCCAAGCTTCACGCACGCATGCACGTACGTATGCACGTACGTACGTATGTTCCAACGTACGCATGCAGAGAACATCAAATACGTTCGTCTACCGCGTCACAACGGCTGTTGGAAAGACTGTGGATGTTACTGTGGGAAGGGGAGCCCTGACTGTGAACCAGTGGTTTTGTGGAATTCCTGAAGCCTCTGGATGTTACTGTGGGAAGGGGAGCCCCGTCTGTGAACCAGTGGTTTTGTGGAATTCCTGAAGCCTCTGGATGTTACTGTGGGAAGGGGAGCCCTGTCTGTGAACCAGTGGTTCTGCTCCTTGGTGCATTCCAAAGCGGAATGAGGTGGTGTTTACAAACCAAACAAAGACAGAGAGCTTGGCGCTTTATTCACAACCACTACTGACTCTAAACACCCAATGTTCTGTAATACCAGACTGGAGAAGCAAATCGTGACATATCAGGTAATATATAATATTACCCATCAGCCAGAAATGACTGCTGGTATGGGCAGCAATTTAGACGAAGCTCGCAGTCATTATACCTGGAAAAGAAAAAATCCTAGACACGGTCGATGATGCATGGGTTCATTCAAATGAAATGCAAAAACAAACAAAAAAAACTAGTCTCTGTTTAATGAAGTTAGGTTTACCTCTAAGGATTGTTGACTGGAAAAATAGATAAGGGAGGCTTCTCCAGTAAACAAAACAGCCTATACTTTTGTCTGGATGGCTATCACAATGTTTGGTGTGTGTATTTCATTAAGGACTCAGTTAAGATGGATTCATGACTGCATGTTATATTTCACTTCAAAAGGAAAAAAATTAGTGTTTTACTTTAGAGATATCAAAGATGCTCTTCCGGGCTGGAGAGATGGCTCAGCGGTTAAGAGCACTGGTTGGTCTTCCAGAGGTCCTGAGTTCAAGTCCAAGCAATCACATGGTGGCTCACCACCACCTGTAAGGTGATCTGGTGTCCCCTTCTGGAGTGCAGGCAGATATGCATGTAGAACACTATATATACATAATAAATAAATTAAAAAAAACAAAGATACTCTTCCTTTTTGTGCCGAGGACTCTCGCACACAAGGACAACACTGGACACTTGCTCTATCTCAAGACCTCCTTGCTGAAGTAGAATTCTGTACTCTTGGTATTTCAGAATATCCTAGAGACCGGGCATTTCCGTCTATAGTCGCCCTAAAGCTTGGCATTTCCAAAGCCCTAGGCCAGACACCAGGGCAACCTTAGACTCCATTTTCCTAAGGCACCCCTAGCTGGGCCTTGAGTCAACTCCTCCATCCTAGAGAAATGTTTGTAGAATTGCTCTACGCGTCCTTATGTTGAGAGAGTCCCTGCTGAGGAACCACGCATCTAGGTCAGGTTGGCCTGTGGCTTGTCCTTGGGAGACTGTCTTGATGGCTGACTGATGCCAGAAGATTCAACCCATTGTGCTGGATGCAGCCCAATGCCCAAGGCGTGGGTCCTGAACTGCAGAAGCCCAAAGGAAGCTAGTGAAAGCAAGCAAGCAAGCAGTGTGTGTGTGTGTGTGTGTGTGTGTGTGTGTGTGTATGTGTGTGTGTGTGTGTGTGTGTGTGTGATTTTCCTCTACCCTTCCCTGTGAGTAGGATGTGACCAGCTGTGTGGATTCTCGACTTGTCTTCCCTTTCCTGTTAGATTCACCTAGACCTGTAAGCCACATGGAAATCTCCTCCTGTCTGTGGCTTTTCATCACGATACATAATCACGCCAGCAGAAATGAAGCTAGAACATCCTCCCATCAACTTGGCTTTCAAAACATTGCTGAAGTTTTTCCAGTTCTGACATGGATTTCTCTCCTTTCCTCTGGAGACCTGACTCCTCCCTCTGTGACGTCATCCTTGCTTTTTGCATCCATCTGCGTTAAGCATCAGCAGGGACCAGATACTTGGTCTTCAGCAAGGAAGACACACAGAGCACTTGTCTCTTTGGAACCGACACTTGGATGGAAGAGGAAGAGAGTTAAGAACCAACAAGTCAGCCGGGCGGTGGTGGCGCACGCCTTTAATCCCAGCACTCGGGAGGCAGAGGCAGGCGGATCTCTGTGAGTTCGAGGCCAGCCTGGTCTACAAGAGCTAGTTTCAGTACAGGAACCAAAAACTACAGAGAAACCCTGTCTCAAAAAATTCAAAAAAAAAAAAAAAAAAGAACCAACAAGTCACGAAAATGAGGGTGAGGAGCAGCCACCCAAGGCACCTTGTATTTCTGCATTGTTTTTAAACCAGTGTCTTTCATTGATAGCATTTAGCCTTGTATCACTGTAAAGAATAGAGGCGTGTGAGTGTGTACGTGACAAGTCAAAAGAGGAGACATAAAGAAATTTGGCTTCGTTGGAATTCGAAACTTTCTGCATTACAAAGGGCACAGTTGGGGAAGGGACACAAAAGGCACAGATTGGGAGCTCATTTGCAAGTCATACACCTGACAGATCTCAGATGTCTGAAGAATTCATACAAAACTAACAAAAAGACAATCTAATATTTTAAATGGACAATGGTTTGAATTTATAGGTCTCCAAACACATACTTACGTGTACATGGGTTCGTGTGCACACACACTAGCCAATAAAGATGTGAAAAAGTCTCAAAAACATTGCCATCAGGAAAGTGTGACTAAAAACCATAACGATATACTTCACAATCCCAGAGATGACTACAGTCACAAAGACAGCTGCAAATGTTGGCACAGGTGTGGAAAGTGGGAGCTGCCATTCCCGAGAGTGCAGATATTACAGTGGTCTTGAGAAATAATTTGGAAGTTCCTCAAAAATTACCACACACACACACACACACACACGAGTACACGAACACTGGACACTCAGAGCAATATTATTTATGGCAGACAATAAGTATAAACAACTAAAACATCCACACGCTGATGAATGGATAAAGAAAATGTCATGAAAATGTCTTCTATCCGTACAATGAAATGTCAGTCAGCCGTAAAAAAGACGCGAAGAGGTGGCGTGTGCTGCGGCAAGGGCGACCCTTGAAAATACTAAATGGCAGGTGGGAAAAAAAGCCAGATGCAAAAGGTTACATAGTCTATGACTCCATTTATAAGAAGTGCCCAGAATACACAAATCCACAGAGGCAGAACGCAGATGAGTGGTTGTCGGGCGGGATTTGGGGTCGGAAGAAGAGTACTGACAGACATGAGTTTCTAATTGGGATCGTGAGAACACTCTGGAATTAGAAAATGATAATTGGTAAAACCAAAACAAAAACAGCACTCAACTGTACACTGCAAAGTAGTGAATTTTTAGTATGTGAATTGAATCTTAAATTTTTTGTTGTTGTTGTTTTTGTTTTTGTTATTTTGAGACAGGGTTTCTCTGTGTAGTCCTGGCTGTCCTGGAACTCATTCTGTAGACCAGGCTGGCCTTGAACCCAGAGATTTGCCTGTCTCTGCCTCCCCACTGCTAAGATTAAAGGCTCTTGCCACCACACCCAGCTGAATCTTGATTTAGAAACAAAAAAAATGAACAAATAAACAAAAAAAGCCTAAAAGACAGCAAAAAAAAAAAACTTTGTAAAATGAAAACATTTATCTTTTGTATCCCAGGTGAAAGGATAAAATGTTACTATTTCTTCCCCAGTTCTCTCCCCCCCCCCCACTTGCTCTAGAGGCCGCCTAGGGGCATCCTCCCTGACAGCACATCAGGCCCTGAAGCCATGAGTCCGGGCCACAAAGTCAGCCTCTGAGGCTGAGAACTCACAAGCACAACAGAGGAGGCCATGCCAGTTCAGACAGCACTTGGACATCACCTGATTACAGATCCTTACAGCCCTGCAATTCTGCGCTTGGGGGGGCCGGGGCTAACTCAGAACAGAGGGCAGCTAAGTTCTCTCTATAACAAGCCAATCAAAGGCAGGTAAAGCAATGGGCTAAGAAGAAAAGAGGGAGAGGGGACCTTGAACAGAAGCTGCAAGTGCTTTTGATCCAGCTGTTGATGTCAGAAATCAATAGAGATGTTTTCCTTCACTTTAGAGGGCGAGAATTGGAATTTGTTGAAATTGGATCTCGAGGCTCTTAGATTTCTCTTTTTCCCTCGGTGCTGGAACAATGGAACACTTTCTGTTTACAAGAAGTGCTGAGCACTGGGGTAGAAATTGTAGCAATTGTAGTGATTTTATTCTCCGCTCTGTTTCCAGGCTTGTGTAGAACAGGCTCAAAGGCACTAATGGATGCAACACAAAGGAAACCCTTAAGACATTTCTGGAAATATGTAAAATATTTCTCCTCGGTGAATGCTTGTTTCTAGAAATCCAAAACTATGTTAATAGGATGGTGTCAGAGAGACAGCACCGGCGCAAATTCTCTAGTTCATCATCTCAGAGACTGGGAAGACTTGTTGTAGGAAATGAGGGATCTAGAGATCAAATTTTTCCATGCAACAAACCAAAATTCGAGTGGCAAGTGCAGTTAGCCTAGTTTATATGACTCTGTTTAAATGTAGGTCCTGATTACTGCTGTTGCTATTTGTTTATCTAATAGCAGCTTTGGTGTAGCAGAGGCCTTCAGGGCGGGGACCATGGTGCCTAAGTTGAAGGAAGTCTATCATGGTGACCTGCACTGCAAGGACTGTGGTTTACTGTAAGGCTTTGCCTAAAACCCTGTGAAATTGATGGCAAAGAGACCTTTGTGTTGAGCTTTGGCGTAGGAAGCAGCTGTCCAGCCATGCCCCCCATCCAGCTGGTGCAGGCTTCTGCATACCCCTGCCATGACTCAGAACATCCTTCATCAGAATCCCAGCCAGCTTGCTTGGTCTGAAAGATTTTATTTCCCTCTGAGCAAGCACCGTGACCAGACTTGGGTGCCTCATCGTTACAGGGTATATTCGTCAAGGTGCACGAATGCAAAAAACTGCAGATCCCTGAACCCCTTATGCAAAACAGCACAGTCGGGAACCTAGCAGAAGATGGGGCAGAAAGACTGGAAGAGCTAGAAAATCAGGGACTTGCTCTGAGCTCAAGTCTCCTGGCAGCATCAGAAGGTGTACCCCCAAAGTCTCACCAACATGCCCATGCAGAACTGATCTGCACAGGGATGGCACCAATGTGCATGCCAAACTGATGACGAAAAAACACAAGGCCTCAAACCCTACACAAAGAACTACAGACAAGGAGAAATGATGGGAGCATGGGAGGCGGCTTTTCTCAGAAAAGAGCACACTTATTATCATCCAGTGCCAAGTGGTCAGCACCGAAAACATCCATGCAAGCAACATTCTACGGATTCCATTGGATAGGCATGTGTGTGTGTATACACATACATATATGTAGGCAATGGCAATTGATTAAAAGATAGCATAGTATTTGCAAGATTCTACTCAGAACCTTCCAAATATTCAATCACCTCTTGATTATTGTGTGAATGCTACATAAATAGTTAATACAATACAAACTTAAGGAAAAATATCAAGACAATTTTTTGATCAAGACAAGTTTTTACTCACATTTTTTCAGCACGATCTAACATTCTTTTCCAATATTTTCTGTCTACAGTTGGATGAATCCATAGATTCACAACCCACAGACACGCAAAGTAACTTGATCCATGCCCCATATCAGGAAACGATGTAACGGGATTGTCTTAACAGACAGCACTGTGGGAGCTGCGTGGCAAAGACAAGACAATTGGCTGAATGGCCCTACAAAGAATCAATTAGAACACACACCAAGGCCACACACCCAGATAATTGTTCTTTCCTGTGAGAGGCATGAAAGTTTAGGTGTTTAGCCTCTGGATGGAATGAAGCAGAGACCTAAGGATACTGTGCACAGTCAAGAAGAATATGAGACATCTTTCGGATTCCTGGAGGATCACCACAAAGTCTACATAATGACAATTGGGCAGTCAGGGTCTTATCCACGCAGCTCCAAGGCAACCAACTTACATCTGTGTAGGATACTATGTTTCTTCTTTAGAATAAACATTTAAAGACTATTTCCCATGGATGCTGGTAGCAGTGAAATTCTAATGACACACTCCTCTTCCAACAGTCCAGTCATTGAAAATCTCCCCTACAACTCAAAGCTTTGGAGAGTGTTAAGAGCACTTCACCTAAAGTCCAAGGCAGCTGGAGAACACCAGGGGAGCCACCAACACGAGGAGATGGCGGCAAAGGATTGACAGAACCCAAATCAGAAGATCGGGAGAAAGCACAGCATACAGGGAATGAAGTAAAAGTTGCATAGCTGTGTAACTGTTATCTTCGAATGGGAGAAGACTTGCAATAATGGAACAGGAACAGGAACTATGAAAGGAAACAGTAACACTTAACGCCTTCTCTCTCACAATGCATTTACCTACAAAGCTAGCGATTTTATTGTTCTTCATAGCTGGGCATGTGCGTACATTTTTATTATACATTCAGGGGTTGAAGGAACAGTTAGTCTGTGTCCGTTCCATAACTATTTTGAATAGAGAAGAAAGTATCTATGGAGAAGGAGATAGATTTTTCTTTGGGCCACCAGCTCACAAATAAAGACACGGAGACTTCTTATTAATTATGAAAGCTCAGCCTTAGCTTAGGTTTGTCTCACAAGCTCTTATAAGTTAAATTAACCTATTTGTTTTAATCTACATTTTAATCTCATTGGCTTTTTACCTTCCTTCCATTCTCTGCATCCAACCTCCTCCAGGTCTCACTGGTGTCTCCCTGCACCTCAACTATCTCCTCCCACTTCCTCTCTCTGTGTCCAGAAGTCCCGCCTATACCTCCTGCATAGCTATTGGTCATTCGTTAGTTTATTAAGCCAATCACAGCAACACATCTTCACACCCTGTACAAATATCTCACAACAATAGGATATCGTGTCTTTGAGGCATGTGCCAAGGAGTGCTACCGCTGGGTCAGATGGTAGATAAATGTTCAGCTTCTTGAGGACGTTCCATGCTGATTTCCAGAGTGCCCGCACCAGCTTCCAATCTCACCAACAGTGAGAGCATCCCTTTTTCCCCACAGCCTCTCCAGCTTTCGTTGTAGGTTGTTTTCTTGGTCATAGCCATTCTGACTGGAGTGAGATGAAATCTCAAAGTCATTTCAGTTTTGCATTTCCCTAATTGCTAAAAGTGATGATTTTTTTTGCAATATTTCTTAACAACTTCTATTTCTTCTGTGGAGATCTCTCTGTTCAGATCCATAGCCGATTTCTCAGTTGGGTTGTTTGTTTTCTTGCCTCTTTGTTTTTTGAGATCGTTATATATTCTAGATATTAACCCTATCTCTGAATGGATAACTGACAAAAATCCTCTCCCACCCTGGAGCTTGCTCTTCTCGATTGCTTGGTTCCCACCCCCAGATGAAGAGGCTAAGGCAATTAAGGGCTGTTGAGAGGGAGAATTGGTTTACCCCAGAAAAGAGCCCCCTAACTGGTTTTCTAATACCAAGCAGTCAGCCCTAAAAACGTACTTACAAGCCACACTGAACTTACTCAGCAGGTTGGAGCTATACACTTATGCGTTTACATAGAGCATATACATAAAACAATAATCATGAAAGGAAAAGAGATTGAGTCTGAGGGGGATGCCGTGGAAGCGGTTGGAGGGAGAAGAGGAAGGGGTGGAAATCCTGTAAATATCGTATATATAAATGAAATTAAAAAAAATAACTTAATAAAAAAATCTTCCGACAATAAAACATAAGAAGCGCATGACTCCATTAGCCTGCCATATTCCGTTCTAAAGTCTTCCACATACATCACCTGAGCTAAGAAGCATTTTTAGGTTCTTCACCTGGATTCACAAGTTACTTGGTCGGGTCCTGCCCCTGTCCCTGACCTCTCTCTTCTTAATCAGTCCCTTCTGACAGCCAGCCTCCGGCTCTCTCAATTTCTCCAGAGTTCCCAGTTCTTCATTGGCGACCATCACCTCCCAGGCATTCCTGTCTGTTTACACCCCTTCCCTTTGTTCTGCAGGGCAGCTCACTGCTGCTTCTTAAACTCAGCCTTTGCCCTTCCCCTTGGTGCGGACCAGCCCCTTCTGCCTCCCATGGATAGAGGTCACTCTTCCTGCAAGCAGCTTCACAGCGCTACCATTGCGTTCTCCACAGCAGTCACCGGCACTCGGAAAACTGCGTTCATCTCTTTGTTGCTCAGGTTGCTGGGTCTGCTTACCACTGATTAAAAATTTCACGTGGGGGAGAAGAGAAATCAGGAGGGACAGTGTCCATCAAGGTTATAATGATCCACATCCGAGGCTGGAGAATATACGCCCCCCCCCCCTTCCAGGACCATTCAAGTGGTACCGGTTTTTGCACTGTCTGCTAAGGTCTGCTTAACTTCCATGAGTCCGTTTCCTTATATGTCAAAAGGGGACACAACTGGCCACATCCCAGCTTCGTTGTGAGGATCAAATGTCCAATCACGCATGAGAACAAATGAATTATGACTAATTCAGAAATAACAGAAATATGTTGGTATTGAGTCCGGAGATATTAATCCCGGCTCATTCTCATTCAGATAACTTTGAAACCACTTTCAGCTGCACCAACCCTATTTTTTTTTTTTAAGGCAGGTTTTTCTCTATAACACAGACTGGCGCAGAACTTCCTATGCAACCAACACTTAAAGGCAGTGAGCCTCCTGTGTCTGCCTCCCAAGTTCTAGGGCTACGGGGATAACAGTACGACACCACACGCTGGGGCCTTTTCACTTTTAATCACGGATTTAGGATGTGGAACTATAATTAATCAAGGTGAAGGTTCTTAAACTTCAAACATTGTCAACCTCAGTAAATTAGCTTGTCTGTAAAGGGTGCTTTCAGGTTAAACTGGGAAGCTATTCCATTGAAGTTCGGCTGATAATTGGGAAGAATTAATTGAAGTTAGTAAAGAATTCTGACTTAATGAGTCCCATCAATACGGAGCAGTGCTTTACTTATCTTATTAATTGGCGTAGCTAAGAAGCCGGGATGGTCTCATTAGGAGACACTTTGGCCTCCTCCAAAAGCACAGAGAGACCTGGGCTCAGCATTCCCACTGCTGGGGAGGGTGTTGTGCCCCAGAGAGCCATGGTTCTCAAAGCCAGCTTGCATCAAAGCGGCCAGAGGAGCGGGGCCTTCAGATCACTCAGGGTTTCTGATTTAGAAGCTGTGGCATGGAAGCAACATCTTCATCTTGATATTTCTGACCACGTCCCCAATGCTGGGCCATGGCTGGGTGTGAGGGCGTGAGCCACAGAGAGTCAACGCCCTGAAAACCGCAGGGCTTCCTGCCGCAATGTATAGGAGCTATGGATCTAGGGCTGCCTGCCACAACGTATGAGACCTATGGATCTCACAAGGCACGTCACTCAACAAGCATTTTTGTCAAAGTCTGACCAGGAAAACAGACTAGAAATGATTCAATTACTGGGAATTGATTATGTAGGACAAAAGCTGTGAAGACAAATGGAGACGGTAAGGAAGGGTGGGAAGTGACCGCAAACGGTGCTATTGGGAATCCAGGAGAGGGAGCCCGGGGAGGCCGGGACTAGTTGGGGACTGTCTAGATGGGAGCTAGAGGGGGGAGATGCAGCTGCCTCAGGCTATGTTGCCCTGGGCAGGAAGAAAGGGAAAGAGAGACCCCTTCGGTTTCTCTGAACATGCTTCTAGCGTCACGCATGCATGCATGCCATGCACATGACACAGCAGAGCGAGGAACGGATCAAGAGGCAGACAGGTGCAGGGTTTCCCACAGAGTCTACCAAGCAACAGGGGTGGATGAGACAGGCACGGGCCTCGCTTCTGCCCCATCACAGCTGGAATGCTTAAAATCAGTTGTTAATGCGCAGCTGTAAATGGTATAGCTAGAACCTGGTGGTGGTGGCACATGTCTTTAATCCCAGCACTAGGGAGGCAGAGGCAGGCAGATCTCTGTGAGTTCGAGGTCAGTCTGGTCTACAAGAGCAAGTTCCAGGACAGGCTCCAAAGCCACAGAGAAACCCTGACTTGAAAAACCAGGGAAAAAAAGAAAAGCTAGAGACACGGGTTTTCTGTGCCCCTCTAAGAGAAGTAACTAAAGAAACAGCGCTCTACCCCTTCCTGGAGCGTTCCACCTATGACCCTTCCCAGTGCGCATTCGAATTGTGACAGGGGCAAAAGCGGGGGCCATGCCAGCCTCGCGCACATATGTAGTCAAGAGGCGAGCAGTCTACCACCCCAGTGTGCTCCCATCTCAAACGTCAGCCCCCCAAACTGTGAGGAATGAAATTCTGTGGTTGATCAGCGGCTGGTGTTTGCTGTTTTGATTTAATAGTCCACATAGATGAAGCCAGGAGTTATTGGAGCAAGTTGATTATGCTGCTTTATAAATCAAGACATGAAAAGTAAATTCATCTGCAAGGAGAAGTCGGGCTTTGGAGTGACTGAAACGACGATGCGACACATTCTCGCTTGTCTACTTAGGGAGAAAATTATGAAGAGAATTTTTGTCTGCAGACAATCCCATTTTATAAAAAATTAATGTTTTGAAATGAGAAAGCGCGAGACGTCGTCGTTGTAGGGATCTTTTGAACGTATGGCTATTTCTGCTGCCTGGTAAGTTGCATTAGAATTAATGGCAGCCACGCACATGTATTGAGGGGGAAGGAACGGAGCCCTCGCTGGGCTTTTGTCGAGGCCCACATTTGTGCTGAGAAGCGGAATTGCAGGCATGATGTATAATCAAGCATGAATTAATAGCATGGTATGGCGGGGGGCCCGCAATAAAAGTACACGGCTGTCTTTCACAGCGCAAGGGCTCCGCTCCACTCAGAACCCTAAAATTAGGCACTTAAGTCAGATATCTCTAAGTTACTGGCAGGAATACCTGGAATTTCTCTGGTAAGCCTGATTTGGTTTGGGGAAGGAAGGGGTGAAGGTAGGGGTGTCACAGACCTGCTCCTTTACGTGTTGTTCCTGTGGAATTTCAACCACCCTGATTTGGGGGAGGCGCAGAGGAGGGGAGAATCTATGAGGAGCCCGAGAGAGCTACAAAAGCGTGAGGTGGAAACATTCCATAATGACACAGGCTTCATCTAGGGGAAATGACAGCAAACCACTCAGCTGATTTGCCTAAACAAAATGACATGAGATTGCATGTCTTTTTCCAGAGCTTTCAGGTAGCAGCATTAGAGGGATAGATGTTTGTTTCTCAGAGAGCAAGTAATTTGGAGACACAGCTCATAAACAGGATACCACTGTCGCAATAAACTTGTGTCGGAAAACATCTTGTCATTCTGGGGGCGGGACGCCACTGAGTGGTTCATTCAGGGATGGGGCACGTTTCCCTCCACTCTGCAAATCGTAAGTGACTCTGTACCTCTCGATTTCGGGTTTTCACCTGAGTCTGTCTTACGCTGCTGGAGATAATTCGGAGGTGTCTATTGGTAGCACCGTTATTTCTCCTGACAGGGCTGGGTGGGTGCTGCCAGTCTGTGCAAAGGTGTGCTTCACGTGGGAAGGTAAGTGTGCTCCTGAGATGTGGGTTGCAAGCTGAGTTGTCTTGGCACTGACTTACATCATTGCAACAAAGATGCTGTCGTCTCTGCAGACTGAACTTTGACGTCTAACGAGTAAACATGCAGTTTCTTCCTAGTCCTGTTACTTCCTCTGAAATGTTTTGCATGTTAATCTCGGTCATCTTAAACACACACACAGACACACACACACACAAAATAGGCAGGAAATCTCACAATTTAGACAACTTTTATTCACCCAAATGATTTCTCTCTCTCTCTCTCTCTCTCTCTCTCTCTCTCTCTCTCTCTCTCTCTCTCTCTCACACACACACACACACACACACACACACACACAAGCCATGTATACATGATCTCTGACTTACGTATCAGAGGTAACATGTATGTTAGTCTGGTTGCAGCTGATCTGTCATTGCCCACTACTGGGCAAGAGACCAAGATGGAGTCACAGCTGTTTCATCACCATCATTTTCAAGCTGCTGGAACGGTTCAATATTTTGAAGTGTTCAGAATTCTGCTTGCCAGTGAAAGAAAGAGTGAGGGCTGCTACAGGGAACCCATGTCCAGGCTTCTGGTGTTACCTGAATGATCACACACTCAGAGCACTTGTCTGAAAGGTTCGTATTGATTTTTCTCATCATTTTCCCACTGCACTCTAGGTGTTTCTATCAAACAACCCACTGTGTAACAGGGAACTCAAATCTGGACTCCTGCGACTCCACTGTGTAATCTGATATGCCTTTGGGGTGGGTATTTCACACTGTCTCATAGATTAGTGGTTATAGATTAGTAATGATATATTCTTTATACCTAACACACTGCGTACACAGAAAGTGATATCCACCAATGACAGCTGTCACCAGACTCCTCTTCCTCCCAGTATCACCGTCAGAGTTGGGTACTGATAATCCTTTATTAGAGACAACTGTCTAATGGCTATTACGCCTGGAGAACTATAATATCAGAGCCTGGCTGAGTACCAGGCATCACAGATGCTTCATGATAACTCACTGAAGAATCCAGAGGTAAAACCGAGCGTATAAACTACACATCTGTGCACTCCAGATGTCTCAAACACTACCAGGTCGACAAGTGCTGAATAATTCGGAGCTCTTAGACAGTGGTCCCCAGATCCTTCGTCTCTGAGCATTGGCTTCACGAACATTTCTGTGAGTCTGCAAGGTTCAGTTACAGCTGGGCACACAGATTGGGGCCCAGTGGATGCCTGCACAGCATCATCTAGCCGGGTCCACAGCAGCACTTGGTGCCAAAGGGACATGAGGGTGCCTCTGTCCGTGTGGCGCTGATCCCTTAGAGGACCTCTCAACAGTTTGGAAACTCTCTTAGTTACTTTCCAGCTGCTGTGACCAAGCACGGT
Source organism: Microtus pennsylvanicus (assembly GCF_037038515.1). Taxonomy (NCBI): domain Eukaryota; kingdom Metazoa; phylum Chordata; class Mammalia; order Rodentia; family Cricetidae; genus Microtus; species Microtus pennsylvanicus. The sequence goes on along the minus strand of NC_134600.1, from coordinate 2,043,471 downwards.
GGCCAAGGTGATTTATTAAAGAAAGCATTTAATTTGGGGCTCGCAGTTCCAAAGGACAGTGGAGCCCATGACCACCATGGTGCGATTGCAGCAGACAGCAGGCATGCGTCGGAGCAGTAGCTGAGAGCTTACGTGCTGAGACAACAACCACAAAAAACACAGAGAATTAACCGGGAATGGTAGGGCTTCGGAAACCTCGAAGCCCACCTCAGTGATAAACCTCCTCCAACAAGGCCATGCCTCCAAATCCTTCCCAAACAGTTCCACCAAGGAGGGACCAAACATTTGAGTATATTAGCTGATGAAGGCCATTCTCAAACTACCGCAGGCACCGAGGTCACAGACCCTGGCATGAGGCTCACCAGAGATGCTGCAGAGAAACAACCTTGTGCCCCATTTAGAACCATCTGCCTCTCTTAGAGCAGGCCCTGCGCATCCTGTCTGATCCTCCCTGAGGATGAGTCACCAGGAGGCCGCCTGGCCACCTCTGAAAACAGGTGAGCACACTGCTGTTGCCATGGTTACCTGAACACAAAGGGCATGCCCGAACTTCTGTAGTGCTCCGGTCTTAACTCTCGCTATGTTGCTAAATTCTAGTTTGAAAATCAGGACGCTACTACCTTCCTCTGCGATACTGGCGAGCCTAGACACGGTCCGTTTCGTTCTCTCTCCATGAGGGTGTCTTAATAAGAAACCCAAGATTTCTCTTCAGGAGACTGCATGAAAGGGCACACTCCTATACGATCCAAAACACATCTGTTCACACATGTCACAGAACACTGTAGTTCAGAATCCCACCTGAAATAGCTCCCGTGTGTGTCTCCCACCAGACCCAAGGGGAACCAGTCACCCAGGAACTGGGAGCCAGGAGGCAGCACAGGCTAGTCATGACCTTCTCAGTCAAAGACCAACTAAGGACTAGAGAGCTTTGCAGCATCCTGGGAACCTTCTAAGTAGAGAGACCACGGAGAGGACAGGTCCCAGGCACCAGCATCCCAGTAGAGGGAAAACTGAGCCTGGAGTTGGATAGAGAGTCTAAAGGGCAGCGTGGGAGCCGCAGTTTTACCCACAAACCGCTAAGCATTCTGCTGTTGTCAAGATCTTGGGCACTGAATCACAATGAGAGGGGCTTCCACGGGGTAGTGACTAATGGCCCCTCAATTTCCTGCTGACGCCGGCAGTTTTATGTCATTTTGTTTTTATGTTAATTTATGCACACAGGATTAGAACGCAGCATTATGTGGTCATTTAATTTAATTGAAGTGGGGGACTTCCTGGGCCCACTTTTACGTTCTCCTTACAGATTCCAGTGATTTTGGTGTTTAGCATTTAATTCCCCCCCGCCCCCCGCCACACACACACCCCTAATGGCAATAATAATAGATTTACGCTACTGTCACCTCAGCTCCAATTACCCCCCCACCCCCCAAGAGCCTGCGAGGCAAATGCCAGGGAGGATTTGGAGTACTTTCCTTAGGTTCAACAGACATAAGAAGGTGCAGCCTTCACCGCAGAGATAAGTTCCCAGACATTTAAATGGCTTTTCAGTGCCTGGAGAAGCTTTGCCTATGCATAAGGCTTCTGCTGGGCACCTTAGTCTTCACGGCTCAGAAATATGGAACCTTTAACACTGACAGCCTCACCCGGGATGCACGCGGCATATTAGGGAGCACTCCTTGATCACCCACCCGTTTTCCTAAAGGAACCTAGTGTTGTGGTCACCCTACCTGGAACAACAGGCCAAGGGCAAAGAGGAGAAGCGGAGGGGAGCAAGCAGGCAGTGAACTCACCCTCAAAATGTCCACAGTGAGGGGCTTCCCATGGCCAGAGGCGACCTGAAGTGGAGGTCCAGCAGCCTGATCAGGCTTTCTCTGCAAAGCAAAACAGGATCCTCATGAAGACACTGGCCCCAGGACTTAAGAATGATTGTAGTATTGCACCAGGTTCTATAGCATCATTTCAAGCGTGTATACCAGCATACTCTGAGTACCATCCCCCACGCCACACGCCTCTCCTCCTTTCTGCCTCTCCCTTCCATGAGTCCCCTTTGCTTAACTCCAAGGGCTACACCAAATCCATTGACATCTGGTCTGTGGGCTGCATTCTGGCTGAGATGCTCTCCAACCGGCCCATCTTCCCTGGCAAGCACTACCTGGACCAGCTCAACCACATTCTAGGTATCTTGGGCTCCCCATCCCAGGAGGACCTTAATTGTATCATCAACATGAAGGCCTGAAACTATCTACAGTCACTGCCCTCGAAAACTAAGGTGGCTTGGGCCAAGCTTTTCCCCAAATCTAACAGTTTCATTGTGATTTTAACATCGTCCCTGTGTATAGGATCTGCTTTGATAAATACAGTACTTTTTCTACAACCTACATCCTTCCTGTTTCTTATGAAACTGGGGACCCACCAATGAGTCATAAGTGTGACATCGGTCTTTCTTAATACTATCTCTTGTTCAGTCCAGTTTTCTTTCCTTGCCAATGGATACATTCATTTTTTTAATGTATTAATCACATTTGCACTGTCTGTTCCTCTGTTGCTGGATGCTGTTGCTAGCGAGAAGGCAGATATGTCACTTGATATAACAGAAGTTATATTTTGCTATGCTGAATAGTCATCACATAAGGTTCATACTCTAAATTCCTAACTATGGCCCTAAGCCTATCTCCCCAAGGCTGCTCACCTGTGCGACGAATCTTAGCTGAAGGTCAGGTCCAGACTCTAACTGAAGTCTCTGATTTGAGGGTCAGGATGGGGGGGGGGGGTGAGGACCTCTCCAGCCGTGGAGCAGATCAAGGGGACGTCTCTCCAGATGTGCAGAGCCGAGCACTGCTCTTGGTCCCTGTATAGACTGCCCAGCAATGTCACGGGAGTCTAGACCTGTGTCTGGTGGTCCTGAGTAAGTGGTGTCACTGGGTTCTGATTATCAATTGCAGCCTCTGTGTAATAAGGATCCTGAAGACGCTGTTTTTACACATCTAACAAGCAGGCCACACTCATCAGAGACACCTAGGTTGGTTCCACAACCGAGCTACTATAAAAAGCAGCCCTCTTTGTTTCCCGAAGGATAAAAGAGCAGGAAGAAATGTCGGCACCTCTGTCCAGTGGAGGAGGAAGCTTGCCTAGGCCTGGGTGCTCCCGAGAAAGACAAGGCAAAGCAAACGGAACCAAGGGGTAAAGCCTTATCACCTGTGCCCCCCAGCAAGCCAGCCAGGGTTCCCCCTTCCTCCGACGTCACACAAACACATGCAGACAGGTTCTTGTACAGTCACAAGACTCTGCACTGATAGCTCGGAGTAGTGTAGCAGCAGAGAAGGCGTGGCAGAAGAGGAACTGCAGCCTGTATCCTGGCACCACAGCCAGGGGTCCGTAGTGTCGCCTGTACCAACCCCAGGTAGACGGCGATTCAGTGCCAGTGCTGAACACCCGCAGTAACTTCCTGTACATCTCCACAAGGAACCGACTTCGTCCCCTCCCAGACAAGCAGAGTTCCCACCTGACCGACACACTGCCCTTCCAGGGGCTCCTCATGACGGCCTTTAGTTCAGCCACTTAATACAGTGACGACTCCAACTCAGGAAATTACAACAGTTATGATTCTGTTTCACTGTAGAAGACAGTAGAAGACAGAAGCGCTCTGTGAGGAGCATTACGGAAGGGTACCAGATAGCACGGACTTGAAGCCTCTGTACCGGAAAAGGAAGGGGCGTGGCCTTCTACACTTGGCTGCAGTAAGAATTGCCGAGTTGCTTCTTCTGAAATGGGACTCACAGCCAGGCGGTGGTGGCGCACGCCTTTAATCCCAGCACTTGGGAGGCAGAGGCAGGCGGATCTCTGTGAGTATGAGGTCAGCCTGGTCTACAAGAGCTAGTTCCACAACAGGCTCCAAAGCTACAGAGAAACTCTGTCTCGGAAAAAAAAAAAAAGAAAAAAAGAAGAAATCGAACTCAAACATCTTGTATGCTAATGTATTATTCCGTTATAAAAGAATTTCATTCTTTGTCATCACAGGCCTTTTCTTTACACTCCCCATCGCAGTAGTCATGACAACAGAACATCTGAGAATACAAACATGTGACCTGTTTCTGCTGTTAGACACTAGCTTCCAATGACAAAGTCACCAGAAGAGGCATCGATAGACGTTATATCTCAGGGCTTTATTGAGGATATGCAATGAAAACCTCTAGGAGATAGCGCTTTATGCTAGCATAAAGACTGCAATAAAACAAATACCGATGATAACAAATGCTGGAGAAATTCAGAGTGGCCAGACTTCTCACGCGTGACTGGCGGCTGTGTAGGTATTCTCAAAAGTGTGTGGCATTTTTTTTTTGTGCAGAGTTGGCATGTTTTTACCATATGACCCAGAAATCTCATGTCTGGATAAGAAACCTTACATAATTCTACAGAAATTAAATGTAATACATACACCCACCCACCCCCCTACACACACAAAGATATCTACTTTATCTTTTATCATATCTAAGGAAAACTATAGCTATTTATTCTTCAACTCCATCAAAGACTCCAGAAAGATATAATACTACCTAAGTAAACAGGAAGCACATTGTAAGCAACTTCCAAAACTCTAGAATTGACAGAATTCTTGCTGCCTGGACAGTCACCCAAAGTTATTTTGTGCTGTTGGGGCATCCAATCTTCAGCCTACAGGCCCATAGTATTCAGCAGACTTTTCCATGAAGCAGGAAATTTCAAAGACACGGATATTGGCAATTTGACAGTCACTTTCTTCTGTGTCCTGCAAAATGTCTGGCAAGATTCTTCCATGAAGCCGGAACCCTGAAGGATCATCTCACCTTCTCTAGGAAACTTCAGCAGTCATTTTTCTGTGGGTCCTGCATGCTCAGTCCACATAGCACAACATCAAGCAGTCTGGGCAAGAGCAGTTTCCTGCCCAATGGCTAACCAACTCCATGAGGAGCCTCTTTGATGCCCATCTTCCTCTTGAAGTAGATTGGTGCTGCCAGGAGCAGACATGTCTCATTGTCATCAAAAGTTCTAAGTTCTTAAAACATTTAAATACCATATTCTGAAGGTCTCTGAAAGATTTGAAGAATACCTAATTGACTGAAATATACCTCTATATATCTAGAAAACTTAACAAACATGACTACAAGCTTGACTATCATAGATGATTATCTACTAACCTATATTTCTTAATTATACATTATATTTTTAAATGAGCTGCACAAACAATACCTTAATCAAAAGCAGAAATATGCATCAAACAAAATTGACCTTAAATTTGTATCAATAAACCAAGATCCATACCAATGCAAATATTTGTAGCAGTTGATGGGAAAATGGGGGAACTCTGGAGGGTGATGGAATCTCTCTCTACATCGTGATAACATGGATAGCTGTGGGTTCCTTTCTGGAAAGTCTATAAAAATATATTAGTGTTTTAATATAATACATTAACATTAATAATATTATTTATTAATTAACAATATTAATATTAACACATAATTAATGTATTAGAATTAAGGCACTGGGGAGATAGCTCAAGGTGGTAAAACATGTTAAGTGTGAAACCCGGGGTATGATTCCCCAGTGCCCACATAAGACACCAGTGGTGGTGATGTGGGCTTGGGCTTCAGCCCTGGGAGGCCAAGACAGTTGGATCTCTGGAGCTTGCTGGCCAGCTGGCCTCATCTAACCAGGGGGCTCCAGGCTAACCAATGAGAGGGCCTGACTCAGAAAACAAGTCAGGCAGCTTCTGAGGAACAACACCTGAGGTTGACTCTGGCTTCCACATGCACACACACACACACACACACACACACACATACACATACACACACATATACACACACATATACACACACACATACACACACACATACACACACACACACACACACATACATACACACACATATACACACACACATACACACACACATACACACACACATACACACACACACACACATGCATGCACACCTGCATACATATATTTACCCACAAGAACACACATAGCTAAAGTTAAAAATCATTCAAAGTGCTCACTCTTTGGATGACATGCTTGTGTTCAAAGTCCTGCACATTCTAGAACTCCAGTGCTGGGATCCAAGCTTTCTAGGCCAAGAGGGCCTCCTCCTAAAGAACCTGAGACCCCCCACACACACACACAATACTGGATCCAGCTGAGTTTGTGAACTACACTCTTCTAACCCCACCTCTCCAGGCTCTTCCCTGCCAGAGAACATGCTTGCTTAGAATTCTCAAGACTTTAAGGCAGGAAGGGATAGTTCTTCTTTCAGCTCTTCAAATACCTGATGCAAAGCCAGGTGGTGATGGTGAAAACTTTAATCCTAGCATTTCGGAGACAGAGACAAGGGGATTTCTGTGAGTTCGAGTCTAGCCTGGTCTCCATAGAGAGTCCTAGGCCAATCAGAGTGACATGCTGAGACCCTGTCTCACCCAAATACCTAATTCAAGCAGTGCTAGAGCCTTCTAGGAAAGGTGGGGGAGAACACCAAGATGGTACTTGTTCTCGGTGTGTTTGCTTTAGGAGCCAAAACAAACGCCAGGTTAATGCCTCTGTAAGTTATCCCACTGCACAAGTAACAAGAAGAAAGTTTGACGTAGGGCGTAGAATCACTGTTTTAATTACTGGGATCAACAAATGTTTGTGGTAGGGAGAAAATTTGTTATAAGTGCTGTGCAAATCTAGAAGCAGGTGCTTGTGTTTGAATTAACAGAGGCACCGAGAGGCAGTCAGAGGGGAAAATGTCAGAACAGATGACCTAAGAGCCCCCGTGCGAAGGCCATGTAAGGGTGACAGAAAATGAGGAGACGAGGAGGCTTCTCAGCCACCCGGAAAGGCAAGCCTATATTCACATCGCTGAGCCTATGGTAGGAAAGGGACTGGCAAGGAGGACCAGGACCTGCCAAAGATGGAAAAGGAGCCAGAGATGAAGAGGTGGACTGGCTAGGTCTCCAGCTCAGGTGACACCCACACCAAGTTCCTGTGTGAAGCCCACATTCTGCGTTCCAAGCCACGAGTCCTGTGATGTTCAAATGCATTCACAACGAGGCAATGTGATAGAAAAACTTTAAAAATTTAGAACCACTTTAGAAAGATTGCTTGTATTCCATCCATTTGAATTAGAATAATTAAACATAGCTCTGAACGTTCTGCAAATCCAAGGAGAAACGAGAATTTTCATTAAACCATTAACCTCCTAATTATTCAACAAAAAGGAGCCTCGAAGTCAGTCCACATAAGCAAGCTTTGCACTAGAAATAAATGCTCCTGGCTCCTCTTAAGGGAGGCCCCGAGGGAACACGAGGAAACACGGTGGGCAGCGTCATCTGTCACAGGTATGGAAAATGTACGAAGGCGTTCTTCAAATGAACATTCCACATCCACACGCTGAAAAGGCCCTTGTGAGGAGCAAAGACAACAGGATCCAGACAGAAGAGAGTGGAGTCCAAAATAAGGAAAATCAACAGTCAAGAGGCCACTGACGTGGGACTTTCAATGTATTCTCAAATACCCATTAAACCCATTCAGGGTAGTTGTCTGAGGAGCTGGGGACCCAGTCAAGCCTTTTCCCTGTCTACTGGTATTTCTCAAGAACAGCTGCAGACTGTGCTAGGAACACAGCATCTAGAGACCCAGAGGGGTTGGTTAGAAAGGCAGGACCCTGTGCTTGCTCTTCTCAGCCCAGAGAACCTACAGGCTTCCTCACAGGGGAGTCCCATGGCCTCTTAGCCGTACCCCTCAGCTGAGACATAAGTGAGGTGTGCATAGAAAACACTCCCTGTCCCGTGTACAGTCTTCCTCAGGCTCCAGGAACTGTCTTGCCACCAATCCTGGGCTTCCACTCTTCCTCACTGCTTGTCTGCAATGACGTCACTTTGCTTAACTTTAGTGCAAAAAACTCTGCCTCCCTGGGCTCTTGGAAGTGGTCAGATTGGTATAGTGCTAGGTATTGTGGGTAAAGTGTTCAGCATGGCCCCTTGGGGTTTAACTGTTGGGTAAGCTTATCCACAGCAGTACCTGTGGAATAAAGGGAAAAAAAAAACTGAGATGAGGTCAGAGTTGGCGATTGCCTTTGATTTTAAAAGCAATCCTAACAGGACCCCCTCTGTGCTGCGCTTCAGTCCAGGCATGGCTGCCCAACTTGAATCTATTCAGACAAACCAAAAATAAGAAACATTCCATTAAAGATGGCAGCAGGCAATGCATTCTTCCAATATGGGAGTGTCACGAAATTCAAAAAAATAGTTGGTAAAGCGTTCTAAATTGAGAGACGTGACAAGCAAATGCAACAGCTTAGCCTAGTCTAGGTCTTACCCGAAAAATAAGAAATGCGTTACAGAAAGGGACCCCCCCTTCGACCCAAACCTCCATTGGTGGAAGAAGATAACCAACTCCTACAAGCTGTTCTCTGACCTTTACACATGTGATGTCACAGTGCACACCCCCTTCTCCCCCCACAAAACAAAGAAATAAGTAAACATGCACAAATAAATAAATGAAAGCAAAACTATTATTTAACAATAGAACACTAATGTTTAAGAGGGTTGAAAGCTACACGCTAAAAAATGTGATTAGTTTAATACACTAATCCAGTGGATGCTGATAATGGTCACTGTTGATTAAAATAAAATCCAGCTCACATTAGCTAGCAATTGGGTAGCACTCGGTTACTGAAAATTGAAGCTTTTCCTTCTTAGATCAAGGGGGTATGTTCCTGGAATGCCTAGAGATATGTGGTCTCAGCCACAGACTCCAGAAAAAAATAAATAAAAGTTTTCCATTTCGAAGAAAAAAATCTCAGTTGCGTGTAAGTATAGATTGACAAAAGAAGTCAGTCTGACGTGTTTTCTTCTTGAACAATAAGGCCACGCTGGCTCTTGGTAGAATGATTGCTCGTCACGTGATCAATCCCGAGGGGCAAAGACTATTAGCAAGAGTGTCAGGAAGGTGGGCCCAGACCTCGAACTGTTGACGAATTGGGAGTGGCACCAGGAGAGCCTCAGACTCCAGCAAAGTCAGGGATCCTTCGAGCAGCGGTTGTGAGTTTCTCATGCAGACCGACACCGGATATCCGTCTTTTCCTTCTTCGCTGCTGTCTACCTGGCCTCCTAAACACCAAAGACGTCTCGGAGTCGGATAAAGAAGCGTCAAGCTGATGTCTGCGGTGACACCCTCACGCCGCAGCAGCTCGGTGGACCATTCATTACACCTTCAGAATCATAAATCTTGTCCCAAGCTAAATCTGGACGTCCCCGAAGGCGAGGCAGGGGAAGGAAAGGAAACCGGGGCGTTGTGTTTCTTCCTGAGGGTTCGCTTTCATTAGCCTTTGCTCCGAAGGCGCCTTTGAATAGCTCCTGATGTGATGAATGATGTTCACACACAATCTCTCCTGTCAAGCATTCGACTCCCCCCAAAGCCTGCCAACGATTTGGAAGCAGTGTCTTCGGCTGTTACGTTTCCCAACTGGCTTTCTATTGTCACTTCCAAAAAGTGTGAAAACACCTGATTTATGGGTGCCTGGCTTGAAGAATGTCATTTCCATCACCTTCCTTTCTAGACGCCACCTCTAATAAGGGGGGCAGAGCCATTTGGCTTGAGCTTGCTTGGGAAAGCTCTAAGCCTAATTTATACACCGGACGGAGCTCCGGCTCATTGAAATTCTCCTTAATCCCTCTTCAGAAACACCTGGAAGACAAAACAAGCTGAGCTCCAGGACGTGTGACCTCCCCGTTAAGGCAGCAGCTGTGTGCTTGCCAACACAGTCTCAGAGATGCCCAGCCCTGTCCCTTCCCTCCCCTGTCAGGACATAGAAAACACAGAATTTCAGGGACTCAGAAGCCGTACCCCGGTTGACATTGCGCCAGTTTCTCGAAGGCACTTTCAGCTTGCTTCATTAAGTACCTGCCTGCGTTTTGTTCACAGCGTACCTGGTAGATTTTTCTCCAATAACCTCATGTCTGGGGTGCCGCTTAAAACTCAGCAGCAAAGAACCGACAAGCTGCAGACAGGAGGCTTCAACTTAATATGCAAAGGCACTGGAGTCTCCGAGAAGACAGTTGACGCCGAGAGGAAACCGAGAGGAATCCGGAGGGTCGTCACGTGGACTCTCTCCGGCCCTGCATCTTTTGAACCCTTTTAATGAATCAGGAGGAACATGTACGCAGGCTCCTTGTACAGCTAGCTGTCCCCAGAACTGTCTGTCACTTACATGGCTGCAAACGCAGGCTCACAATCCCCACGCTGAGCCAGCAGTTAGGGAGTTCCCTTAAGTCTGAACCGAGAGTCTCTTAGAGACCATTTTTCCAACTTTCAGACGTGTGCAGCTCGGCTGGGGAGGCTGAAGATTCTGGCTGACCAGATGTGGGAAGACGGGAAGGTCTGTTGTTTCTCGCTGGTTTCCAATTGTAATGCTTGAGGCCTAATATCTAGAGTAGCAAGTACTCAGAGGACAGGGTTTCCAGGCTCTTACATAGGAATAAGGGCTAGGACATCAAGTGTACACAATGCACCTGCCATGTGGGCGCTGATACTGGTCAGCCTCATCATCCATGTTTGTCCTTGGTTTCCTGGCACAGCCGGATACCCAGAAACCATGAGGAAGCAGAGGCAGGAATTCAAAGAATACACTTAAATTTCTTACATGGTCTCACAGTTGACTTTAGTTTTAGAAGCTTGATTTGGAAGCCAGTGGATAAGGTACGGATTCTATTTTCATTACATTTTATTAAAGTATTGGGGGGTGAGTATGTGCCACAGCATGTGAATGCACGTGGGAATCGGAGGACAGCATATAGGGTCAGTTCTACACTCGACCCAGTCAGACTTGGTGACAAGGACCTTTGCACACCGCACCATCCTTTCAATCCAAACATGTCAGCCGTGGAGACGTCTTTCAGAGGTTTTCTCTCTGTTGCTCGGGTTGAGATGAGCCCAGGTGCTCTGGCTCCGTTGTTGACGTTGAACTTCTGTGTGGTGATATTTTGTTTGTGCTTTAACAAATAAAGCTTTACTGAAGATCAGAGCATGGAGTTAGCCACACTGGTTAGCTATAGAGGCCAGGCAGTGGGGGCACCACCCCCTTATTCCCAGCACTCAAGAGATAGCGGCAGAGGGATCTCTGTGAGTTCAAGGCCACCCTGGGCTATGCGAGCAGGAATCAAAGAGAAACAGAGCCAAGCAGTTGTGGCTCTCATTTTTAATCCCAGTACTAGGGAGGTGGAGACGGGAAGGGAATGGCTGGGTGGAGAGAGAGAGATAAGGCTGGAGGAGACAGGAGCTCAGCTTTCAGTCTGAGGTATCCTAGGTATTCATTCTCCGGGTTCCTAGAGACAGGATCACCCACTTGCTCTGAGGATTTGGTAGAGGCAAAAGATTTAGTGGCTGGCGCCTTGACTTCTCTGATCTTTCAGCATTTGCCCTGATATCTGAATCTGGACTTTTATTATGAAGAGCAATTAGAAATTCTGATCCTCCAGAGTCCACCTTGTGAGTGCTGGGACTGAATACAAGGTCCACTACATCCTATTTACCCAGAGCTTAGGACCAAACCCAGGACGTCTGCACATGCCAGGAAGCAACATGCCAATACATCTGCAGCCTGAACACACCAGAGCCTTGTGTTCTATGTTTTTTGTTCTCCAGTGAGGTCTTTCTCTTTTTAATTTATCACGTTCATTATTTCAATAGGGTGATACATGCTTTCATGCAGGCCAGGATTTTACCACATGGATTTGTTGGAGATACTAAATTTGAAAAGCTCTCACATCTGTAATCTTTGTGGAACATTTTTGTGGTTTCTAGGTGGTCCTTTCTAGACATTTTGAGCATTTTCCATCAGCTCCATTTGAAGTCTGGTACTACGTGAGCTTCTACCAGCCGAACAGCTCATACTATGTGTGTGCACGCATATTAATGATAGATTGTAATAATGGATTGGGGGAAGGACAGCTGTGGTCAAAGCCTAGGACAATGGGGCCCTAAAGAATCAACATTAAAGTTGTAAGATCAAATTGGTAAACTCAAACCTACTTAGAATTACACCATTTTTCCTTTTGGTCAACTCTTTTTTAAAAAAAAATCACCCTACTGATATCCAAAGGAGCTATACCAGCTTGCACTACAACCAGAAATGCAGGAGTGTTCCCTTTTCCCCACAACCTCTCCAGCATAAGTTGTCATCAGTGTTTTTGATCTTGGTCATTCTTACAGGTGTAAGATGGAATCTCAGAGTTGTTTTGATTTACATTTCTCTGATGGCTAAGGATGTTGAGCATTTCCTAAAGTGTCTTTCAGCTATTTTAGATTCCTCTGTTGAGAATTCTCTGTTTAGGTCTGTACTCCATTTTTTTATTGAATTATTTGTTCTTTTGATGTCCAATTTCTTGAGTTCTTTGTCGATTTTGGAGATCAGCCCTCTGTCCTACACGGGGTTGGTGAAGCATTCTTTACAGAAGCTTTTCGGTTTCAGGAGCCCCAATGTATTAATTGTTTCTCTCAGTGTCTGTGCTGCTGGGGTTATATTTAGGAAGTGGTCTCCTGTGCCAATACGTTCAAGTGTACTTCCCACTTTCTCTTCTATGAGGTTCAGTGTGGCTGGCTTTATGTTGAGGTCTTTGATCCATTTGGACTTGAGTTTTGTGCATGGGGATAGATATTGGTCTTTTTTCATTCTTCTACATGTTAATATCCAGTTATGCCAGCACCATTTGTTAAATATGCTTTCTTTTTTTCCATTTTATATTTTTTGCTTCTTTGTCAAAACTCAGGTGTTCATAGGTGTGTGGATTAATATCTGGGTCTTCGATTCAGTTCCATTGGTCCTCCTGTTTGTTTTTATGCCAATACCAGCCTGTTTTCAGTACTGTAGCTTGGTAGTAGAGTTTGAAGTCAGGGATGGTATTGCATCCAGAAGTTCCTTTATTGTACGGGATTGTTTCAGCTATCCGGGGTTTTTGCTTTTCCATATGGAGTTGAGTACAGTTCTTTCAAGGTCTGTGAAGAATTTAACGGCACCATTCTTTACTGTTTGTAAAGTTCTTTGTGTGCGTTGAGCCAAAAGAGGGAAGCACAATAGCTAAACACAGCTGCACTGTGTTTAGTTGAAGCGTAACAATTCATGTTTAGAGTCATGGGAGAATGGTGAAATTCTACACACCTAGGCAACCTGTATAACACAGCAATCAAGAGAACACAGAGAATTCCCTCTAGTAAGACCATACATGATGATCCCATACTGATTTACCCTGGGCCAGCACAGGAAGCATCTCTCCTCCCCAGACAATAATTAATAGTAATAAGAGCTAATATTTGATCTGTAGATATAGCTCAGTGGCAGAGTATTTGTATAGCATCTGCAAGGGCCAAGGTTCAATATCCTGCAAAACACACACACACACACATTAACAGTGAAAATTTACCATGATTATATAAATTAATATTCAATATACGATCTCCTAAGCAAATTGTGAGCTTAATGGGGGCAGAGGGAGTGTTAAAGGGGAGAGGGGAGGAAGGAAGGGAGTGGGAAAATGTATAGCTCAATAAAAACAATAAAAAACGGTAATATTATAAAATTGGCAAGAAAAAATGAAACTAGAAACAATCACCCTAAGAGAGGTAGCCGAGATCCAGAAAGACAAATGTGGTTTGTTATGTGGATATTAGCTATTAAAGTAAATAATAATCAAGCATCAATCCACAGACCCAGAAAGGCTGAGTATCAAGGAAGGTTCTGGAAAGGATGCATGGACCTGGGAAGGAGAAACAAAATAGGATCTGAGAGTGATCTGGGGGTAGGTAAGGATGGGAAAAAGTATTCAATATAACCCGATTTCTATGCTACATGTAGGTATAAGCGGTGGAATCAAGATTTCTCATGGCAGCAAACTGACTTCGGAGGCTGTCTCTAACCATAAGTAAGATATATTACCTGTAATAAACAAAGGTAGTGCCTTAATGGGACTTTATGATGGTCTCCACAGTCCAGCCCTGGAGAAGCTGAACTCTTTGAATCTCCTCTCTGTGAAAAATCAGAACTTGAATCTCTCTCCGCACACGCCTCAGCCCATGCCACAGCTGTATGGGGGTGATTTCCAGGCCATTTGTTTTATATTGTGAGAGGGAAATACTCCAGATTCTTTAAGAGATACACACAGGAAATTGGATCATTCTTTCATTTGTTCCTGCACACTGCCCGCTTCCACCACGCCACGCAGGGGCTTGTGCAAACTCAGCTAAGACCCTCTCTTTGCCAATGCTAATGACCTTTCTCAGCGTGCCTCTTGTTCGACCCCCTCAACTGTCCGTCCCTTCCTCTGTCTTGAAATACTCTTTTTAATCACCTGTGAGAAATCACAGCTCACTGCTCTTTGCCCTGCCCTAAGGCTGGTTCCTTGACCCTCTCTGACTTGACCTGGCTGGAAGTCTCTCTCTTCATTTCTTCAATTCACTCCTTGGCTAACGCCAGGCAACCCTGAGGCTGAGCACTCTTAACTGGACAGTCTTGGGCTTCCACCTGTACTCCCCACTCAGCCTGTTCTCCCATGTCTGACTGACAAGCGTCTCCTCTGTCTCTTGTACACAGTGTTTGTTCAGGAAAATTCTTACTTTGTGAGATGTCCGTTTAACCTTTATATTAGTATGATATTATAAGAATGATCATGTGATTAAATCAAGCATATCTGAAAGATAGACCTTGTGGGGCATCCTAATTGCTGGGTGTCCTGGAGCCCATAGGCCTTGCTCTCCATGAGTTTCCAAAACCCCTGCCATTCTCACTTAGCTCTCTCTGTCTTCTCCTCACAGATGCAAATCCTCAGCTGCTGTTCCAACACCTTGCCTGCTTGTCTTCCAACATGCTCCCAGACATGACAGTCACGGACTCTAAATCTCTGGAGCCCTGACACCTAATCAACTCTTCTATGAGACAGGGTGTCTCTTAGCAGCAATAGAAAAGTAACTGAGACGGAAGCTGGTACCAGGGAGTGGGATATTGCTGGGACAGGCCTGGCCACACTTGTTTATGGAGGGATTTTGTGGCGAGGAAGCCTCTAGTTGTTCCCAGCTGCTTAGCCCCAAAATAATCACACAGAAACTGTATTAATTAAGTCACTGCTTGGCCCATTAGCTCTAGCTTCTTATTGGCTAACTTTTACATATTAATTTAACCCATTTCTATTAATCTGTTTATCACCACGAGGTCGTGGCCTACCAGCAAAGTTTCAGCATTTATCTCCAGCAGCGGATCCATGGTGTCTCTCTGACTCTGCCCTTCTTTCTCCCAGGATTCAGCCTAGCTTTCCCTGTCTACCTAAGTTCTGCCCTGCTATAGGTCCAAAGCAGTCTCTTTGTTCATTAATGGTAATCGCAGCACACAGAGGGGACTTCCACATTAGAATTTAGAAGACTTTGGTATTTGAACTAGAAAAGTAGTTGAACATCGTCAAATAAGACTCAATGGGCCATCCTAGCAGGAACTGGGAAGGTAGCAGTCCTGAGAGGAACTGTGGACTGTGAGGTTAGTGAAGGAGCTTTGGACTCCTCCTCTGCAGTGAAGGTAAGCCATCGGGGCCAAGTATCATAGCTGTTTTTCTATTGGCACCACAAACACCATGACCAAGGCAACTTATCAAAGAAAGTATTTCATTGTGGGCCTGCTGAGAGTTTCAAAGAGTGGGCCCATGACCATCATGGTGGGGAGCACGGTGGCAGGTCCTGACAGATATGTCACCAGAGCAGCTGCTGAGAGCTCACATCTGAGGAGCACACCTCCTCTAGCAAGGCCACACCTCCTAATCCTTTCCAAACAGTTCCACTAAACTGGGAGCCAAGCATTCAAATGTATGAGTCTATTCTTATTCAAACCACCACACCAGGTATGTGGCAGGCTTCATCAAGAAACCTGTATCAAAGGACTGATATTGGGTGACTGCCGAGGACACCCAATGTCCTCCCTTGCTTTCTACATGCATAGGTGTGTGTACAGTGTTCCCTGTATGTGCACACACAACGCAAAAAACACACACAAGCTATATATGTGCTTCACCTAAAAAAAAGGTATGTCTCATAATCATGATAAAACAATAGTTTTTCATTTCCTTTTAGGCATTACTCAGAGCGAGCATGCGGCCCAGCCCTCTGTGATCTCTCCACCGAAGGTCCTTGTCCCATAGAAGAAAGGAAGACGTGGGATCTTGATTGCACATGAGGCTCAGGCAAGTCATCATTTAGCTCTTTACTGAGCGTCCCTTGGCTGCTCCCACGATGGTCTACACACATAAAACTGGTTTGCATGCTAACTTTGAATCCCCTGATACTGACTCAAGCCAGATGTGAGGCCATGCCTGTGAGAGACACGCTGATCCTTATCATGCATGAATGTAAATCCCATGACCCCTGTTCCTTCCTCCCTTGACAAATCGTGCACACAACCTCATGGGGCAATCCCATAATTGAGTTGGGTCTGTTTCAACAGGGAATTTTTCAAAAGATCCTAATCACTGGGGTTCCCATGTCCACTCAAGAAATGATAGAATCATGCGTGTCCATAAATGAGCCTCTCAGAGGACTGTCCTTATCAGCCTTGTTCTGTGATGTGAGCCAAATTGGAGTTGTTTATACTGGTTTCAGATGTAACGGCTTAGCGTGTTGCTAGACATCATACAGAACGCAGAAGCCCACAGCAAAATGAGTTTTAAATAAGCGAATCCCCCCCCTCTCTCTCTCTCTCTCTCTCTCTGTGTGTGTGTGTGTGTGTGTGTGTGTGTGTGTGTGTGTGTGTGTACTACAAGGAGAACCATACCAGGGGGATGGACAATGAGAACTTAAGGCCTGCCACGTCTGTCTCTATACCTCGGTTTTCTTAGCTGTAAACTGAGCTTCCTTGGCAACTAGCTGGGAATCTATAAACCTGAAATCTCGTACAAGAGCTTGACATGATAATAATACCCAGCTCATAAAGGAGACGGAGTATGAAATTGCTTTCAGATGTGAGTGCCTAGTGTTTAGCGAACATTTGATACATTTTAACTCGTTATTGTCATCCACACGGAAAATTCGATTTACTTTAACTAATTGCAGCTTTTTTGAAAAAAAAAAGAAAGAAAAGAAAAGCCAATATTTTAGAGACGTTATAGACTCATAGCATGACTGAATTGAATTTTCAAATATTTTGCATATACCCTTTTCCCTGCACAGGCCAGCCTTGATATTGTCAATATCCTTTATCAGGATGGTACCTTGTATGCTTTTTACTTTGGACAAACTTAAAACGATGTAGCCTCCACTCTAGTTCTGTACAGGGCAGTTTCGCTGAAATAAAAAAAACCAACCAAACGAACAAACAAAAACAACAATCTCCTTTGCTCCATCTATTCTTACCGCCCCCCAAGCCTGGAAACCACTGATTTTTTTTAAATGTTTACTTTCTCCATATTTTTTTTTACCATTTCAGCAAGTAATAAGAAGCCTCTTTTTCCAATGTCATACTATTTATTCAAGTCTCTTCTTCTCCTATCTCTTCCCAGTGCTGAAAACGATTCCATTATCTGTATAGTTCTATTAAAGGGCCTCTTGGTTGG
Source organism: Microtus pennsylvanicus (assembly GCF_037038515.1). Lineage (NCBI taxonomy): Eukaryota > Metazoa > Chordata > Mammalia > Rodentia > Cricetidae > Microtus > Microtus pennsylvanicus. Next base: position 2,025,873 of record NC_134600.1, on the reverse strand, counting down.
TTTCTGGTTTTTTTTTAAAAATAAACTTTATTATTTAAAACGGAAGCTTTTCAAATAAAACACCACACACTAAAACTAGCCAGACCTAAAGTCTATATAACTTAATGAACTAATAAACCATTAGAAGGGGTTGGGCTTTTTGTTGTTGTTTGGTTGTTTGGTTGTTGGTTTGGTGTTTGGAGCCAGGGTTTCTCTGGGTATCCCTAGCTGTCCTGGAACTCTCTCTCTGTAGACCAGGCTGGGCCCAAACTCACTGAGTTCCACCTGCCTCTGCCTCCCAATCGATGGGCTCATTATTTTTAAAAACAATAAAGGACTTATCTATTTGAGGAACTAAAGGATTACTTATATAGTGTGACTTACGGAACACTTTTAATGTTCTGTCTATCCTTAAAGGTGTTCTACCTTGAAACAAAGTCTGCTGTTTCTCTGATAAAGCTTCATTTATCTTGCTTAAAATTTTAATGTGAATATACTCCTAAGAAAAATATCGCTTTCAGCATCGTTAGCTGTTTACACATTAGAATGTGTGAGTTTTATGTCTTCTTCTGAGAAATTTCCCCAGACATGGAGGAAACAACATGAGACTATTGGCAACGAGGAGGATAACCTTACCTGCCTCTATCGTGGGTGCTTACATGATTAGCGCCACCACCGTGCGTGGCTTACGTGATCAGCGCCACCACAGTGCATGGCTTACGTGATCAGCGCCACCACCGTGCGTAGCTTACGTGATCAGTAGATCTAAGCACAGGCAGAAGCGTTCCCTCAGTATATATTCTGTAACTCTCTCCTCGTTTCCCACTGAGTGCTCCAGCTTCTGAGACAGTGAAGACGGAGGCAAAAATCCTCAGCTGACCTTCTTTGGAGATTAGAATTTTGGGTGAGGAGGGTGGTTTGAACAATTTTCAATAAATAGTTAATGTTGTTCGGACATGGCAAATCGTTCTTGGTCCTAATTTCGTGGATTCTCTTCACCTTGCCACTCATTTGAGATCCATCCATCTTTCTGACGGGCCCTGAGTCTGTCAATAGGTTTGCTTCAGGGGAAGACACGGAATGAAAATTACCCGGCACCGTGAGGCAGAACATCAACGGAAGAGGCAGGGAGGAGAAGGGAGAATTGCTGATAAAAAGCTTCCTTTATCCAGCCTGTCTCCTCGTTGGCAAGATAAGGAGTGGATCAGATCATTTGAGAGGCAGATTCTCCAGTGCTAAGCATCTGTGTCTGCTCCTTAACACACACACACACACATACACAGAGAGAGAGAGAGAGAGACAGAGACAGAGACAGAGACAGAGAGACACAGACACACACACACACACACACACAGACATGATAGATAGATCCATATCTATCACCATGCACAAAACTCAAATCCAAACGGATCAAAGACCTCAACACAAAACCGACCACACTGTACATTTACACAATGGAGTACTACACAGCAGAAAAAATAATAAAATCTTGAAATTTGCAGCCAAATGGATGGAGCTAGAAAACATCATATTGAGTGAGGTAACCCAGACCCAGAAAGACAAATATAATATGTACTTACTCATAAGCGGCTTTTCAACATAAAGCAAAGACAAATCAGCCCACAGTCTACATCCCCAGAGAACCTAGACCACAAAGAGGGCCCTAAGAGAGACACACATGGATCTCCATAGGAAGGAGAAAAAGACAAGATCTCCTGAGTAAATTGGGAATGTGGGGATCACAGGAGAGGGAAGAAGGGGAGAGGGGAGGGAAAGAGGGGAGCAGAGAAAACGCTCAATTAAATTAAATTAAATTAAAAACAATTAAAAATGCTGGGAATGGAAAAAGAGAAGCAAGACTCAGAAAACAAGAATTTATTTTGCTTAGCAATTCCAGGGTGCAGACCACCACAGGGGAGCCAAAGTAACAGGAGTTTGAAGCAACTGGTCCTGTCTAATCCACACTCAGGAAGCACAGGAATTACTCCTGCTTGGCCATCTTTCTCCTTTTTATTTTGTTCAGAGTCCCAGCCCATAGGATGCTGTGTCCCACATTTAAAAAAGGTCTTCCCACCTCAAGATTACCCTCTCCGGATATTCCCAGAAGTTCACCAGATAACCCCTAAGGAGCAGGTCCAGATGTGTGCCCCTAGGCGACTCTAGACGTTATCAAGTTGGCAGTATTCACATCAGCTGAAGAGTTGCTTCTTTATGACCCCCAGGGCCATGCAGGTCGACAGCCCTGGGATCTTACACCTCACTCTCAACAGTGAACTCAGCTTCTCCAAGTCTTAGTCTTTCTTTGAAAAGACAGGGGCATCCCCACCAACCCAAAGGCTTTGTGACCAGAATTGGTTTACATCATCTTCAACTCACTTAGCACAATGTCTGCCATATATCGGCAAGTTGCCTTTCCCACTGACTTCACGTTAAAGAAAAGGGCATTATTCAACAATACCGACACTGGTTCTTTTCCAGGTTGGTTGCCCCAGGCTTCTGCGAGTTCAGCTTTTTATCTCTGAGAGTGGAAGGTTTGCATGACCCAAAAGGATCCCGAGTGTGTGGATAGAAGTGTAGAGCAGGGTTTTCTCACTAAGCTCAGACATAGGTCTTGATTCTCAGCCCCGAGTCCTCTCAATTAGTTCTCCAGTCCAATTTGATTGCCTCTAGGAAGTCTCTGCGTTGGTTAAGCCCGGTGGGTTGGCATGGTGGAGCTCCACTAACTCCCTCACCCCATGCCAAAACAGACAACTGCCTGGCTCCCTGGGCAAGCAGTAGCAGCTGCTGGAAGCCCTTGCCTGGGAACTGGTGGGCTGGAAAGCAGACTGCTGGCACCCGGGGTTGTTTGCGTTGACTCCTCCTCCTCCAGCTGGCTGCAGCAGTCAGGGTGTAAAGCAAGTAGAAAGAGGAGGGAAAGCCAACAGCTGGCTCTGTGTAAGGAGCTCACAGAAAAGGCTGCTTTGAGATTTGGGCACCGGAGCCCAAGCCAGAGCAGCCAGCCCTAAGTGACCAGGTTGGTACACAGTCCCGGGTTACCGGTGGACCACAAAAGCACCCCAGACCCCCGCTCTTTCCCAGAATGGCTGCTGCCGGGCTTCGTCTCCCACTCCCCCCCACACCAGCTTTGATTTGCTCTGGAGCAGTTACCACACCCTCAATGCTTCCATCAGCATAGAAGCCTTATCATTGCCTTTCCATTTTGAAGACGCTGACCGGCCGGGAAGTCTCCGGCTTGCCTCCCGCATGGGTCGTGTAGTCTCTACCACGCACCTTTGTGGCTTTCTCTAACCCTAGGGATTCTGCTTGAGAACAAGAATCCTGTTCTTATCTTCAGCCCCAGCCTGACTGCCACATGACAGTCAGGGGATCACTGAATGCCTGCCAAGTGGATTTTGATCTCTGCGAGCAAGATGTGATGGTTATCTTCTTTGCAAGCTTGAGAGAAACTCTATCGTCAACTTGGCAGGTCTGTGAGGGTATCTCCAGAAAGGTTTAACGGAACAAGGAAGATATATCCCGAGCGTGGACAGCATCATCCTATGGGATGAGTCCCTGGACTGAGAAGAGTTAAGGGGTTCTGAGTGCGAGCATCCGTCTGTTTCCTGGCTGTAGAAATGACCGCTGCCTCACATTCCGACCACCGTGACGAACTACGTGCTACGAGCCAAAGTCAGCTCCCTAGGGGCTCATACTATCAAGGACGAATCAGCGCTGATGTAGATAGACCTCAGCTGGAGGATTAGGAAAGATAGCGGGTAGATATGAGGCTTAACCTATTGAAAGAAAATGCTCGTTTTAGTCACTCTTTCCCATATTCAGAGTATCTCTCTTTTTCTATTGTGGTGGCAGAATTTCTTCCTCAGCTGCCAAGGAGCCTTGCAAAGTGTTTCTCCCTTTCCGTCTCCTCATTATAGCCCTACAGAAGCAGCTAGAAGAAAAAGTATTATTCCACACTGATTTACACAGAATTGTGGCACATAGTGGACTTTGGTGCAGTTTCCTGAGAGAATTTTCTTTTTTGAGAAAAGATTAATATATTAAGCATTTTCTAGACTCCCTGTCTATTTTTTTTTGGCCACTCCTAGAGGAATTTCCTATCTAATCATGAGCCTTGATGGGAATTGTATTCATTGATGGTTAATTACCATGGGTATATTAGCTGACCGTGGCAAAAGCACACTCAGTCTTCGGTGAGTGTGTCCACTCCGCGTGGCTGACCCTCCTCAGAGGACAGCTGTATGCTCACATTCTGGAAAGGCTGCCTGACATTTGGTGACGGTTATTGCAGGCATCTTTTCTGTACCCTTCATAGTGCCCAGCTCCTGCTACACATAAAGCAAAGACTATGTAATTATATATATTAATATATTATATATTTAATTATATATATATTTATTATATATACTTAATCTTACAGACTTAGTGTTTGGCGCTTGTAGAACATGTAGTGACCAATGAGTTTTTGATAGCAACGGTGGCTAATCTTAGTTGTCAGCATGATGGAATCTAGACTCCCCTGGGAGACTGATCTCTCAGCATGCTCATGGACATCGTCTTCATTAGGCAGGGAAGACCAGCCCCCAATGGATGACGCCATATTCCCTGGTCTGAGACTATGTCAAACACACCCTCGCTTTCTCATTCCCTTTCATGAGTATCTAGGCCTACCTCCGAGCCTGGGGGCTTTCCCCCACTCCATGCTCCCCCACATCTTGGCATCGCCTGACCCAAATTATTTGCACTTTCAACCCTGTTTTAACGTGTGCTTCCCAGAGAACCCAAACCAACCCTAGTTTTACACACAAGAAGACAGAGCTCTCACCCCTAAGTGGGTACATTAGCTCAAAATGTAGGTTCGTAATGTTTTGTTTACAATTTAAAATCCAAAACTCCCTGAAATTACCAAGATTTGATTTTACCTTACTCGAGGCTATTGGTTTTCTGTGGGTTTTCCACTTGGTCAAACATCTTGTTACAAAATCATTGATATGCCTGTTTAGGGGTGTTTTTTTTCAAATTCTACTAAGAACAAAATATAATCTATGGTATGTCATTAAGATAATTCTTTCGTGTCTATTACGCTGAATTATATGCAATGACAGTGTTCTGCTTCAGAGTCGACACAAAGGAACATGCTTGTCAGATGCCTGTGGTATGTCCAGAATGAAGCATGTGTGTTGCTTCAGTCCTTAGAGGGAGCAACTTAGAGAAGCTGCCACGGTTGCTCAGGACCCGAGTGCTGGAAAACATTGATTGGGTCTTTTAAGAGTATGTGTATGCACTCACGCAGTAATGGTTACCAAGCCTCTTTGTGTTCAGATCCAATGACATTTCTGAAACATGAGCCATTACAGTGCTCTATAGTTTACTTGGCTACCTGGCAATTTCTTATTTTAATGGAAAATGCTAAAATGTTATATTATAATGCCCAGGCAAGAATAAATGAGGTTTTTTTAAAAAGCATTGTTTGGGAAACTTGGGGGAAAATGCAGCCCTGTTTCGCTTCCTATTTTCACGGAAAATATAGCCTACGTTGACTTGTTTTTCCAACTTCATATTCAACTTCCCTCTTAGCTATAAACAGGAGGGGGAAAGGAGACGATGTAAAAGATGATGGTTCTGAAGCCTGGGACTCAGCATCAGCGTGTCCATGACAGCTTCCTCCCTGGCTCCCCATCCCCTGTGCTGTCTGTAAAACGGAATTCTATAGTTCCATTATGTTTTGGACAAGCATCTGCCAGAAAGCTCCACCCGCTTAGGACTTGGCCCTGAGTATATTCTTCTGTGCAACTTTTCAGGAGTCACTGATCACAAAGAGTCTACCCTAATCGATGGAATCAGCCACTGGTCGTTGCAGGTTTTGGGGGCATTACTGGGCAGGAGGAGAGGTGGAGAGGTGTTCCTCTGGTCAAAGCCATAGGCTTGCAATGGAAGAGCACACCTTTTTTTAAAAAAAGATTTATTCTTATTATTTTATGTATATTTATATGTGTGCGTTTCTGTGTTGCTATGCGCCCATGAGAGCAGTTGTCTACAGAGTCCAGAAGAGAATTAATTGAATCCCTGTAGATGAAATGAGAGGAGGTTAAAAGCCACTGATCCTGGGTGCCAGAAGCCAAGCTCTGATTTTCTGTGAAAACAGTGTGCAATTTTATATCCTAAGCCATCTTTCCGGCTCCTGGGAGGATACATCTTAACCTTGGCTGTGTGGCATGGGCAGGAGCACAGCCTCCTCTCCATCCTCTACTTCCTCTCTTCCCCTCCCCCCACATGGCCTCTCACCCCAGGAAGCTACAGAGTAAGCATCTCCGCCATCCTCTTATGCTGTGATGTCTCATCAATCTTTTCAAGGGCTTTTTCTCACAAACTTACTCCAGTACCTACATCTTGGGATTGAAATAAACGGGATACGGTCCATAGGTGTCTTTAACAAGGAGCTCGGGAAGTGATTTCTTCACGTAGCCAGCAGGTCCCTCCAGGATGATCATAATGACAGCAGACCCTAGAGCCGGGGGACGTTAGGAAAGTCTGATTTCATGATGCATGAGTTATCCTAGATGAGTCTGTGGCTTCTGTGAACAAAATGAGGTGACTAATAGTTGCAGAATCACTAAGATTGAGGCCGCCAAGTTGATTCAGTGGGCAAAGGCACCTGCTACCAGCCAAACCTGATGACCTGAGTCTTATCACTAGAACCAACATACTATACAGAGTAAACCAAAGCCCGTGTGTGACACGCATCCATGCACAAAGCCCTACATGCGTGAACATAAATAAATAAAGGATTGATGAATGCATAAATAACTGTTTAAAAATAAGAAATGCCAAAAGTGAACTTTGTAAAAAAGTAGGAGGGGAAGAATGAGACTTTTAAAGATTTTCTTGAACCCTGTTGGTGTGGGAATTCCTTCTGTCTATGTGTTGCTTTTATTGGTTAATGAATAAAGAAACTGGCTTGGCCTACAGCATGGGAGGAGGAAGGTGGAGTTAGAGAGAAGCCATGGAGCCGCAGGAGATAGACGCTGGAAACTTTACCCCGTAAGCCACAACTACATGGTTATGTACAAATTAATAGAAATGGGTTAAATTAATATAAGATTTAGCTGATAAGAAGCCAGAGCTAATGGGCCAAACAGTGATTTAATTAATACAGTTTCTGTGTGACTATTTTGGGTCTAAGTGGCCTTCTCCAACACCCTGTGTGGAGGGTGTGAGGTTTGGACTGTTAGTAAGAAGAAGACACCGAGGGCTTGGGGGTTGGTGAAGGGCGGGGACTTGGGGCTTGCCTCTGGTGCTTATGCACTTAGCAAACAGTAACAAAACTCGAGAAGTCATTCATTTCATTCTGAGCATCTTCAGGAGGCTTCCCAGCATTTTAATTTAGTAATTTCTCATGCACATTCAACTATGCCAAGAACAACCTGTAGCACTCAGGTCTCAGGAGCCCTACTGCAGAGTCTCAGGGACAGGAAGAGTGAAGGAGAGAAGAAAGTCTAAAGGCACAGCCACCAGCTGCCCACATGGTTTCTGTGTGCAGTTACTCACAATTTATCTTTCTACCATTGGAATGTGGGGCAGAAGGCAGAGAAAAGAGCTAGAGAGAATGACCAAGGTTCAGTTCTTTAACAACCTAGCATGCCTCTTATTTTGAGGTACATTTGAACATGATGTATACAAGAATGTATTCCCAGAAAGATGTGTATACATTGATTCCCCAACTTCAAATCCACATTAGAATGTTCCAGTTCCTAATAAGAATATTGAAATATGGGACACTTGAAACTGCTTCATCGCAAATCTTAAAATTGCACACCAGAAGCCCAAGGAATTGGCCCCATCGGTAGTGTTTGCTGTGCAAGGATAAGGACCCAAGTTAGATCCCCAGTATTTAAATAAAAGAAGCCAGGTATGGTAGTATGCACACACACACACACACACAGAATCCCTGTGCGGGGACAGTGGCGACAGGAGATCCTTAGGGCTTGCTGGCCAGCCAGTCTGACCCTAATCAGCAAGCTCCAGGTTTAGTGGGAGACCCTGTCTCAAGAAGAAAGACACCCTTTGTCACCTCTGGTCTCTACACATGTGTGCGTGCACACACATACACAATACAACATTTTAAGAACCTTGAGAGCAGAAGTTACATATTCTTAACTGTTGAATCCTTCTCAGCATCTGTCAATAATGATCTAGTAGGATATTAATGCCTGGTTGATTCTTGTCAATTAATTGAGAAGGGCTTGGAAGTGTGGCATATGCCAAATAATCTTCCTGACTCTTCTGCACGCTATGAGAGAAGGCGTGGCGCAGCAATGCACATGGCACTAGGACCACTTTAGCTCCTTTCTGAGTGCCGCGTTGGAATAAAAAGTGCTATCCTTCCTGCGCAGCTGCTTCTTGAGAGTGACTGTCACACAGGCAGGTGACACAGGAGAGCCACTGTAGCTCTGCTCTGTGCGCGGTAGGAGACCGCAGAATCTCTCACACCACATCCTGGCTCCACCTGCTCGCCCCGCCTTCTTTTTAGCATCCTGAACATGACAAGGACCTTACTATTGTGGAGATGTCTACTTTCTCTCTGAAAAAGGACAATGACGTTCATAAACTGTGTTCAAAATATGACCTCAAATTCTCCAGTTTCAAACAAAGAGGGGAAGCACCACCCACCTTCGCTTTGGCTGCCCTCAAAATGTTGAAAAGAAAGACAGTTACTCTAACATGTTTCCGCTCACAAATGTTCTAACCTGCGGGAAGGGCGTCGTTTTCTCTCTAATGTCACCAAGGAGAATAATTGTGCTTTACTGCCCTGCTTTCCTTCAGTATAAATGGGTAACTGAGCTATGTCGCTCCACCCTGGATAACTGAAATGAACAGCAGAGGAAGTGGACCTCCTGGGACTCAAAGAAGGCCTGAGATGTTTAACTAAAAGTTAGATGCTCATCCATTTACTCCCTTCCAGGAAAGACGAAGGCGGAGCCACCATGAAGTTTATTTCCCTAGGTGCTCGCTGAAATGCAGTAGAGTGCAGGGCTAAGGGAATCGCCTCCCAGATTTGTTTCTCACAGCTTCAACTTGAGCTCTCTTCCTCTGCTGATGTTCATGGCCAGCACCTGGCCTTGGTGCCTCCATGACCCAAAGTTACAATCTGATGGTCTGAACTTCACCGAGCCAACGCTGACAGTTTGCCGAGGAAGTCAGTGGGCGTGTTTATTAAAGAAAAATGAATGCCTTATTTTAAGCAGATGTCTCTGAAGCCTCTGGAGGATTTCTGTAAGACGCAGACAATAGGAGAAAACCCAAGAAGCAAGCCAAAAGCCAGGAGATAGGATCAACTCAGAATAGCTAAAAGGAGACTGAGAATAGTGCAGGACGTTGATTGATAAGGTGATTTAAAAATTAAAAGAGAGGAGTCTATCTGTGAGCTGAATGCCAGCGCCGGAGATTGATGGATGGTACAAGGCTTCTTTTCTTATTTCAGATAAAGATGTGTTTTCCTTTAGAGAGAATCTTTATAAGACAATTGCTCGACTAGAAGCGTGTGCGTGCGCGTGTGTGTGAGTGAGTGTGTGTCTCTGTGTGTGGGGGGAGGAAGGGAAAAGAAAAGAAGAAGAAGGGAGAGGAGAGACAGAGTCACAGAGAGGGAAAAGGGGAGGGAGAGGAAAGAGAGAGAGAGTTATAGCATTTCCAAGCAGGGCTCTACAGTTCAGTAAAGCAGCTGTACTTTCCATAGCTGGTGACTAGATAAGGCTCCATGCAAACATTTCTCCTGGATGAAGCTTCATTTCCAATTGTGTCCATGCCCCGTTTGGTAGCCAGCAAGATTAAGAAAACGGTGATTTCTGAACCTCCAAATCCATCTGTCACGTCATTGGCATTGAAGAGCCTCGCTGAAAAATGAGCCTCTTTTTTCCCCCCAACTTGTGTGAGACAATAGTAAAAGCTGGGGGGGGGGGCAGGAACAAAGGGGACAGGGAATTCAATAAAAGAGAGATCCTGAGCAAATGAAACAGCGGTTCTCTTTCTGCCTTGCTCTTTTCCTCTCCAGTCTGCCAGAGTCTTAACTGCTTGTCTGCTGTGCCAGGAGACAGAGCTCTTAGGATTTACCCGCCAAGGCTGAAGTTTCTCAAGCATGGGTTTGTCTAGTGTGATAATCTGGGCCCCAGGAAACTAAACCCAACAAAAAGATGACAGGGAAACATGAAAAGGCTCTGTTAGTTCCTACATGTTTGCATTTTTTCTAATGCATCTGCTTTAAATATTCTCTGTGTTTACATTTTATTTTTTGTTTATTCATTTGGTTTTTCTAGGCACGGTTTCTCTGTGTATCTCTGGCTGTCCTGGAACTCGCTTTGTAGACCAGGCTGGCCTCTAACTCACAGAGATCCGCCTGCCTCTGCCTCCCTGAGTGCTGGGATTAAAGGCGTGCATCACAACTGCCCGGCTGTTTACCTATGCGTTTACGTATGGATCTAGGGAGTAAATGCATAGCAATCACTGGAGTTTAAAAAGATATTTACAGCCCATAAAGCTAAAACACTGTATCACTATCGTATTTATTTCTAAATACTTTATGTGTGCTTTGCAATTACAGAGGGTATATTTTCTGTTAGAGGGTTTAGGGGTTGGAAGACAAATTCAGTCCATGAAATAGATACTTCTTTGGACCCTGAAAAGACAGACAAACAGAAAGACACACACACACACACACACACACACACATACACAATGAAACATCATCACCACCACTAACAAAATGCCAGGACATTAGAAAACAAATGCTGAGTTAGAAGACAAAAAGCAAGGGGTGAAAGACAGAAGATTTTGGGAGTCTTTTTTTATGGGAGTTTTTTTTTGTTGTTGTTGTTGTTAGCTTGTAATTGCAGTTCAGACCCAGGAAAAAGATGAAATATACAATATATGGACTTTTTGCTGTTTTCTGTAATTACCTTTCTAAATTTTTTTCCCAATTTTTTTTTCTTGCTTCATTTGTACGAAAGAAAAGATGTGAGTATTTGGATGGATCAACTTGTTATAAGAGTCTCCAGTTGCTATTAGATTTGAAGAAAATTAATTAGCCTGGACAATTACAGAGTAGCCAGTGTTTCAGGTCAAGGACTTCTGGTGGGAAGAGCAGTTGACGGAGCTTGCCAAGAACAGGCTAGCTTGGCAATAGTTGAGATTTTCAGCCTTTGCGTGTTCTTCTTCACCTAAGCATTTTCTCCAGATTGAAAAACAAGGTTATGAGGATACTTCAAAAAGGTAACTACTAACCACGGTGGATATGAAAGCCGCACAGGGGCATGAAGCTCCCCCAAGTCGAGATGAAAGTGGGAGTAATTCTTTTCCTCTCCAGCCCCTTGTACATCACAGCAGAGATGTGTACTGTAACCTTTAAGAGGTCGTCCCTACCCCTCCATGATTAAAGCCCTCTTCCCATAGAAGTAGATGGGCCCTTCTCTAACCTGATAAAAAAGTATTTTTCTCAAATCTAACCTTGTGTTTGATTTAAAACACAAAGCAAAACAAATGTATCTACTCTCGCTGCTTCTTGTCATCATTGTTCTGGAAGTCTTAGTGGGGGCAATTAATCAAATGTACCCAGTACTGCCTTGCATGTTTGTATCCAGTACAGTCTTGTATGTATGCAGTACGGTCTTGTATGTATCCAATACAGTCTTGTATGTATGCAGTACAGTCTTGTATGTATTCAGTACAGTCTTGTATGTATCCAGTACAGTCTTGTATGTATGCAGTACAGTCTTGTATGTATGCAGTACAGTCTTGTATGTATGCAGTACAGTCTTGTATGTATGCAGTACGGTCTTGTATGTATGCAGTACGGTCTTGTATGTATCCAATACCGTCTTGTATGTATGCAGTACAGTCTTGTATGTATCCAGTACAGTCTTGTATGTATTCAGTACAGTCTTGTATGTATCCAGTACAGTCTTGTATGTATTCAGTACCGTCTTGTATGTATCCAGTACAGTCTTGTATGTATCCAGTACAGTCTTGTATGTATTCAGTACAGTCTTGTATGTATTCAGTACAGTCTTGTATGTATGCAGTACAGTCTTGTATGTATCCAATACCGTCTTGTATGTATCCAATACCGTCTTGTATGTATCCAGCCCTCAGGTATACACACAGATCTGTGGTGCCAAGAAACGAGTTCAGCAAGGTGCAGGATCAATGTGGAGAAAAATGTTATTTTTTCCACAGTAATAAGGAGCAACCCCAAACTGATTTCAGAAGACACTCCCATTTATAATAGAGAATAAAACAGGTCAGATTACAGCTAACAAGGCCAGAACAGGTCTGTCTCCTGAAATTGCAGTAAGATGCAGCTACACAGGGGTGCAGCCATGCTGGTACATCAGAAGACACCATGTTCAGAGAATGGCGTTCCCCAAAGTAATCATTAGATTTAACATTGTCCCTATTAAAAGTCCCAGCTGAGATTTGGTTATTAAACACTGGTTCTGGGGATATTTATCAATATATCATGTAGTGCCTATACTATAACCCACTTGCAGATATGGAGGTTTTAACTTACTTAATGAGTAAATGTGTCAATCATGAAAGACAATGTACTAATCAAAAGTTACTTGATATCTACAGCAGATCATCTTACTCATTCTAATTCTTCATTTCACTTTGAGTTTCATAAAAAATGGTCAATATCAGCAATGTTATGTTTTTTAACTCAATGCATAATCCCCTTTGCAATGAGACTTTGCAATGCTCTCCCAGAGTGGGTGGACTAACCATTGATATTTGCCTTGACTGTCCCGCCCTGCTTTGGTATGTAGAGGCTTAGAATGCATCTGAGGGCAGAGGCCTTGCATGTGCTTGTGTGGTTTGGTTTATGTACTAAGTATTCAATGTGAGAACATGTCTTTGGTATTCAGCAGTCGGAGGAAGATAAAACATACATGAAGTAGAGGTGGAGTTGACACACTGACCAATACTGACTCAAGAGAGAGGCAGCCTTCACCAGAACACCAGTGCCTAGAACTAGATCTCCCTGACAGATTGGTGAATATAATGATAATAGTTATTTTGTACACTGTTGAAGTTTTAAAATGGCTTGTTAGATGTCATCACTGTGGTCATAGCTGGTTACTGTGTCATCTACACCAAGAAGGAGGCAAACAGAACCTGCCCCACACTGCTCAAAGGAAATGGGTGTGTTGAGAGAGACTAATAGACAAATTTCCTAGACCCTGGAAGGAGAAGGTCCAGACAGGGGGAGTGACCCTGCAACGATGGATAACCGCCACAGCAGACAGGCCTTGGGTGCTTGATTAAATATCGTGCTACAGAGGAACACTGACAAATACCAGTTTTTAGAATCTTCCAACTCTGATCAAGGTCTGCATGGCAGCCGGTATTTTAATCTGAACTCTCATAAAATAGAGGGACTATCAAGGGGGACAAGTTTGATTACAAGCGAGGATGTATGTTAGTTATGGCTGGAACGTGCTGAGATACAAACCCTTGGATTCTATATTGCTTTCATTTACTTTGAATTTTACGCTAAGTATTTCTCACTTAGCAAAATCCTCAAGTTGAGGAAAGACTTTCAGAAGTGAAAGCACAATTAATTGAAGTTGCAGGAAAACATAGAGTCAAAGGCTTGTACATTTATTTATGCTGACAATTTCAAAGAAAATTGCCATTCCATCTTGCCAGCTGACACCTCCTTGTCTCCCTTTGTACCCTGGGTTAAACTATGGCAACAATATTCTGCACTTTCCCTAATCACAACCGTAGCTGTGGCTTCTAAACACCCACCATTATCTAGGGCTCCTCGAGGCACTTTGGAAAAGCAGATTTGTTTGCTCTGTTATTTCATTTCCATTTATTTATTTATTTATTTTGGTTTTTCGAGACAGGGTTTCTCTGTAGCTTTGGAGCCTGTCCTGGAAATAGCTCTTGTAGACCAGGCTGGCCTTGAACTCACAGAGATCCACCTGCCTCTGCCTCCCAAGTGCTGGGATTAAAGGAGTACACCACCATAGCCCGGCTTATTACAGAAACGTAGCATTGTGCCCAGCTATTGAATCCCATCACTCGCCAGAAGAATGCAGGGTGGTTCTCTTCCACCAAGCGCTCCCTAGCCCACAGCATCTTCCACGGGCCCTTGGCACCCCCACACCAACCACACCCAGTCACTGGAATAGATTCCATCTGGGTGCAGAATCTTTGCGCTTTCTAGACTCCTGTTGGCCCAGCCACCCACAGCCACTGCTACAGGTATGCCTTCAGGTGACGTCATCCCTGGTGTCCCAGCATGCACCTCGTTGTGCTTCCTTGTAGGGAAGAAGCGCAGGCAGCGCAGCACGCTCTGCAGGGAGATAATCGCCGCCCCTAAAACCAGATTAATCTTTGCCTGCCCTGTTCACTCTCCGCATCCACCTACTGCTGGCCTTGTCCCTGGTGCTTGGGTGGGGGGCTTTGTTAGTAATGAGTGTGTACTTGGTTCCAGCATCCCCAAAGCCCGAGTATGGCACACACTAAGAGGAGGCAAATCTACATTCAAGATGAGACCTTTAGCTGTCCTCCCTCTCACCTGCAGGTGATAATTTCCTCCCCAGATTTTCTACCACAGGCAGCAGGGTAGAGCTCGCCTGCCCCTCCATCTAAGCCTCTAGCACGGGTTTGCTCAGCTTTGGAAGCCTTGCAGAAGTTCGCGGTGCGGCATTTGGATTCTCATCCATCCTTTTCCTTACGGCCTGACAGGGATCTTGTCAGTTTGCTTTCAAGTGACCCAGACAGGCTTTTTGTGTGCCTCTCTTCTTTCGCTCCTCGGCTTGATTGCTCCAGCACTTAAAAACCCCATTGACATGCCGGTCTAGCCCATTCAGACCCCAAAGACTCTCCTGCCGTGGTAGCACGGGCTATGTATGGGCCCAGGCATGGTTCTAGGACACACCTCGGGCCGATGACCCCAGAGACAGCCCCTTGAACATCAGCATGGCCTCGGATGGCCATCGTGGTAACACACACTGCAGACATTAACAGTGATCCCTGTTGTCGTAGGGGCAGGGACCCAGACGTGACCATCTGCAGTAGCACGGTCTGGAACATCACATGGCCTTGGGAGGCAGCTTAGACCTGTCCCTCACCACTTCCGCATCTTCAGTTCTGATTTTCTACAGTGCAGGGACTGCTCTGCCTCCCCTCCTCCATTTCTGCACCACATGCCTGTTCATGGACCGGGACCCCTCTAGCGCCTGCCTGGGGTGCAAGGCCCTAGGTGAGCCTGTGGCTGTCCTCCATCCACCCAGTGCCCAGCATTTGCTGATTTTTTTTTTTTTGAAAATTTTCTTCTTGGTATTTTTCCAAGGAAATTCTGAATCGGATGGATTGGGATAATTCAAGAGTCCCCAGTCATCACCACACTAGGGCATCATATTTTCATTTCGTTATCTGGTCATTTTATGCACAGATGCGGCATTTCAGGGCCAGCAAAATGGCTCAGGAGGTAGAGGTGCCTATGGCCAATCCTAGTGACCTGAGTCCAAGCCCCAAGCCTCTCATGGTGGAAAGAAAGTTGCCCTCTGACCTCTGAACATATGCTAGTGCTAGGGCACAAGCTTGTGCGTGCACACACTCTTGCACACACATACGCGCACACATGCATGCACAAATATACAAATAAATGTCAATTTTCTTCAAAGATTAAAACGGTATTTTCAAATAGAGTCAATGAAAGGTTTGTCAGGTGGAGGTGGAGCAGGAAACACCCCTGTTTACTGTATTGCTTTTCAGGGTAGCTACTGCTGACACGTGATACTCTCTCGGAAAATTAGAAGCCTAGATTACCTCAGGTAATTGCAACTGGCAGAAACCAAGCAGGCCAAGCACACAGAGGCTTCCAGAGGCAGCAAGGATTAAATCACTGACGATAAGCAAGAGGAAAACATCCAGCAGACTGGATTACCACTCCACCCAGAGCTAATAAGACGGAGGGCACACGGAGCCAGGAGGGCTGGCCTGCAGGTGAGACCAGACAGACCCTCCGCGGGCACTGTGACAACCCAGATCTCTAAGATCAAGTCCACGGCGGTTCAGAAAGCCCGGCGGTCGATGGAAGCAAGGGCTGCCGCCCGTGCCTGGTGGAGAATCACACATGAAAGCCCTCGGTGTCTTTGTTGGAGGTTTTCATCTCACCCATCAGAACTTTCTATTTATGCTTCCTCCTTTCCGTCAGCAAAGAGAGGAGAGTCATTACGGACAGCCGATAAAATGCAAAATGTGGAGCGGAATTTACATGGTTATTCAGCGACTGTCATGAGCCATGATGCCCATGGTGTACAGCTGAGAGGGTCTCTGATCTGAATAAAAATGCTTCCTTTTGGTTTCGTGTCATATATATAATATCACGACGAGCTCATCTACATAGCCCGCGATAATGCACGCTTTCCCCACGACGGTAGCCACCACCTAATCAGCCCGCCCCAAGCTAATCAGCTCAAATACTCTCACGAGTGGCAGAATGCATGCAATTATCCCTAATTCAGCTTCCAAGCACAGAGGTGAAAGATCAGATTTCACCAAAGGGGCTTATCAGGAATTCATGAATTGATAATCGTGATTAATGGGAGATCACATGCAAACCTTGGTACAATTTACCTGGTCCTGTCGCCTGTGTTCCAGAGAGATGTGAACTCCCAGCTGGAGCAAACAAAGGATGTCCAGATTATCCGATGAGTTTTAGCCCCCAAGATAAAAAGTGTGTATTCATTACTTCAAAAATAACTTTAAATGATACAAATCAGTGTGGCCGAGTGAGGACTAGAGCTATGGAACAGCCCGGCCTAGATTCCCAGAAAGAGAGAGAGATAATTACTCGGTCATGGCATCAGCGGTCATCACTATTAAGTGTCTGAGAGGGGGGACGTTCATGGAATGAGGCAATTCCAGCAGCTTGCATCTGAAGAGCTGTGGACTTCTACAGTGGGCTACTTTTGAATAAGAGTCCTTGACAAACAGCGGCGTCAAAATGTAGGTCCTCCAAAAAATAAGAGACCTTCATGCAGACCTGAAGGGTCTCATTTGTTGAAATAATATTTATTAGCAAATATTATATAGCAGAACCTATGGCAAGAAGTGAGGGTGAAAACAATGAGTGAAAAAAAGCCCCATCCTCGAGAAACCCGCAGTCCAGCAGAGAAGACAGCCCGGGGCAGGGCTACTGAAATCATTTCTATGCCACAGCGGGACACCACGAAAATGGCTCACTTCCATCTTAGTGGGTTTTGTTGTTTTGGTTTGGTTTTTGCTCTTTTGGCTGCAATGAGTTAACCCGGAAAGAATAAAACATGCCCTAGCACAACTCTGGTATAGTTCTCTTGCAAGGTTTGGAGATAGAAACAACTCGTATGTTCCGAGATGGAACAAGGCAGCTAGAGATTACCAGTGGAGGAAATGGCCCCTCAAAGTCAAGAGAACAGCTTCAACAAAAGTGACCACCAAAGTCACGGGGCAAGACCGGGGAGGAGCTGATCACCTGTTGGAGGGAAAACCCCCGTGAGCACATCTCCGAGGCGACCCCTCACACCTCAGGCAAGGCGGCAACACAGTCAAGGGGTTTGGGCTGAATTCAAGGCAGCGCCTGCCTGTCCAGGAATCACGCTAGCAAAGAAATCCTGTGCTGTAGGAAATCCTACCTCCAGTAGTCTTTAAATTACCCACCCACTTGGCCGATGTAAAGCGGGGCTGCTCTCTTTTCCGGCTGTGGGATTCAGTTGCTGTTCCCTGTTCCAACAGAGGACTGTCATCTGTGAGTCTACCCCAAAATAAATAACCAAATATTGTACTCAATTCTGAGCTAGTGTGGGATATCTTTTTTTTTGGTTTTTCGAGACAGGGTTTCTCTGTAGCTTTGGTGCCTGTCCCGGAACTAGCTCTGTAGACCAGGCTGGCCTCGAACTCACAGAGATCCACCTGCCTCTGCCTCCCGAGTGCTGGGATTAAAGGCGTGCGCCACCACCGCACGGCTGTGGGATGTCTTTTAAGTGTCCTTCTTCAATCCTGTGCATCGCTGTGCCTGTTTGGGAACTTCCCACACACATCTGAGATTGCTGGGGAGCAAACATTGCCAGGTGCCAGAGATGAGTTGCCCACCAGTACTGTAGCCAGCGTAAAGAAACCTGGAGATGGTGGGCCTGGTTTGAGGAGTTCATTGGAATCCACCTACTTCATAAAGAGCAACTTCTGGTCAGATCTACGCAAAGCCAGATGTAAATCTGGAAGAGTAAAGTAAGATTTTTTTAATGTTGGCAACTGATTCAGAATGTGAAATAGGAGACCCAAATAGCATCCATCTTCTGAAGTTATCTGTAAACATGTACGCATGGAGTATACGCTAAGACAATAAAATTTAAAATGAGGTAAGCTGTAGGAGGTGGGTAAAGAATGTCGATGTCTCCATTAATAATTACAAACGGAAACTCACCTTCTTCCTGGTAGTTACAACACCTCCTATATGCCAGGCAATATTCTGAGCGCCTGCCATCAACAGCTTACAATAATCTTACGGTGCTGGCACTGGGATTTTTCTCTATTTCTCAAGTGACAAAACAGAAGCAGAGAACAGTTGACTAACCTGCGTAGTTAGAGGCTGGTCACATAGTTAATGAGTGAAGATTCAGAATCTGAGCCCAGGAAGGATGTAGAGCTCGGGCTTGTAACCAGGTGACAGATGACCACCCTTTGCCATTAGTTGTCTCTTCGACACCCGTAGACTGACATTTTTGTTCACTCGGGGGAAGCAGACAATGACCCGGCCTCGCCATACTGTGCTACTTACATGTGCAGCTTCACACCTGGAGAGAAGGCAGAGTTGGGAAGTTTTGGACATGATTTTACTTCATTCTAAAACAGGCGTAAGACGTGGAGCCCAATCCCAGAAGGACAAGGAATTGTGTTCCCTTGAAAACTAGCGTATATGCCACTAAGAGCTGCTGGCCACGTTACTGCCATCAGCACTATGACCAACAAATGGTGTCACTGGTCACTTCTGGTCTGCTGCCACCATACAGAGGCGGCAAGACCGTGAGGAAAGATCATTGTCCCCACCCATCTTCCGCCTGTGCCTCTGACACCCCAATCCCTGCTGTACATTGACTCTGAGCACCCAGTTAAAGTGCATGCTCTTAGTTGCCCAGACAATCTTAAGTTTTTCCTGAGTTCAGTCACTGGTGAATAGAGTCAGAGAGAATGAAGTTATAAAGGGGAAAAAAGATAAAATGAACCAAAGCACTTTGTGTCTTTAGAATGTAGTCTTCCGCGGGTGGTGACCATAGCGTTTAGTTATTGTGTTGGTTATTTGGTCATTTAATTCTGATGTTTTCACAACTATGAGGTTAAACTGTCCGGTGAAACTCTAGGGCTTATTCTGGACTATGACTCCCACCTAAGGTAGAAGTTTCAGAATGGCTACGAGAAGGCTGTCTTGAGAGATTTTAAGATCATGGAATCTTGAAAGGCTTTAAAAAAAATTACAGATGCTTCACATAATCTAGCCCTTTGTCTAGTGTGCTTTCTTTGATAGCTTTTAAAAGACTCTAGCTGTGGGCTAGAGAGATGGCTCAGAGGTTAAGAGCACTGACTGCTCTTCCGGAGGTCCTGAGTTCAATTCCCAGCAACCACAATCATCTGTAATGAGATCTGGTGCCCTCTTCTGGCCTACAGGCATACATGGAGGCTGAACAATGTGTACATAATAAATAAATAAATCTTAAAAAAAAAAGACTCCTTAGGGACTAAAACAAGCCCCCCAGCCCCTTGCTTTGTTTGATCTAACAATGCAAAACCCATCACACAGCGGGGCAGCAGCGTCTGCACAATGGGCTGGGTAAGTTGGACTTTTCCTTATCTTCCTTAAACACTTCCCCCCTCCAGGTGCCCAGACTTCCTCCCTCGGTCACAAAACGCAGTCTGTGCAGAACGTCTGACTCCTAAAAGTCCTTTTGAAGGCAAAGCAGAGAGCATCTCTGGTCAAAGGAAGATAATGAGGAAAGCCATCTAGGAAGATTCCTACCAGGCCCTGCCTGGGGCTCATTTCATGGTCCCCAAATCCTCAAAGAGTCCGTCCTTCCCCTTCCAGGATCCTTTTCTTCAGGGACCTGTATTTATGAGGGATTCACCCTGAGCAGAGGAGGAGCAAGAATCCCCATGCCCTGTAACTGCAGGCCAGAGAGTATGAGTAGCGTTTTCCAAAGACTGTATGCTGGGTGTCTGGGAAGTTGTCTTTTCTTGTACAAAAAATAGAGGTGTTTGGTTGCCGAAATACAAAACCTAGGAGCAAGGTGAGACACTGGGGCCACCCACACTGTACTGATGGCGAAAATCTGTATTTGATAAGCCCTATATGAGCGATTGACTGTGAAGCCAAAATATAACCAGGTTCCTGCTATTTACCTCTCATTTTCTCTACAAGCAATGAAATTGGCTCAGTGGCCACAGGTTAGCCAACATGCACATCCTCCGAGACCCAGATGCTTGACTGTCTTGATCAACATTAAGTTTTTTGTTTGTTGTTGGTTTTGCTGTCATACAGCAATTAGACCCTAAATAATGCCGACTTTTAAACACCCAATTAGCTAGCCTAAACCATCCTATAAATGGTCTGTGAGAGTATTCCCCACATATTACTAAAATTTAACAACAACCAGATATCCTATTAAATGTATTTTCCCTTGATTTCGTCCATATTTTAAATGATACACCCAATTTACCTTGCGGGTCTTAAATTCCAATAGCAAAGGAACAAAAAAGATCTTTTTTTCTCAGGTGAGGCCCCCCGAAGGACACTTCCCTTTCAGAATTATCAAACAGGTCTCTGCACTGCTGAGTTCAAACACTGAGCACTCAATTTAGTCAGAAAAGAAAAACTACCTTCTAAATAATTAAACATGCAAAACCCAAACCCTGGCATCCATTGCCCAGTAAAGCTCCGGGATGCCAGCAAATGTGTATTGGACGAGCAAGGCTTTTGAACAAAATCCAATAGATTCCCCTCCTCCTGAAGAAGCCAGTCCCCGTGGAGGACAATCACCAAGTGGCCATTGCTTAGCTCCTGTTATCCAGGGTGATCCCATAGCTTTGGGCTCTGCCTGCAGAAGTTGTGGGAGGGGGTGGACAAGGGGAAGAGGACAGGAGGGAGGACGGGGAGGGGGGGACATGACAAACATTAGCAGACGTCATCCACTCTGTCTCAGCAAAGTCTCAGAGCACCACAACCCACAGACTTCTCCTTCCTTCTTTCCTTCCTTCCTTCCTTCCTTCCTTCCTTCCTTCCTTCCTTTCTTCCTTCCTTCTTTCCTTCCTTCCTCAATCCCTCCCTTCCTTTTTCTCTATTTCTATCAAATGCTCAAGAGTTAAGACTCTCCAGGAAGCAGAAGACTTATCAAAACAAGAAAAAGAAAAACCGATAACTTGAGTAGGAGTTTAACAAAGATGCTATTAACCATAGCAGAAGGAGTACAAACAGTGGTCCAGGTCACAGGTGAGAGAGATTGGTGGGGTGAGCTGTGTAGGCATGCCTTCTGACAGGAGCTAGGAACAGTCTTTAGCTCTAGGGGACTCCTGGGGAGGGTGCTGATGGAATAAATCCCTCCGTTAGCCTTCTTCGAGAGCATCCAGTCCAGCGGACGTCAGCGAGCCCTGGAAACTGACAAGTTTCGGAGCATGCCTGGATCCTGGGGCACAGAGGAGAGAGGGGGTGGGTGTGGGTCAAGAGAAGACACGGGGCATGCCACTGCATCCTCCGTCTCTGCCTTTGATTTCGGGCTTAATGACATAATTAACACGTCCTTGAGACCATTATTTTTCTCTCCCTCAATCGGATTTCAATTTCTTTCTTGTAAATTCCTCTGTCTGCTAATGATGGGGCCGATTTTAATTCCAGAGACCTTGATTGTCTGGTTCCTAAACTCCAAGACGATTTTGAAAGTTGCAACCCAAAGTAAGCCTTTAGAAAACTGGCCTGCTGTCTCTGTCACACAGATAACGGGCTGGGAATTTAAATATCCACAGTTTATTTTAACACACGCTAGCGCACATTTTTTTGGAGCTCATACTAAAAGAGTAAAGATTAAAATCTGCCAGTCAAACGCTGAACTGAACTGCTGTTTCAGTTAAAATGAAGCACATTCTCAATAATTCTGTGCTCAGATTCTCCCACAGTGGTGCACACTCCTTATGCAGTGGGATGTCAGTCTGGAAGGACTCACAGAAGTCAGACTAGGAAACCATAAAGAATGTGTGACTGCCAATGTTCCTACAACGGTTGTCTCTTTTTCTTGCTCCAACATCATAACACGGGCAAAAAAATAAAATAAAATCCACTCGTGATTCCCCCTGCCAAGTGAGATTTCCCCTTGCAGCATTGCTACAATAAAATTCTTCCTCGCTTGAGTTCCTATAGAACCCCCGCCCACTGATCTCCAGGCAAAGAGTCATAGGGCCCGTTTTTTAAAATACAAAATTACTTCACATCTCACAGGGATTATTTTTCAAGCAAGCATCAGTGTTTATATGTGCGGATTTTCGATCCAAACCCCACATCCCTCGGGCTGCCTATCTCAGATGCCTTCTCTCCTAAATGGAAAAGTAATCAGGGGAGATCAAGTTAGCTGGCCAAGCGCATCTCTCCAAAGCAGCCGCCAGGACGGAAGGCAGATACCAGTCAGCGAGGCAAGACAGGGGATGCGGATCCAGTGAGATGCTTAAGAATAGAATCTTGACACTATCTCTTCACTTGCTCCACATATCTCTGAGCAAGCCAGAGTTTCTTAAAAAGTCATTTAAGAACTATCTAGGCCACAATAATAGCGGGATAGGTGAACGGCTGGCTCCTTATGACACACATGCAAAGTATGACCGGGGCAGGCTCTGGTCAGACTGTATTAGAATTAAAGCTGTTTTGCACACCCCTGTGGTAGGTCAGAAACAACTTTCTGATGGTGATTCTAGATGCCTGCTATGATTGCAGATTGCTTAAATACTCCTATTCTCTATGCCAAGGGCTGACCGAGTCAGAAACAATAGACTCCAGCCAGTTTCCAAGCCTTGCTCTTCCTTTGGTACCATGTCTACTGATGTGTACTCTTTATTAGATAATACTATAATAAGCATTTTTTAAAAGACCTACTAAGGAAAGCATGATCTGGTAAAATCTCACAATCCCAATATTCAGGAGACTGCTGCGGAATGACCTTGTGTTCAAGGTCGATCTAGGAGACACCTTGAGATCATGTTTCTCTAATAAAAACAAGCAGAAGTTGGGTGGTGGTGGTGCACACCCTTAATCCCAGCATTTGGGAGGCTGAGGCTGGAGGATCCGAGTGAATTTGAAGCCAGCCTGGTCTACAAAGCAAATTCCAGGACAGCCAGGCCCATTACACAGAGAAACCTTATGTTGTAAAACAAAAACAAACAAACAAACAAATGCATTAAGTTGGTACCACAGCCAGGAAAGTATTTCCATGCAAATATAAAGACTTGAGTCTGGTTCCCAGAACCCAAGTAAGGGGGGGTGTGATGGTGTACCCCCATAATCTCAGCACTGAGGGGGCTGAGTCAGGCGGATCTCTGAGGCTACCTGACCAACCACCCCATCCTGTTCAGAGAATTCCAGGCCAATAAGAGACCTGAAAATAGTGGATGGGGTGGTGTTTGGAATGAAAATGGCCCCCATAGGTTCCTATATTTATTTAAGTGCTTGGTCCCTACTTGCTGGCCTGTTTGGGGAAGGATTAAGAGGTGTGGCCTTGTTGGAGGAGGTGTGACACTGAGGGTGGATTTTGAGGTTTCAAAAGCTCACCAAGCCTCCCTCTGTTGAAATAGGTGTGGCGGGCTGCGTCCCTGGCACCCGGCCGCCCCCAAGGCTAGCTTTACCCGAAATAATTACACGGAAACTGTATTCTTTTAAACACCGCTTGGCCCATTTCTATCTAGCCTCTTCTAGGCTAGCTCTCGCACCTGGACTAGCCCATTTCTAATAATCTGTGTAGCCCATGAGCTGGCTTACCAGGAATGATCTTAACCTGCATCTGTCTGAAGTGGGAGAACCATGGCGACTCCCTGACTCAGCTTCTTTCTCCCAGCCTTCTGTTCTGTTTTCTCCTCCCACCTATGTCTTAACCTATGAGGACCAAGCAGTTTCTTTATTGCTTAACCAATGAAATCAACAGATTGATATATGACACTCCCACATCATCCCTCCCCCCGACCCCCACCGCCATGCCCGTGAACCAGATGTAAGCTCTCAGCTACTTCTCCAGCTCCATGCTGGCCTGCATGCTGCTGCCTTCCCTGCCATGGGATGGTCACAAGCTCACCCCTGAAACCATAAGCAAGGCTCCAATGAAATGTTTTCTGGTATAACTTGGTTTGGTCATGGTGCTATCAATAGACAGGTGGTACTAGGCTGTTGTCTGACCTCCACATGCAGGGAGAGGAAGGCATCTCTGCACACGAATGCACTTGCATGCACACACATGCTTATAAAACAGGATCTGAAAACAGGGGAGAAGGGAAACGGAGATGCAAGAAGGGAGACAGGAGGGAGGGGATGAAGAGAAACAGGGAGGGAAGGGGAAGGGGCGCAAGCAAAACCTTCGTCAAGCTGTGTGATAAAAATCCTTTCTTCTAGACAAGAAGCTGTCCTTGGAGACCCCACACAGAGGGAACTGATAGAATAAATGAACTCTATCTCCCCCACCTTTACTTGGCTTAAATTCTACTTTATCTAATTATCAGGTGTGCGCTCTTGGCCAATTTTATTAGCCTCTCTTAACCTTGAATTCTTTTCTCCTCCTTTCTTTTCAAATCTTGGGTGACGATAAAAATCCTATTCCAGGGGCTGCTATAATGACTAAATAAAAATGTAAATCCCGTGGGGTGTCGCCTACACTGCTGATTAAATAAACATTGCCTTCTCCACATCCCTCTCCCCCTCTCTTCTCCACATCACCGAGCAGGCTGCACTCAGGTAAAAGCCGCTGCTCTTCCAAACAGGCTGGGGAGCAGGGACGGTGCCCTTCAGAGAGATCTCAAAGGTGACATCCATGTCCCCTCTTCCCCACAGGACACCCATTCCATGGTCCCATCTCAGCTACAAGGGTGCATAACGTTTTAAAAATACGTCTCCTTATTCTGGTCTTACAGAAATTGGACTGCTAAAAACTTATTTTTCATTCTGAACAGAAGCTTGTCTTTGAGATCTTTCTGGCCATTGATTCTGTCCAATATGGATGCCTTCTGTGCTGTGGAAATGTCCCTAGAGTTAGATGAGAGGTTCCAGAAACTGGTCAGCATTGGGCCTTTAATAAACCACCTGACCTGCTGGGAAATAAGAGGAGCATATGGCCAGCCTCCTTCAGGGCTCCTACCGATGCTCCCCAGCCACTCCATACACCTCACTGCCAGCCATTTTGCAACCCTCCCACTCCCCCATAAGAAAGCACCCTCTTTTGATACTTTACACTTGCGAGTTTTAAAAGACAATGAAACATTTGTAACAAGAACTGCCAGAGACAATGGCAGAGAACCCTGTGCTGCCAGGCAAGGGTTTTCCAGACGCTGGGCAGCAGGGACAAGATTGGGAATACAAGACAGGACAAAGAGCAAGCACCTCAGGGGGTGTGAGGCAATAGTGTGGCTGTTTAAGAAATCTTGAGGTTTGGATGAGGGGTTTAAATGAGATACGGAGCACGAGAAGGAAGTTTTGAAAATCTTAGAGTCAGAAAGAGGGCATAGGTTTAAAGAAAAAGAAAGATGTCATTCAAGGGAAGAATTCAACCCAGCGGCTGGAAACTGTGAAAGCCCAGAGTTAGAGAAGCCAAATCTACGTGGCGTGCTGAAAGAAGCTGAGCTGATGGAGGCCTCAGGACACAGGGAATTCTGAGAGGAGGCAGAAGGCAAGCAGAAGCATGGAAGACAATTCCACGATCCACATGTTGGCACGCCCAAAATAATGGCTTTGAGCAGAGGCGGGGAAGTCGGAAGGGAGAGGGAGACTCTTGTGGTGTCCAGGTCAGTCACCGGGGCCACGGTGTTGGATTCTAGGCAGGTGACCGTTTGGCTGGCATGGGAGCACACACAGCAACGGGATTCATGCGCACTGACTCTGAGCATCCACCAACATAGCTAATTTCCATCTCTTCTCCAAGCCACAGTGTGTATCTCCTTCACAGGGTTTCTGTGATACCACAGTAACTCGTGTAGACCTTATCCGTTCTCCCAGACCGTACGTTGTCTGGGAGTGAGCATCACACCTCCTGCCTTGGCTATCACCCAGCGTATCTAGAACAGTGCCTGTGTTCGGTACACACCAATTAATATTTTTAATAAATGAATAGATTAAGTGTCACTATGGTGCAAGAGTCCCAACTGGCCACGTGCTTAATAAGCTCTAGGGCTAAAGACGCAAATCAGACAGGATGGCATTACAAGTTTGTTTGAATCACGCCCATGCACACAGCAGAGAAATGACACACGCAAAGAGTATTTAAAGACGTAACTCCAAAACAAAACCAGAAACTTTCGTGGATGAACAGAAAGAAGACGTTCAAAGCAGCCATCTTTGGGAGTGGCAGCGTCTGCCCGCAAAGCTTCAGGTACCAGCAGACAGAAACGAGCAGAGGTCAAATCCCGCACGGCAACGGAACCAGAATGGCTCGAAGCTGCCTGGAGAGACCACTGAGTGTCCTTTACCCACGGCTGCTGGGCAAAGCACCCTAAAACACAGTGGTGTGCGGCAGCAGAGAGGGCACTGTATTCGTGGATTCTACGTGAATGAAAGGGCAACTGCTTCACAGGGTCCGAGGTGTCGCTAGGACGATCTGATGGAAGGTCTTGCCTGGCTGGTACCCAGGTAGAAGAATTGGAGCAAGAGAATACATTTCCAAAATGGCTTCTTCTGGAGCCTGGGATGAAAGAAACGGCTGGGGAGGTCACAGCCAGGACTGTAAACGTCGGAAGAAAACAAGAAAAGGCAGAGGTAAGTGGGAAATGGGTCGTTAAAGCATCCGCCCTTGTCTGCAGGGGGACGTCCCCCAAGGGATCCCCACTTTTGCACAGGTGTCTCCAAATGTGAATAGCTAAGCCCTGCACATAGTCTGGTTTTGATAAACTTTATGAATTGAGCATGGCAAGACATGAATAATAGCTAATCAGGGGTTAGAGAGATGGCTCAGCCATTAAGAGCACTGACTATTCTTCCAGAGGACCCAGGTTCAATTCCCAGCATCCACACGGCAACTGACAACTGTCTGTAAGTCCAAGATCTCACACCCTCACACATACATGCAGACTAAACACCAATGCAAACAAAATAAAAATAAATTAAAAAAATAGTAGCTAATCAGCCAGGCAATGGTGGCTCACACCTTTAATCCCAGCATTCAGGAGGCAGAGGCAGGCGAGTTCAAGGCTGTGCTGTGCCTATGACACTGAACTTCCTAATATAGGTGACGTGACAGGAAATATGAAAACCACTAAAATATGTGGAATATGATGGCTGGATCACATAATGCCTTTTCTATGAGTCTGGTGAGTTCGCTGGGGAACGTGTTACCGAGAGCCAAGGAAATAGGATTTGGCCCTAGTGTCGAGACGCCTGTCGGCTACACACATCACGGGATTCAGAATACTCTAATCGCTTTAGTTCATCCCCCGTCTATGCTTCCAAACTGCTCCAGATGTATTTGCAAAGAAATAAGACAAAAAGAGATTCCCAGGAACACGCAAACCCCACTCCAGCTCTCCGGAACACGCAGTGGCTTTGGTTCTAAACCCCGGACCTACAAACTCTCCTTTGGCGTGGGTATCTGTCTGGCTGTTTCCTGAGTCAGCAAATCCAGCTACAGGCATGGGATCCAGGTGCCTTTGTGGGGACTTAGCTTTGGGGGAGTTATTGGATCGCTCTCTCCCCCACCCCTTTCTAAATTAAACCTTGATCAGAGCCTCTCAGAACATCTTCATCCTTTGGGAAATGAAAAGGGCTGTCGTGGGAGGAAAACAAAACCCAAATTTTGTTAGCAAATATTAAGAAAGATTTTCAATCACAGCCAAGAAAAGCTGCCAGATGGCCTGGAAGTAAATAGTGGGGGAGTGGTTTGTGGGGTTATGAGGGCTCTCGAGAGTCTCACACTCGGGAACAAGGGAAGCAAACGCCAGGAGAGAGGGATTTTTAGCCGTATGCAATTCGACACATCTCTGTTAAAGCAGCACTGAGTTCGCACTCCTTTTAATTTTGCCGCATTTCACTCTGAAAATGCTGGTTTGGAATCGAAGCGTGCATGCATCTGGAAGAGGCCAGAAATGATATCAATACGATGTCAGTTTTCTAGCCCGTCTTTCCTGGGGACGCTTGGATGGCTGTATTAATATGTATTAATGGTAAACAGATGCCACGGCTTTGAAACAGCCGCTTAATTGAAGAAAACGGGACCGCCGGATGCAAGGCCACGGAGGGGCAGCCAGGGTGGTTTACGAAGGCGCTCAGCTGAAATGAATATCGCGGCCAATTTGCAACACGGCATTCAACAGTAATGGGAGTAGTTCGGCTATGGGAAAATTTTAGCTATTGCCTATGATTTTGAAGCTGCATGTGGTGCTTATTAATAAAGAAAAGGCTCTCTCCCCCTCCTGATATCTTTTTATATGGTTACTGACTAAGCAGTTTTTCTTCAAAGTACATCCTGAATTTTTCCACCTCTCTGTATCTCCACAGCCCCCTCCCTACCACCCTCATCCAAATGACCCTCCCCTCTCCCATGACAGTGAGGGATGGTGCCTCTAAGGTGGTCTCCAACCTGTTCTCAGTACAGCACAAAAGTACTCTGTCTGAGCTATAAACTTGGTCACGTGACTTCCTTGGACAAAGTCCTCCCTTTGCTTTCTTTCTATTTTACTGAACAGCCGTGACCCCACCTCCCTCCAGAGAACCCACAACCCTACACAACCCATGCCCTCCCCTCCCAAAACACCTGCCATGGCATGGTTTTAATTTTCAATCCAAGTTATGGTGTGCTTACATAGGGAAATCAAACAAGTTTCCGTGGGCCAGGAAGACAGTTCAGTGGCTAAACTGCCTGAGGTACAAGTGAGACAGAAGACCCTCCCCCACCCCAAGTAAGTGGTCTAATCATACTAGCTGAATTGGCAAGCCGTGGGTTCAGCCAAAGGCTCCACCCATCACATCAAGTGTAGAGCGATTGAGCAAGACATTTCCAGCCTCCAGAAGCACACATGATCACCAGGGCATACGCGCATGCCCCACCCATGTGAATACACATATCAAAAACAGCAGGACACACACTCACGCGTACCCCATGCATGTGAATACACATACCAAAAAGAAATTCTATAGAATGTACACTCCCCTGAGGAAGTGTCACCTCCTTCTGTTTCTCTGGGGGAAACCTTGCACAACTATTTCCGGATACACTCCAGGGTTTTGCACACATCTCTCAAGACTGCGCTTTCAAACTGACTTTTGGTTCTGTCTTAGGCATGTTCTGCTGGTGCCAAGTTGTGGCAGAGGAGGTTTGTTCTCTGACATTCATCTCTGGTGCTTCCCCATGATCGTCATGATTAGATCGATATCCTGCATCTACATTTGGCTACGTCAACATTTTCCCTTTTGAGCCACAGAGTAACAAATCTCACTCTTCTTCCCCTGGACAGCAAAGCTCACTCTTCCTGCCCCAGACAGCTTTTATTTGCCGCAGAGTTGATCATCACCATGCTTTCTCCATTGAATCGATCTTCTCACCAACTCAACAGCAAATTCTTCTTCAGGAGTGTGGACAGCATTCCCATCTTTCTTTTCTTTTCTTTCTTTCCTTTTTTTTTCTTCTTCCTGAGACAGGGTTTCTCTTGTGACCCTGGCTATCCTGGAACTCTGTAGACCAGACTGGACTTGAACTCAGAGATCTGCCTACCTCTGCCTCCCGAGTGCTGAGATTAAAGGCGTGTGCCACCAGCGCCTGGCTCCATCTTTCAAACAATGGGGCATGTGACAATTTATATCTTCTTAAGGAAACATCTCTTGGTTGGACCTCATCGTGTAGTGGTAGCTGTCATACTGACCCTGCCTTTGTCTTCGTTTTAGCAGAACTGCAAAAGGAAGCCAAGAAGGCACACACATCCCGTTACCCAAACATCCCTTGCATCCCCGAGTCTCAAGGCCTTGACAAGTGCCGATTCCTTTAACTCATAGCTCTCTCTGACCTTTTCCTACTTTCCTCTTAGCCTTTAGATCCGAGCCATTTCAGAGCCATGCACTGATTCCCACTCAATGGTCAGACCCTTTCCATAACACCTTCCACTCTGGCTGGGACGCTCCTCTTGCAAGTGTTAGTGAAGTGTACTAATACCTTGAAATATGCATCTCCCTCCACGGCTTACACTTGACCTTTTCCCTAATCAGACATAGCCATTTACCTGGGAACAAGCGGGACTCTTCAGAGGATATGACAAGAACAAGAAACAGCTACCACCCGATCTTCTGACTTCCCTGTAAAAGCTTGAGGGAATTAAAACATGGGTCAGGGAGTAGAGAGGAGAAACAACGCTGTCTGGAGGAGCAGTTAAAGACAGAAGTGGAGCCTGCATCCAGACACAGCCAAACTACCCTCAGCCAGCCCTAGGGAGCCCTGGAAGACACCGACACTATCACAGGGTGCCACTTAAAGTATTCAACAGCCCCGATGCTCATTAGTATAGAAATAAGAATATGCTGGTGTATAAATAAAAATTCCAGAACATACTTTCTCCTATTGTTTAAATTATCTAGATTAAGTATAATATAAGACTGCTAATATAACATAGAAGTTGTAGCACAAATCATTTATTAGTTCATTCCGATCTAATGCATTGTCAAGTCGTGGGAGTTGATGGGTATGGTCTCTCTCTGCCGCCAGAGGAGGAAGATCCTCCTTGCAGTCAGGCCTCATTCTCTGCCAACCTCTGGATTCAGAGGCAGCCGAGTTGGGCAGTTCCCGGGCACACACTCACCTCCCATCCCAAATGCAGCCATTCTCTTTGTTCTCTTGCCCCGAGGCTTTCTCTAAGCAAAGGCCACAAGTGCCTTGAAGCAAACCTCTTGGGAGCAACCTTGAATCTTGGTAAACTGGCATCTACAGGAAGCAATGTCCAGAGCCCAAGACTCTTACATTCTGCCATCCTCTTGACTCAACCTCCCAAGCAGCCGGAATTAGGGGCCTAAGCCACTAGGCGTGGTTTGGGGACACGTTCTATGTAGTCTCTCAAAGGGTCACCCACCATATCAGGTCCCAGTGGCCCACGACGGAGAGCAACGCCATCACATCTCCTCCCTGCTTCTCTCCCTCTTCTGAATTAATTATTCTCCCTCTGCCCTCATCCTGCTTCCCTAGGTAACCTTCTAAAACACGCTAGCTGTGCTCAAAGCCTTGCTGAGGGCTCTGGTTTTGAGTCTCTAAACTCCATCTCCAGTGAGTCATGAGTTAATCTTGGGAACTGTGTGAGCTTTTTCAATGGCTTCCCCTTCAAGTGAGGTCTACAGGGGTTGGAGAACAATGTTTACCTGGTACCCCATTTCAGTCTAGCTCTGCCCAGCACTCCCTAGGCCTTTGCATACCCTGCCAACCTCCTTCCCTTTCCTGAGATAGATAGGCTTTGGGTGGAGGGAAGATAGAGGAGGACAAACTGAGGGGTGTCAGGTAACCCCAGTGGATGATGAGACCAGGTGGAAGATGGGTCAGCACAGAGGGGAAAAGAGAACAGAAGAGGTGGAAGGAAAGAAGACAGGAACAGCAATGATTGGCAGCTAGGTCGGTGCTCTCACCTCACAGTGTCTGAAGCTCGCACTGCATGGTTTGCTCTGGCGACTGAGAGAGGGACCAGGAACAAAGCAATGGAAACAATGGGCCAGAGTGTGGGCTCAGAGCAGGGGAGGTAACAGAATTCTCGTGATCAGTTGCTTAACCTCATGGCTTCTTAGTCACCAACTGGGATCTTGGAGAACCTTCACAATCTCTCCCTGGACCATGTTTTTTTTTTCCCACAAGCATAGTTCAGTTGAATTCTTCGCAGAGTGCCAAATTAGTCTTCCTCGGCTGGTATTTGATGCTCCTTACACTCCACCACGAACACATCCCAAACATTGAGACTTTAGGAACTGGGCACCATTCCCTAATGCCTAGGACAAACAACCTGGCAGCCCTAGAGGGCCCCACAGATCCGCACTCCAAGCGCCCACTCCAGAAAAGCCTGTGCCGCAGAGCACGGGATCTCTAATTTGCTAAACTGTAATATTATTGCTTATTGAAGTCGTTCCTGTTATTTCCCAGTTGGTACAAAACATTTCCATATATTTCAATAACTACATCAAGGCACCTGTGGAATATCAATCATGCCTGAAGATCTTTCTACATATCAGGGGGGACCTGCACCCTGACGCTACCTGCACAGCCATGGGCAATCCAAACCATACGTCCATCCTTGGAACTTTTCAAAGTACCCCATTTGTGGCCTGAACCTCTGAACTGTAAGTCACCACCTCAGTGAAGTGTTTTCCTTTATAAAAGTTGCCGTGGTCATGGTGTCCCTTCACAGCAATAGAAACCCTAACTAAGACACTCTCCGAACCCTGTGTCTACTTCTGTGTAATGACTCATCTTAACCAGACTCTCAGGTTAACACAGATAGCTCTCATTGCTTCTAAAGTTTTCCTAGATTAACTGGGTGGTTCTCACTCAGGGTCCCTTCTGCTGGGGTCGCAGCTGAAGGTCTGATGAGCTGGCATCACACGGGTCCCTAAAATGGCTTCTTCACCTGCATGCCTATTCCCTGAACTGGCATCCATGGAAGAACTCACCGTCTGGCCTTTACCTCAGATCCACTTTGGGCTTTGCTACTTTGTAGTGGACATAGACACGGTAGATTGATCATCTTCAGAGTCACCAGATGTAAGCCTTCTTCTGACTGTCTGCAAGCCACCTGGCATAGCCCCCACAGTATTTCTTCTTCATTACAAGCAAGTTGCAGAGGTGAGACAATGTTACAAAAATTCTGAATCCTGAAGGCCGCAGATCGACCACATACCTGGGTATTGTAGGGAGAACAAGGACCTTAGACAGAACGCAGAAGCAGTGAAACTCACCCTGCTTGCTGAAGCATAGCTTGGATGGTGCTCTTTTCTGCATGATTCTGTTGAGACTAGGAATTGGTAAACTTTCCGGAAAGCATGAAGTATTAAATATCTCAGGCTTTGCAATCTGTGTTGTCTCCATCACACTGGACTCTGCAGTCATAGTGTGAAAACAACGGGGAACAATATGCAATTAGTGGGTGTTCTGTGAAAATTAAAATTTTTATGAACCCCAACCCAATGGGGGTGCTAGGAACTGACCTTTGGGCCTCTTTGAGACTACCAAGCCCTTTAACCACTGAGCCATCGCTCTATCCCTCTTTTTTTTTTAATGGTGTTTTCCTAACCATTTCCAAATGTGAAAACCATTCTTTGTTTTCAAGCAAAACCCAACAAACAACAGCAAAGCAGCTGCCCGCATCTGACCCGCCCGCCGGCTGTAGTCTGCCAGCCCCTAGTCTAGACTCCCATAGAGTCAGACCATGCTTGCCTTACACTCTCGCGAACCTGTATTTAGCAGTTCTCAGCAAACATTTATTGAGAGAAAAAATAGTTGATTTGCAAACAGATTAAGAAACCCTGAAGTAAGAACTTCTCGGAAGGGCTTTTAGTGTTACCTTCAACATGCATTTTCTCTCTCCCTTAAAATCCATGTCCAAAATTACATTTCCAGCCTTATTGACATTCCTCTGGAAATATAGCGGTATCGGCACACGCAAGTCTCTCTTGCCCTTGCTAAATGTGCCCAAAGCACCTTGAATAATTGGAAACTTCAATACCAATGAGTGGTGGGGGCTGACTGCCTTCTCAGCCTCTTGGAGAATTTGCAAGTACAGGCTATGAATCAGTGCTATCATAATTCCTGAGCCACTGCTAAAGTCCTGGCAATGTGACACCATAGAGACCCTAAACTGCCAATGCTTGACCTGCAGGTCCTTGCTCAGATCCCCTCATTTTCCAACCATTGAATTGGAAACCCCTACTTGAATGCCCAAACCACGGACCTAGAGCCAAACCAACATGCTTCCATGTTTACTGTCCAGCGTCTTCCTCCTCTTCCTTCCTTTGTATAAATGACACCAGTAATTGCTAATTCCTGAAGCTCAACCCTGGAATTGTCCTTTTCGTCTCTTTCTTCCTCATCATCCTGTCTTCCAAATTGCTATAGGAACTATTTAGTTCCCAAGAATGCTATTCTAGACCAACTGTCTCCTAAATGGGTTCCTCATCCATCCCTACATAGCCTCTCCGACTTCCAACATAGACGGCCTATTGTTCTTAACTCGGGAGCAGCTTTCAAATGGGACTTAGGAGTTTTCACCCTGTTAGATAATCATTTGAATTGCAAACGTCCTAAAGTCTACCCTTGGTCATGTCACTTGGCTACTCCTGAACATTGGGCGGTCCTCGGTACTGGTCAAAGGCGACAGAAAGTACACCTACAACCTCCTCGACATTGTTTGTATTCCTCAGAGTCTAACTAAGCCCACACTTCATCTCTCAGAGAGGGCCTACATGTTTGGCAGGGTAGGAGTGAAAAAGACTAGTCTCCCAATATTTAGTCTTTCCTTCTTAGAAGTATTCCTCCTGACTTTGACATGGGGACAGGGCCACTGTTTTTCCCAGCTGACCTTCTAGGTCCGTCTATTTTATCAAGTTCTGGTGGTCTGATTGGCTTTTGAGTTTGGAGGGGGTTTTTGTTTGTTTGTTTGTTTGTTTGTTTGTTGCTATTTTTGTCCATGCAAGCTGGAGATGTCAAGGAAGAGGAACTTCCGTTGGTAATTGCCTGTAGGTAAGTCTATAGTGCATTTTCTTGATGTAATGGGAGATGTGGGAGGGTGAGTGCCACCCTGGGCAAATGGTTCTGAGTCGTAGAAGAAAGCAGGCTGAGCCTGGCCTGAGATGCAAGCCAGGAAGCAGCCTTCTTCCTCCCTGAGTGCCTGCCCTTATCTGCCTGGGCTGCTCCTCCCCAAGGACCTGCGGTTATAGTCTTTAACAGAACAGTAATGAAGACATCTGGAGAATAGAGAGTCTTGGAAAATATCGTGCACATCCTGTAGGAGGCGCCTTCCCGTGGTGGGCGGTACCAACTCCCTCTTGTGCGTGTGTATTCGGACAGCTGGGCGGAATGTGGATTTGGAGCTAGGCTTGGGTTGTCATCTCGCACCTTAAGATGGAAACCAATTAGGAAGAATGTCGGCACAGCATAGAAAGGGACCTGGGTTCTGGGTGTTTGGAGCCGCTCTACCCACCCTGGAGCCCACAACTTCCAGCCTCCTTAATGTAAGACAAAAGGGAGCTTCTATCTTGCTCAAACCGTGTTTACTTTGCTATCTGTTCCTTTCTCCCTTTTAATCAGTTGCAGCTGAAGCGAATCTTAATTGATACCAGCGCTGTTCCTCGCGCTTCCCAAACACGGTCTCCTGGCACCGGGGCCTCCCTGCTTTTAGCATCTGCTCTGTGGTTTTACCATCCCCTTGTTAACCCTACATTCTCTGCCTTGTATATCTCTACCTCATTGCCAAGGCCCAACTCCAATGCCTTCCATGTCCAGACAACCCCAAAGCTCCAGTTCCTAGATTAGCCGCTGCTTCGGGTCTTCCAAACACTTCCTTCCTTGGTTTTGTTTTGAGACAGTGTTTCACTATGTCACTCAGGTTAGCCTCAAACCCTCCATCTTCCCACCTCCACCTACCTGGGATTACAGGTAGGCACACTATTTCTGGCTCCTCGTGGTGGGCGTGTCTAAGTTACCATCCCGTCAGCGCTGCTCTTCCGTGTGAAGGCAGGCAGACTCTGCAGCGCTGTGACTTACACACAAGAGGCATTTGATGGGACATATTTTAAGTGTCCCCACTCACAGGGACGCTCCATTCGTTGCTAACTACCGTTGTGACTGTCCTCGATTCATGCTTTACAATATGGTCACAGCTGATTGTGGACACCTCCCTCCTGGCTGACCTGCCTCCAGCAAGGCAGAGCAAGGGAGCCCTACAATCACATGAATTTGGGGGCAACCCTAAGGTTAAGACCTCACGTTTCTTCTTCTTACTCT
Source organism: Microtus pennsylvanicus (assembly GCF_037038515.1). NCBI lineage: Eukaryota > Metazoa > Chordata > Mammalia > Rodentia > Cricetidae > Microtus > Microtus pennsylvanicus. Next base: position 1,989,682 of record NC_134600.1, on the reverse strand, counting down.
CTTCCTCCAATTGTGCTCTCTTAGGGTTTCTACAACACTCGGAGGACACTTAGCGATTTGCTGTCCTGTTTTATCAGGATCCTTGAACACCCAGTTTGCAATATGGTGCTGTCTTCCCTGTATTCCCGTGCCCAGTGCTCAGTGAGTCCTTCCCTTTCACCTTCTCTTTGGTAATAAGAGCAATCTCAGCTATTACAGACCAGTTTGTTGTTGTAGTAGTTATTTGGTTTTGTTGCTGTTCTTTTTTTGTTTTGTTTTTTCAAGACAGGGTTTCTCTGTAGCTTTGGTGCCCGTCCCGGAACTAGCTCTTGGAGACCAGGCTGACCTGGAACTCACAGAGATCCGCCTGCCTCTGCCTCCCGAGTGCTGGGATTAAAGGCATGCGCCACCACCACCCGGCCAATCAGATTAATCTAATTATCTTTTTACCAAGCCTGAGGTTTATTTGTAAACCAGGGAAAAGAAAGAGGGAAACGCTGCATTCTTTTGTTTACCTGAAAATTCTGACCACAAAGTGAGTGAAAAACCAGAAGTGAGAAAGATAAAGAAAAATGAACTTCAGCAAGGGAATCACTTCGGGCTTTTTCTCCAGTGCGCTGCGCCTTGAAACAAACCCGCGTTCCTCTGTTTCAGAGTTCAGCAGACAGCTGGAAACCCATACAGGATGCTAAAACCATGTGACCTACATTTGCAGCTAGGCAGCCTTTCCTGAAGTGAAATCCAGGATGCAGAGCCTTTAACTTGAATTTTCTTGGGGAGTATTATGTATGGGATAATAGGGTAACGGACACATTCCGAGTTTTGCCTCCAGACATCTTAAACCACAGTAATCTTCCTCTCCGTCCTTCAAACAGCAGAGCCAGCGAGTGTGAAGCCAAGTGCTAGAAACGCTCCCAGGTTAAAGTATTTCTTGGAAAAACTTGAGAACTTCTTTGGTTCTTTGGGAATTCAGCTGCATTTCTGCGTCTTTGGGATTAACGTAAACTCTGAAATAACTTTCGGGGTTACCTCTGCTTGTGAGTCATGCGGATAAAATAAATAAAGCTAAATGTTACTGTTTTGCAGTCAGATCCTCCTCGTGCCGATGGCCTGTGGGTACCTTTTCAGGAGCCAGAAGCAGAGGTCTAAACGGAAATTCCACAGACCCTCAGGATTCCCCCGAGAAGCCTTCCCAGACCTGACAATGGGGGCTTTGATGTAGGTGCAGAGCTGGTTTTGTGGATTGTTGATACTGGGGGTGAAGGGAGGGTGCCTTTTTTTTTCAGTTTCCTGGTGCAGGAGGGATTTTTGCCTCCTGAACTTCTGACCCCTCATCTGTAGACTGTCAAAATGCATTCAAAGCCTGAGGTGGTCATCACATCCCAGCAGCCTTTGCAGTTGATAGTCAAGAGTCCATTACCTCCGGAGATTTCCGGAAGAAATGTGATCGCCACTTTTTTGTCTTTGGAGATGTCGCTGTTGTCCCCAGTGCCTTTCCCACTCTTTTTTTTATTCTCTTTTTCCTTTTCGCACATCTAACCAGTTTGTTCATTTGGGAAGAAAATTCTTGCCAGACTATCGAAACTGATCATTTTCTTCCTACGGGTTAGAACCTCTGTTCTCCTATCCATAGCATTTACACAGCCCATTTCAGAAAGTCTGTCTGGACTCCCACTGGGCTGCCTCTCCCAAGGCCTCACTCCCAGGAGATGCAGCGGATGCACCTGGCCTGGCAGAGTTTGAAAAGATGCAGAATGAATGACAATGCGTTAGATTTGCTGTACTGGCCATTTCTCTATCCCTCTGACTTCTTTTTCCATGCCTATCAACTCACTGCAGTAGCCTAAAAAGCTACCCGGTATTAACAGGTTAAATAATAATGGAAATAAGACTCCTTAAGGACTCAAAGAACAAACAGCTAATTAAATGGAGAACAGAAAGCTCCTCCTTATGGTAAGGACGTAGTTATTAAATGTAGATGGATTTAGAAAATCACCGATTGATAAGAAGTATAATTAATTGATTGATTTGAGAATCATCAATCGTTTGTTTGGAGGAGGAAATTTTAAGGAGACTGGAGAGAACTGGGACACAGCACTGCCCTTTACCACCTGGTAGGACGTGTTACCAACACAAACAACAGCTAGGGCAATATGTCACCGCCATAGAGTAAGCCCTGAATATCCCAGCACAATGGAAGAACATGAACATGGCCTTAAAACCAACTTTGTGAAGACAATAGTGATCTTTAAAGAGGGAATAAATAAAACCCATAAAGAAATCAAGAAAAAGGCTATCAAATAATGGGAAGAAATCAATAAATCCCTTAAGGAATGTCAAAAAAATCCAAGAAAAAAAATGGGCGGTTAAAGGAAACAAAACTATTCGAGACCCGAAAACAGAAATAAGTGATAAAGAATACACAAAGTAAGAGAATTCTGGAAATGAAAAATCTGGGTAAGTGAACAGAAACTACAGAAGCAACAAAATACAAGAGATAAAGAGATATATATGAGATACAAAAGAGAGACTCTCAGGTACTGAAGACACAATAGAAAAGAATAAATACATCGGTCAAAGACAATGTCAAATCCTAAAAATTCCTGACACACGCAACATCCAGGAAATCTGAGGCACTATGAAAATCCCAAACCTAAGAATAGGAATAGAGGAAGGAGACGAAACCCAGCTCAAAGGCCCAGAAAATTTTCTTAATCTAAAGGAGATCTCGAGGAACAGTGTTTGATTCTAGCGCAAGATGCTGTGTGGAAGCGAAGGGTTTCACTTGCTTGGTTTGCTAATTTCGTTCGCCTACGCACACCTATTTCATTGTTATTGCCATTACTGGGCTTGGACTATAATCCGGTCTGAGGAACTAGGTCCGGCTCCTAGGTTGAAGGGCGGGATGGAAGCAGAGGCTTCCCGCAGACGCGCACTGATTTGTCGGCTTTCTCACATCCAAAGCAACTTAGATATTTCTTCCTGCTCTGGTTTCCTACCGGTTTCCATTTGGTAGAGAGAATGAAGTTTGGCATAGGACATAAAATTTGTTCATTAACCTTACAACAACTTCAAAAGTCATGCTTAAATAATGGCTTCGTTTCTCCTACAAACACCTTCTCATCAAATTGTTGGAAGAAAATGACACACCAGAAGGGTTTCCTGTGAGAAATGCTTTATTTTTGGTCCCATAAGGAGTTATCCTGAGACCTGCATTCATAATACCTTCTTTCAAATCTAATAAAAATTTTTTTAAAAAATCTCAAATTCGGCTTGTGCCTAAGAGAAGAGGTTGGAGCAGAGGTGGCCCCTAAAGCCCCTGAAATGAACCATGGCAGGTAGAATTATAGAGAATACCAACTTCAGCGTAGCTAATTTTTGTTTTGCTTCATTTTTTTTCTTTTTCCTTTTAATCTGTACAGGCGTTCTGCCTGCATGTATGTCTGTACACTACATGTGTACAGCGCTCAAAAGGCCAGAAGAATAGCATCAGATCCCTTGGGACTCGGGTTACAGATGGTTGTGAGCTGCTGTGGGTGCGGAGAATGAACCTGGGTCCTCTGGAAGAACAGCTCCTAACCTCTTAACTCCTAGCCATCTCTCCAGCACCACGACTTTTGCTTTATAATAATTATTTTAAAGCCATTATTTCCTTGGTGTGTAGTGTGTGTGTGTGTGTGTGTGTGTGTGTGTGTGTGTGTGTGTGTGTATGCTCATGCGGATGGATATCACTATGCAGGCGCATGTTGCTGTGTGCGCATGCGTGCAGAGGATGGAGGTCCGCACCCCACCATCTTGCTCTATCACGCTCCACCTTGTTTTCTGAGACGGGGTCTCTCACTGAACCTGGAGCTCCCGCATTCTGCTAGGCTGCCTGACCAGTGAGGTCAGGGATCCTCCTGTCTGTTCTCCCTAGCGCTGGGATTACAGGCGCAGTTTGCCACGCAGGCGCACGTTGCCACTCTTGGCTTTTTGCACGCTTACCGGCAACCCAAATGCAGGTTCTTCTACTTGTTGGGCGAGTACTTTACCAACTGAGCCATCTGAGCCCCATTGTCTCCTCTTTTGAATGATTGGGAGGAAAGCAAAGGTACCTTTCTCCGTTTGGCTTCTATTGCTGTGGCAAAATCCCATGACCAAACTTACCAGGTCACTGTCTGCCAGGAAGGGCATCATGGCAGGAACTGGACAGAGATTGTGGAGGGCGCTGCTTCCTGGCTTGCTCATCCTGCTTTTTTATACAACCCAGGACCACCTGCACAGACAGGGGCGGCACCACTCACAGAAAGCTGGGCCCTTCCACGTAAGCCACTAACCAAGACATGCCCTCAAGCCAGTCTGATGGAAACAATTTCTCGTCTGAGGTTCCCTCCTCCCAGATGACCCGAACTTGTGTCAAGCTGAGAAGAAACTATGTGGTACAGCTTCGTTGGTGAGACAGTTGACCAGGAAGCTGACTGGAATTAGTATCTGTCTTTCCTTATTGCCTTTAGGGAAACATGTCTTCAGTTGAGCAGTTTGGGGGATTGATGAATAAGAGACTATGAAAACTCATAATCCCAGCAAGATGGAAAAGAGATTGGTAAACATTCAGGGATTTTTTTTTTCTTTCAAAGATTTGTTTTTCACAAAAGTTAAATTCAAATGGTGTTCCTACACAATTCTCCGATTGCACCTAGGTTTGATACTGAGGGTGGCGCTAGTCCACAGTGTGCGCAGACCTTGGGTTATCAAGCTGCAGGGTAGCAGACCAATCTTTCTTGCTCCAGAGTGACAGCTGGACCAGTGTGACAGGGCAAACATCTGACGGCTAACTTTTCAAAGAGAGGACAAAAAGTACAGGCATCTCCATGTTCTTTACAAAGACATTCTTCATGAATGGAGCACAAAAATAGCTGAGATCACAAAAGACAGATGAATAAATTAGATTGTGTTAAGGGGTCAATGCTCTACACATCATAAAGTTGATGAGCTATGTGTGAAAATGCATAGATCACCACCAGGGATGGACATAGTTTATATTACAGCATAATAGAAAACATCGTTATGCTAGATTTGCTCAATGAGCCAATATACCTGAGAAAATATAGTTAAATGACAGAAGATTTATCTTGGTTCTCAGTTTCAGAGGCTTCAGCCCATGATCAGCTGGTTTTGTATTTCCTGGGCTGTGAGAAAAACATGATTGGGAAAAATGAAGAAGAGACCTACTAAATTGATAGCACCATGAGAAGGGGAGAGAGGTGTGGAGGAAGAGAATGCGGAGGATGAGGAAGAAGAAAGAAAGGAGAGGAGAAGACACGAGAGGGAGTCAGTCCAGGCTCCATCCCCAGTGGCTTGCTTCCTCCGGCTATGTCTACCTCTGAATAGTCATTAAGCTATGAATTCAGCAGTGACACACCCCTGACCCGATCACCTCTCCATGACCTTTCCTCTGAACCTACACATCTGTAGGCATGTAGTCAACTCCTGGACCTCTGTGGGACACTCCAGACCCAAGCCATGATTCATTTATAAACAAATCTTTAAAAAGACATTGAAATCTGTTTCCAGCTACAGGCATGTTTTCTGCTCCTAGACATTCTCTCGCAAACCTCAGAGGGGAAGCAGGGAAGCTCGAGTCAGTTGGTGGAAATTGGGGTGGAAAGGTAACAGCAGGAGCTTTGATGACAATAGAGGGGCCAATGACCCTCTGGTCCGTCGAGACAGCCACCAACCAGTCTGCTCAGCAGCAAACGGAAATGATAGCGGTCCAGGGAAAACTGCTTAGCCTAGAGATCTAAGGAAAGCAAGGAACTCGAAATGAAATATCTAATACCATTGCTACTTTTAAAATTTAGATTAGTTTTTTAGTTAAATGTTTAATTTAAAGTAGAGGACTGTAGTGATCAGTTGGTGACTATATAACACGTGTCTGAAGAAGACTGTGATTTTTGTTTGTTTTTTCTTTCTTGGCTCATTTTCAATGGGAAGATTTATTTAAGGAAGTCGCATCATATATTTTCTTCATGGAAACGGTGGTTTCTCTTGCATGCGATAGCCTATGTTTCATGTCACAGCATCCCTCATGCAGGCTCTTGTGACAGCACCAATATCTAATGTGTGGCAGTGGCTGCCATTTGTCCAACGCCTAAATGCTTCATACAGAGCTTGTGGAATTATATAAAACTGCTCAAAACAAAAAAATATTTCAGTTAAAGCTAATTAAAGCCGTGCCTAATCTTCCTTGTTGGAACGTAGCCTAATGTAATAATTCCAAATATGGAAAATACTGTTTGCATGATTATTATATAATGCCAAATGTAAACCCATATGGAAATTGTTTAATAAAATACAATAGACTCGCTTTGTGACTATTAATTATATGTGTCATGTGATCTCAGGTCTGGAGCTTTTTTGTGATTTTTTTTTTTTTAGCATCTGGCCATCCTTTTAGAATGTATGGCATCTACCATGTCCGCTCTCTTCGCTGGTCTATTCTAGGCATTATTGTGCATAACTGATGTTCGATTTATGATTGCCAAATTATCAAATAAGTCATCTAGGAATAGACACGCTGCTTTAAAAGCAAACATTAGACTTAAAGCCATCAACCACAACAGTCAGCTGGCGACTGTACACCACGCAGCTGAAAACGGCTGGAGTAGAAGGTTCAGGACAACAGTACTGTGAGGTGAGGTGGTAGGGTTTAGCTTTGACTACTTTGAGACATGAAAATTGTAGAGCTAAAGTTGTACCTCGGTGTAGGGTGTTTAGCTACTTACGATTCATGAGGCCCAGGGTTCAATGCCCAGCATAAGAAAGAAGGAAGAAAGGGACAGAGGGGAAGGGAAAGGAGGGAAGGAGAGAAGAAAGAAAGAAAGAAAGAAAGAAAGAAAGAAAGAAAGAAAGAAAGAAAGAAAGGAAGAAAGGAAAGAAAGAAAGAAAGAAAGAAAGAAAGAAAGAAAGAAAGAAAGAAAGAAAGAAAGAAAGTAAGTTAAAGGGAATGGAATGAGGTAAATTCTCTCTGGAGTCTGAGCCAGCCTTTCTAACCAGTGGCTCACCACCACAGTAACAAGGTACCGCCAAGAAGGTTCCAAGTGTCCCAAGTGACTTCAAGGCCCATCTGGTCTATATGGAAGAGAAGGCAAGAAGGAGACAGGATAGGAGGGAAGACTTCTTTGACCCATTGGCAGGCTGTGCTTTACCTGGTCATCGTCACAGTGGCATGTCACAGGAAAACCTCTTAGGAGATCTAATTCTCAGGTCAGCCAACCTACAGGAGGGCTGTGGACAAGGGTTCCTGACGTCCAAAAGCTGAGCACGGTGAATGCCTTTGTGCTCCAAGGGGAAGCAGTGTGTACATCAGGACACAGCATCCTAGGAGCTGAGAGACGTGGAGGAGCTGAAGGGCGGGCCATGCAGAACCACAGAAAGGCACAGTGGAACGCAAGGGACAAGGCTCACTAAACAATTCCAGAGTTCACAAAAGCACCCCACGAGAGAAAACCATCAGCTAGGCTACAGAGCCCAACATCAAGTAAGAAGCAAAGCGGGCCCTCTGTGTCCCCCTCTCAACTCCGCAGCATTCTTGCGGGAGTCCAGAGAGAGGCTGCTGAGGCCAAGGATAAAATTCCAGAATGCCTGAGAAAGTCAGTGTTTGGGGTTTAGTATTTGATGTTGCTTTATTTCAAGACAGCCTTGCTATTTACCCAAGGATCACTTCAAGTTCACTGCGTTGCCCAGACTAGCCTCCAGCTTCAAATTCTACTGCCTCTGTCTCACATGGCTGAGATTACAAGTGCATGACGTCATGGCTCGTGATTCAATGTTCCTCCCTCGAATGACCTGGACTTTTTCTTAGTCCCTGAGAGCATCAACGTGCATTGATGTACTAAGGTGTCTGAAGCAGCCATGTGTGATTGTGCATGCCTGCAATCCTGACGTTCAGGAGTCCGAGGCAGGAAAACAGCTGTGAGGTCCAGGAAAGTCTGGTCTACCAAGCAAACACCAGGCTCGGAGAGCTGCACGGTAAAACCTTGTATCCAGTGAACACGCAAACTAAATAAGAGGTTTAATGTGGCGGACTTCTAGACCAACGAGGAAGAATGACCACCACATCAGGATTCTACTCAGAACACGCTTTACTGGAGTACCCTTGATTGATGGGGAGCAGGGAACGAGGGGGCAGGAAACGAGGGAGAGGAAGCGGAGGGGCAGGGAGCGAAGGGGAGGAGGGCACTTAGGCAGCCGCTTAAATAGGGAATTGGCACACGGGTCGCCCTGTGATTGGCTGCCACCAACAGCTGACACCAGACCGCATCAGGATAGGCTCGAGGATCCTCATCCACCGCGCATGCGGGAAGCGGGAACGAGCAGCTCTCAAAGGCATAGCCGAATATGGAGTTGTTTATAACCAACAAGACAGGATGTCGGTGCCATCTTGTAATGGCGATCCTGTCCGGCTCACTACAGTTTAAAACAAAGAACATGGCTGGAGGAAAGGGATGGGGTTTGCTTTAAGTATTGTCCAGCAATAGAGAGAGGAAGGCAGGCAGAGTCGTTCTGGAATACTGTGGTGTTAAAAAAAAAATTAAAGTTATTCCATGACAGCTCTCCATCCTCGTTCAATGCACTGCTTCTAAGGGGAAAGAGAAAATGTGTCAACACATGAATGGACATCATGAGAACTATTTTCTATGGCTGTTGTTATTTTGAGACAGGGTTTTTCTGTATAGCTTTGGTGCCTGTCCTGGAACTAGCTCTTGTAGACCAGGCTGGCCTCGAACTCACAGAGATCCGCCTGCCTCTGCCTCCCGAGTGCCGGGATGAAACGCCTGCGCCACCACTGCCTGGCGAGAACTATTTCTTAAAGAGAAGTAGCCACAACGCAGGGGAGTCTATCATAAATAGCAGCGGATGGAAGGGGTGCGTATGGAAAGTCTGAGTAGGAAACTTTGGTGAGAAAGGAGAAGGAATAAGGAAAACCTTCCAGTAAAGAGCATTTGTCAGTCCTCCGAACTAACGCTGTCTGCTTCCCCTGAGCCTTGTCACCAGCTCTCACATCCCCTTGCCTTGGTTTGGGCTCAGCCAGTCCCAATCAGAGAAGCTAGCAGCAGATCAACATTGGGGCGGGCCCTGCTGGGACACTTACTGCCTTTCTCGTTCTCTAACGGGGCAAGCGTCTCTGGCCTGCCACTACATTCCTCTGGACCCCTCTGGTTTCCTTTGTCCCCCAGCAGCTTCCTCTTCAAAGTTTTCATGAGGCTGGTAATCTCTTGCGGACCCCTTCAACGTCTGGAGCGGCCCCTGCGATCCAGCGCCCACACCCTGCCCTCACTTCTTTAAAGAGAACCTTTATTAACCTCATCTAGTTCTATCTATCGAGGGAAATCTCTGGATCTTTTCAAAAGTCTAAATGAAACTGAACCTTATCTCCAGACCGCTTCCGATTTTCCAGCAGAGGTGGGGAGAAGTCAAAGAACTCACTGGTAGCCGGTGACGAACAAGCTTATTGATGTTCGGGGAAAGACACCACACAGAGTGGAGGGCCAAGGTGTACAGTTCTGGATAGCGCGACGGCGAAGGAGTCCGATTACTGATAAAGCCACGGCCGGGGAAGAAATCTCATCTTAACCGTTCTATACGCCCGTTATAGGAAGAAAAAGAGACATTGCGTGAGAGTTTTCCCACATCGGACCTCAGCATCCTTCCGAGCTCAGTAAGTGGGCACAGCGCATTCGTTGGCTTTTCTTAATCTAAGCAAAAAGGGGAGGGATAATACTTGATGCCTAGGACCCAAAATATGGGTAAGACGGCGGCCGAGGGAAAATGTTCCCGTCGTGGGCTTCCATCTGGGAAGGTAAGGTGGACGTAAAGGGGGCCTGGAAGAAGGAATGTTACCCGGAAGCCCTGAAACTCAAGCCTTCCTTGGGCGCTCCCCGAAGATCCTGACTCCTAGCGTCTAAAACAGAGCTCCGCATCATCCTTCCAGTGCTGGCATGTTCTTGTTCTAGACTGGCCTCCTCTTCAGGTACCTTTCAAGCTACACATTCTCTGAGACAGCTACCTTTCTTGTCTGAATTTTGCAGATGAAAAGAAACCATTTAGCAGATGGGTTCTGACCCAGACAGCTTCACAAGGTGCCGGACTGCTGGGGCTGTCTCACTGCCATGCAGAGATATTCTTCCACTCTGAAATTTAAAAACCATGGCTACCACCTGTTTGGACATTAAGGAATGGCAGAGGCATGATCAGGTAAGTCTCTAAACGCCCATTTTCTGGCATTGCATGTCTATTAGTGAGAATTTTAAAATGTGTTTTAAAAACCACTTGGAAATTTTTAGATGCTCCTGCTTTCGAGGCTAGTTGGGCATATTATTTTCCCATCATAATAAACCTGATTGGTCCTGCTATGATCTTCAATATTTGAGAATCAATGCATGCCAGCCAGGAATTGGCTAGCTTTTAATTTGCCCTTTAATTTTCAAATCCAAGTGGTTCTTAAGAAAGAAATTTAATATATTGATTTGAGATGCAGTTCAAAGAAAAATCAGTTCCCTCTAGGCAGGCACTTTAAATGAATGATCAGTCAGCCACAGAGTCCGCTGCTCGGGGGCCTGAAGTCTCTGTTGCTTAGGCAGCCGTGTGTTCTTGAGAAAAAGATGCTCACGCCTGAGGGATGAATGAAGTATCCAGAATGGAATAAACTTTCCCGAAGGCGTGTACTGGGAATGCATATTCATAGGATGAAGACAAGAAAAAGAATAACGTTCTCTAATGAAGAACACAGCTGCCGATATGGATGCTGAGAACCCAGCTAAAACAGCTGGCTTTTACCGCCATTGTTTTCTCCCTTTCTGGTAATTCTTTCTTCATGCACAAACATACGTATGTGAGTGACATGTCTATGTGCGTGTGCTGTGTGTGCATTTGCATGCAGGGGCACACACTCATGCATGCAGGGACCGGAGAAGAACATCAAGCGTCCCTCTCTGTCACTGTCTACCTTATTCCTTTGAGGCAGGGTTTCTCACTGATTTGGAGCTAGGCGAGTGGCCAGCAAGCCCCAGTGATCCTGCTACCTCCCTTACCACATAAACACACACACAGCTCTGGGATTATACGTGCACATGTGGCTTTTCAAGTCATGCTGTGGAATAATTGTTTTGTACGCTGTGAATATATATTACTCTCACTGGTACCAGGAGCCAGGAGCCAGGCAGAAAGTACAGGTAGAACAGTCAAACTGCTAATGCTGGGAAAAGGGCGGAGCCACTGGAATCGCCAAGAGATGCAGAGGGAGCAGACGTACTGGAGGACAGGCAAAGCCACGAGTCATGTGGCAGCACATAGATTAATAGAAATGGGTTTATTTAAGTTGCAAGAGCTAGCTAGTAGTAAGCCTGAGCTATGGATCAAATATTTGTCATTAACATAAGTCTCTGTGTGATTCCTTGGGACTGGTGGCCAGGAAAGAAAGGTTCACCCACAAAGGCCTTTATTATAGGTGCGGGGATCCAAACTCAAAACCTCACGCTTGTACAGCAATTGATCTTACCCAACGAATCATCTCTCCAGCTCTCAATCCTTTCTCAAAAAAGTCTCCAATTTTTATGTCACAAAAAAAGCAAGCAAAGAGCGTTAGTGAGCTATTTAGAAAAACGTGTCAAAAGTATGTGCCATTGCTTTAAGAGAAATGCATATATTCAACAAACATAAGACTGGGTCTACTTCCAGGAGTTGGAGAGAGGAGGTGGGAGGATCAGGAGTTCACGGTCATCAGGGCTGCGCAGGGACTACATGAGATCCTATGCAAAAAAAAAAAAAAAAAAAATAGAAAGCATTTTAAATACTCATTAAGTAACACATACAAAGGCATGTCGTAAGTTAATTATTCAATGAATCTTAATTATGTGATAGTAGTCTTCCTGAAGATGTTAATTCCCTAAGCAATATGCTAATTGAAAGAAAAATATTGATGAATAAGAAAGCTCTGGCCTCCACAGTAAGTGCTTCCCTTTCTGCCTGGGTATCATACTTGTGGGGGAACAAGCTGGTGGGTTTGCAGCACACACAAAAGCCTACTCAAATAGCTCTTACAATATTGAGCCTAATAGAATCTAATAGAATGGGCTTGAAGCGGTGTGTTAAGAGGCCTGTTTCTTTTCCTAAAAATCTTAGGACAGGTGCTTACCTCTCTTGAAAGCCAGGGACTGTGGACCTCCTTTTACCTGGGATCCACCCGGAAGCGTCTCTGTTCTGGTCCTCAAGACTGAAGCATGGGTCCGAGGAAGCATTCCTCCCCTTCACGAAGAAATCGCGATTCCAGAAATGATCATAGAATTTAGGCTAGATTATGCCATCACTTCCTGAAGCTAGGCAGTGGCTACATTTACCGCTCCCCACCCCCAATCCTCCCTTTTCCCCCTGAGTTTAAATAATTACTAAATAGTTTGGAAGAAGTATAAGTACATGTAAAAAGAGAAAGAGCATCAGACTTCCAAGCACAGCTCCAAAGCTTGCTTTTTTTCTTTTTTTTTCCAGTTTCCTCACAAGCGTGATGCTTCTGCGTAATTTAATTGGCTCATTTCTCATTTCTTGTCATCTCTTTCTTGTTTCCTAGCCGAGGGGCAGACCGCTGCACTGTGTGCCATTGTTCTAACCTCTATCAAAGGCCTTATTATGCATACGTTGTCATAAGTAATATCAAAATCCATAATCCTCACCTTCAGCCGAGTTAAATATAATTGGACTTAAAACAACCAATTACCTCCCCAATTCAGCGGGTGCACAGGTGAAGGGCGCCATTTCCCTGAAGGAAATGGGACTATCCTGGCTCTGTAGGATGCACTTAGTGAAATCTTACCATTGCCCATGTTCCTTACCAGGCCTATTTCCCAGGGCACTTCCCTGAGTTTAGGGGATTTGCATGCCAGGCTCCCACCACTCCAGAAACACCCTCCCTAGCCCCAGCAGGCTTTCCTGCCTTTTCTCTGTAATGCGAAGCCATCCTGGATTCTGAGACTCCCTCCAGAAATCCCACTCCTTCTGGGCTGAGCTCAGTGGCTTCCTCTTCTCCAAGGTCTCACTCTTCTCCTTTGTGGTACCTGTGACAATCGCCTGTCCTGCTCCGGTATCTTGCCTGTTTTTATAGCAGTTGGGGGTCTCTACTGTTTCACTTTCTATCCTGTGAATTCATTAAGGGTACGACTTTTGGTATTTATTTATATATCCCTTTGTCCTTCCCATAGAGTGCCGTCGCTCTGGATAACATTCCAGAGCTGTTTTTAACAAATGAATAACTAACCACTCAACACCTTGTGTATTTATAAAATCCCTGTGAAGGTCAAATACGCTTTCCTCTCCACAAAAGAATTTGCTAATGGACCTTCTTTTGCTATTCATATCTATAAGGAAATAAACATAAACCCCCCGCACAGAGGAAACCAAGCTAATGCTGGCTTTTGTTCTGCCTGCAGCAACCCTAACTATAAAGCTATTTCCCTCTCATTGTCGCAGTGAACTTGTGCTATGCCATGGTAAACACTATGTCTCATGCAAACCTTCATAATATATTCAGCTCTCTAGCCAGGGATTTTCATTAAACAGTGCCCTGTGCTAGAAGCCGCACTATGTCCGTCCGTGATTGCCTCCTTTATCAACACAGGTGAGGTGGTCTCAGAACTGTATCTTCCATGTCTTTGTTACTTGAGATTGTTTTAACACGTGTCCTTTGAAGTCTTGATTTCTTTGTAATTATTTCCAGAGTCTCTTAGAGGGCGCCCCGTTCTTGCTGACCCACAGTCTACAGCGTGAGAACCGTGTAGTTATTGAAGCCAATAAATCAAAGAATGTTTTCCCTCCTGCCTCGGTATCTGGAAGAACCCTTTAGTATGCGCTAGCCATCGACGAGTAGATCTAAAACCAGAGTGGAATGCTCAGCTGCGCACATGTTGGACTGATCGCCAAACTGGATGAGTTCCACCATGAAAGACGGTTGTCTTTGGTCTCTGAGAAGCGTTTAAGAGGCCCCAGTTCTCAAACTTGAACTCAAAGCTCATGGCTCTCCGCCATCTTCTTTCCACTCCTTCCCTGTAGCTGTCGACTGGGTCACCTCCAATGCTGGCTATTACAGACCAGCCCTCCACCGCGCTCCTAGGAATGGCTCTAACAATACCTATGGCTCTCTGCTTCAATGGTTGTGTTCACCCAAGCCTCTGCTCGGGGCCTCCGATCCTAGAGAACGCCGCAGATGGTGTCTCTACCCTCGGCGCTCCAGACGATGCTGTGTCCAAAAATAACTAGACAGGCAGGTTGGAGTCTAGGAAACTTTTTAGCTCAAGAGATTTATTTAATAATGGAAACACTGGTCCAAAATTTCCTACAGGGACCTCTGCTTTGGAGACGGTTTTATTTAAACAGAGCTACGAAAACACCATTTCTGAACTGCTCAAGGACGGCCCGGTATTTAATCTTTTTTTTTCTGTGTGCCTTCTGGAAAAGCTTTTCAACTAGGAAAAAATAAAATAAAAACTTTTTCTTCTCCCTTCCCCAACCTCTTCTCTAAGCGTAACCAAGACTACAAAAAGAAAAGGAGGAAAACAGAGCCTGCTCAGGTGTTTATGAGTGGATGTTTCGTTGATAAGGACTTTATTTTTTTCCCAGAAAAATCCGGGCATGGTTTCTTTTCTCTTCTCTTTTTTTCCAAATGCTAGCCTATATTTAGCAGGGAAAATGGTCACGGGTATTTTTATTTCATTTACTGCTTAGCAATGCTGTGTATATTGTCATTATGATAGTTAAAACAAATGTTGTAGTTCTTATGATTCTGAGGGAGCTTTGAATTCCCTAGAAGATGTTACGGAATGCTGAAATCTCACTAAGTGGATGAACAAAACCCTACCTTTCCTAATCAGGAAACTGTGAGCCCCCATTATTCGCATTTTAACTTTTCCTAACTCTGGTCTCCAGCAAACTCAACGGTTACTGTTCTATGGCTGCCTTAGCGTTTTTCTTCTTCCTTTTTGTGTGTTTGTTTGGAGCAGAGGCAGCTGGGGCATAAGACCCAATAAGGAGGCGCTGCAAGGCTTGCCCTCCTCACGTCTGCTGTGGTCTAGGGTGGTGTGGAGAGAGCGGCAACAAGCAAGACTCAGGGGCTCATTACCAAACCCAGAAAAGCCAGATTTAGACACCACAAATTTTCCTTCCTATCAGGTCCAAGGGGCACCCATTGCCTCCCACCCCCCAAAATGGCAGGCCCACTGACTCAATCCAGCTCGATCTGGTCTCTAGGAAGGTTTCGGGAGGTTGGATAAAAGCCAGCATCCCTCAGCTGTTTCCCATCTGCCAAAGGGAGTCAGTCATTTCCTTTATCTCTGGCAGAAGGGACATGTAGCTCCAGTAGACAGGTACCTGTGTCTGCATATCAAAGCCCATGGCGGCCTCTAGGCTCCCTCAATCCCTTTCCATAATACTTGTTATCCTGTCAAAGCCCCTGCCTGCCTAGGCTCCCGGCCCTCCCCTACCCCCAGCTACCGACCCTTCTTATGACCTGCTCTTCTCCGTTTCTTCCATGTTTACCTCTCCCACTCTCCCGCTTCCCTTGCCACGATTCTCTCTTTCTTTACTCTTCCAGATGCCTCAGGTTGGTCACTCACATCTGCAATAAAAAATCTTAGCCATACCACTGAGTGGTCAGGTCGGCATTTCTTGACCCACCCTCTCAAGCACATTTCCCTCCACGGGGTCTCGTGAAGCCCAGGCTGAGAGTGGTCTTGAATGGTCAATCCTCCAGCGTGCACCTACCAAGCATTGGCACCACTGCACCCTGTTCAGGTTAGGACCGAAAAGCTATAGGAACCTAGCTCCTATGGCCTTTGCTGCTCCTGCCCAAACCTGAAATAACTGCACATGGTCCTTGTGTTTCCTATCACTGAAGTTATTGCTGGGGTCAGGTAATGGTGTGTTGCACGCAAAAGCACTTTACAGACCATGAAGGATCAGAGAGACGCAGAGCGTTACTTTAAGAAAGAGTAGAGGAAGCAACTTCCAAACCAAGCCTATTGTGAGGTCCTCAGGGTTTGTTTTCCAAATTATTTTCCTAATTGCTTTTAAGGGGGTGCCACAGCAACAGCAGGGTTTTCCATCTATCGTTTTCAAAGTCTGGGCCAAGCAACTCGTCATCAAAGGTAGAACTGCAGTACCCATCATTCAGTGCGGTCTTAGCATGCCGCAGTGCCTACAGGAGGCCTTAACCAATGCATTACCTGGATGCTGGGCAGGCGCTGCCCTGCCTCTCTGTGCCTCCAGATGCTGGTGTCTGAATCTGTAACACGACAAAGAAACCCTTCACCATGATAACGGCCCAAAGTCGTGAGGTTTTGTTTCTTGTTCTCGAGCAGCTAACTAGCGGCTCCTCGTAGGCAGAGCCTGGTCTCTAAGTGTTACCTAGAGCACTGGATTGGTCCCATATTTACGGTTCCCAACCTTCAACCCAGAATTCCTTAAGGTTCCTTCACTTGATTCTCAGAGCCAGCGGAGGGGCAAGAAGGGAAAGCGAGCACACTCACTTCTTAGCCATTTTGTCTACAAGGAATGTGTGCCGCCTCTCCTTGTCCTCCACTACCAAGGCTTTGTCACAGGTCCCGTCTATTCAGGAAGAGTTAAGAACCGTAGCTGCCATGCACCGCACCCCCGTGTCTGCGCTCTGTGCGCTGGCACCCAGTCCGCGAGCTCCGGGCAAGGGGCTGGAGGTTAAAATACACACACACACACAGACAGAGAGACAGCCACACGGGCCATCCTTGAATTCCCCAAGAATGCCCCCTTTATTGTGTTCAGGGGCAGATTATATAGAGATAGCCACGCCCCAGACAAACCCACAAGAAACCACTCTCCTGCCATCAGGAACTCCTGAAGGTCTCATGCTCAGAGCAGCTGTAGGCACTCAGATCAGGGGATTACAACAAATTCAGGATCTGGGGGTCTCACTGCTCCCAACACATAGCACCTGGGCACACGGCTATAACTGCCTGAGAAGGCATGCTAACGCTGGCGGATAATTGGCTTAGAGCCACTGTCAAGTATCACATAAAACGGTATAAAGAACAGCTGTGCTGGATGGCACCTTTGACATCCACCTCAGCATCCCTCAAAGGGTACCTGCCGGAAAGGTGACCTAAAATCAGTTTCCTGACATGTGATACATTCATAATCTCTGCCATTGCGTGTCATCTTCCTGGGTACCTTTGGTCAGTAGTTGTTCCAACCGACGACTAAGCTGCACCCCACGTTAGGACATCAGGATCTGGCTCACCACTTTATAAAGGACATCTCCGAGACTGTCTGCAGGGATGCTAGTTTATATGATAACAGTCACGGGTATTTGGTAGCAGTTTGGGTCCACACTTACGGTGGCTATTGTTAACTCAGGAATTTTTTACTTTTTTATTTTTAATTATGCTTTCCAGATTGACTGTTGAATATGAGTATCTTCGCTGGGAAAAAAATGTTTGATGTAACTAAGCACATGCATGAAAATTAGAATAGAATAATGTCTTCTTCTCTAATTCTGCCTCTTTTTAAATTTGAGGATTATTTATTAAAACAATAAGATTCCAGAGCCCACTGAAATCTAAGAAAATCAATTCTGTGTCTCCTTATGTGTATCTTTAAGAGTGAACGCAACTTTGTCTTTAAAACATTTATTTTTCCAGGTACAGAGAGGCACAGCTTCAATCCCAGTGCTCAGGCAGGGCAAAGCGCTGTGACCCAAGTTTCTCTCTTGAATGAAGAGAATGGAACTCTTGCCGAACCTCACAGCCAGGGTTAATAATACACCCTGAGGTCACTTAAGACTGTGTGCTCAACCTGATTGCTTAACCTGCTTTTAAGAGAGCCATGTAACAATCAACTGTAGTTGCCTTGGATTTTCCGTGTAATCAGTTCTTACAACCTAAGCTAATGCATAGCTGTAATCTTGGGTTATGGACTTTCCCAAACAATTCGTGTTCCTCAATTGCCGAGAGTAGCAAATGCAGAGATTTAAAGCAATCTTCTAAAATTAATATCTAGCATAAATGTTAAATACAACATTTGGATATTGGCTGATAAACAACCATGTTTGTAATACCCTTTATCTAGGTCAGCCAGGGTCAGTTGGAGCCGGTGGCTTAATCTCTTGTAGAATTCTGTTAAAGATTTCTATAGAGCATGCCACAGTCCTTCCCTGTGTCACAATTCCTATGGAGTTCAAGAAAGACAGAGTGGGGTCCTTTGTTAGGGACAGACACACAGACATGTACAGATACACAGAAATAGACACAGGGACAGATTCACAACATAGCCAAAGTTTCAGACTCACACAGAGGACAGAAGACACAGGGCACACGAAGGAGAGAATTCAAACCTGAACTTATTCTTGCTTACATGACTCCAAGAGCAACTGCTTTGATTTCTTTCTTTGATGTGATGTTGATGCATTATAGGTAATTGGGAGGTCATCACTAATGTAGTTAATCCATGCACTCAGGAAGCAGAGGCGGGCAGATCTCTGTGAGTTCCAGGCCAGCCTGGACTATATATCAAGTTCCAGAGCAGGCAGGACTACATAGTGTGACCCTGTCTCAAAGAAAATATTTTATTTGTTATTATTGATGCTGGTGGTGATGGTGGTGGTGGTGGTGGTGGTGGTGGTGATGGTGGTGGTGGTATTGATGTTGCTATTGGTGGTAGTACAAGTGTATGTTAGGAGTTAGGGGACAGCCTTTTTTTTTTTTTTTTTTTTTTTTTTTTTGGTTTTTCGAGACAGGGTTTCTCTGTAGTTTTTGGTGCCTGTCCTGGAACTAGCTCTTGTAGACCAGGCTGGTCTCGAACTCACAGAGATCCGCCTGCCTCTGCCTCCCGAGTGCTGGGATTAAAGGCGTGAGCCACCACCGCCCGGCCCAGGGGACAGCCTTTTGAGAATTGATTGTGTCCCTCACTGTAGACTCCATAATCTGTGCTTTCATTTACTGGTCACCCAGACCCAAAAAAAATCACACAGACACTTTATTAAGTACAATACCGTTTAGCCAATGGCTCAGGCATATCCCTAGCTAGCTCTTACATCTTAAAGTAACCCATTTCTATTAGTTTATGTTTTGCCACGTAGCCGTGGCATTGCCTCGTTTTCTACATGTCTTATTTCCTTGGCAGCAGGCTGGCATCTCTTTGACTCTCCCTACTCTCTCTATACATCGCTGTTAGGATTTCCCACCTGGCTTTGCTCTGGTAAGCTACTGGCTGAAACGGCTTTATTCATCAACCAATAAAAGCAACACATATACAGAAGGGCATCTGACATCACTTCACCAGGGGTCCTAGGGATAAAACTCAGGCTGCCAGACCTGTACAGAAAGCACTTTCACCAACCGATCTACAGCTCCGCCACTCTCAAAAACATTTACCTTATAAAAACTACTTGCAGCAGAAACTCTAAATTTACTTGCAGTGTCTGCCTTATTAAGAAAACATCAAAATACACAGGCACACACCACTTTAGAGTCCTTCTTTGTTCCCAAGGTTATTTTTTAAATGACAGAGTAGCTTGGAGGCTTTTCTTCAAGAGCGGCATTTGAGATAGGACACCGTCCTTGGGAAACATGGCTGTCTTGATCTTGAAGGAAGGACTGTTAAGAATCTTTCTCCGAAATAAATACACCCTCTTAGAATTCAGCTGTGTTTTTATTTTTATATTTTTGCATTCTTAACAAGGCTTATGATGTTCTTGTGGTCCCTTGCCAACATTTGTCGTGAACAAAACTGTGTGAGAAAAATGCTTTTCTGAGCCCACATTATACATTTTTCCTGAAAGGGTTGAGCTGTACAGGGTAAGTTAATATAAATACCGAGTGTGGTTTGTAGAAAGATGTTCCTAAGTGTGGGTGCCAGCGGGTTGCTGGAAAGGGCTCGCTTGGCTGAGAAACCCACCCTGCATGCACAACACTGTCTTCAAGGGATCAAGCCTGCCAGGAGGGGCGCCTGGAGAAATGGATCTAGGAAGAGATCTCCATCTTTCCTTGAAGAACTGGCCATTGGTCCTGGAACTCAATTGCCAGTGACTTCAGAATGGCATCAGGAAGAAAGAGCCGCGCCAAGATGGGCAAGGCCCTCTGGAGACCCGGTTGCCAACCCGAAAGTTTAATCTCCCTTCTTGACCTTAGGCGGTCTGCTGAACATCTCTGAGCCCTCCCGCCCCTCCTCTGGAGAGCGTGAGTCCGGACGCTACCGAATTTTATGGGGGGACTAAATGAGAAAGTACTTAAGAAAACATCGACCGTAGAAAATGTGCAATGAATGCCATTAAATAACACTTTAGGATCTTGACAGAAACATCACAGATAGCTACTGGAGGCTGTGTTTTTAATTTCTCATTACATTTATTCATTTATTTTGTGTGGGAGGAGGCATGCACACGGTCGAGTGTGTGGAGGTCAGAGCGCAGTCTCTAATAATCCAGCTCTGCCTCCATCACACTGCTCCTGAGAATCGAGGTCTGCGTAAGGCAAGTTCCGTAGCCCACCGAGCCATCGCATCTGCTCCAAGCAAATTTCCAATGACCGGGAAGCAAACACCTTTGTGCTACAGGAGGCCCCATTCATTTTACAGAACTCCAGATTTACTTAGAGGGGGCTTTGGGGGGCGTTTAACCCTCTCTGAACGTTTAACGAGAAAACCGCTCTCAGCATCACAAGATGTCACGGCGCGGTAGCGTGTTTCAGGAGAAGCCCACCCGGCAAGGTGACGCCTTGGAGATGGCACCATCCTGTAGGAGGCTGCTCCAGCATGCAAGTTACCCCGGCTTCCCTTAGTCGCTTGCAGACCCAGAATTTCTGACAAGAAAGCGTTCACTGGGTTGCAGACCTCAACAGATTCTCTTGGTTTCCTGCTTTGTTAGAGATGAGGGTAAATCGGCAAGGAATCCCAAGATATAAACAGCCCTGAACAAGGTGTTGGCCTAGCTTATCCCTGCCCCCAGGGAACCTTTAAAAAATGAGGGAATTCAAATAATTGTCTGGGGAAAAATATTCTTTTTATTTCTTCCTTGTCTGCACAGTTTCCTTGCTGCTGTCTGCTCGATGGAATCAGGGTTCTTGGTCTGGCTCTTAATCCTTAAAATCTTACAGGTTTAGGAATGTCTTTTTTTTTTTTGTATTGTTTATTGTGTGTTTTTTTTCAGTGTTATGGATCAAACCCAGAGTCTTGTGTATTCTTTTTTTTTTTAATTCTTGTCTCATATAGTATATCCTTATTGGAGTTTTCCTGGCCCCTGTCCTCCCAGTCACCCCCCTCCCCCATCCCTTTCTCCCCCAGATCCACTCCTCCTCTACACTGGCTGGATTTCTGAAGTTGAGAACTTCTGAAGTTATTTTCTATGTAAACGCAGGACTTGTTTTGAGAAAAAGATTTAATCAGCTACACGTCTGTATTAAAACGGGATTGAGTCAGCCTTGGGGAGGGCTTCCTTTTTTTACTCCGAGGAACAAAAATAATAGCAATTCGAGATTAGTTACTAAGTTTCCAATTCCGCATCATATCACATTGAATTTCCCCTGTGAAAATACCTGACTTCAAAGGCAGTTCTGCAGAACACAGCAGCCCGACTGTTCGTCAGTCACACGGCTGCAGCTGTTCAATCATTCTCGCTGCATGTCCAAAAGACCGAGTGAGAAGTGGGCCCACATGTCCCCAAGACCCAGCGAGAAGTGGACTCACTCCATTCTGAGTAAATGTCAGCTGAACGTGGTCACGATCGGTCAGACTAATCTGAGACACACAACTCTATGACAAGCCACAGTCTCTAAACACAGCTCTCTGTAAGATCCCACGGGGTCTGAACGTAAGCATCACCATTGATTCAACAAGGCCACTGAAGAGCCCCTTCTGCTTACCACTCGTCTATCAGGAGTCAATAGCACAAAACCACGTGGAGTGACCAGCCACCTTCCTTTATACAAATATGTCTTTGACTCTTAGAGTTCAAGGCAGAAACCATCAGCCTCTGTAAACTATTTTTGATCAACTGAAACTACTCCTCTGCTCCAGTGAGCAGAATTTTCCTGTTTGCAATTTTCAGCTGGCAGATGAGAAACGCATGAAGCTTTATCCAAATGGAAAACCCAGTCATTCTCGGTAAAGTAGAAGAGGGAAAATTGCTGGCTCTCGGAATTTGTCACTGGGGAGAATATTAACCCGGTGCCACTTATTTCTTTGAATAGGAACAGGTCACAGAGTATTGAATAACTTCTAATTCCTCCCATTTTGCTGGACTCCCATCTTATTAAACTTGATCATTCTCCAGTTCCCCGAGGAACAGTCACCCGCCTCTCCCTCTCCCTATCTGTGTGCACACACACATCACACATACACACACATCACACATACACACACATCATACATACACACACATCATACATACACACATCACACATATACACACATCACACATACACACACATCACACATACACACACATCATACATACACACACATCATACATACACACATCACACATACACACATCACACATACACACATCACACATACACACACACATCACACATACACACACATCACACATACACACACATCACACATACACACATATCACACATACACACACATCACACATACACACATCACACATACACACACATCACACATACACACACATCACACATACACACACATCACACATACACACACATCACACATACACACACATCACACATACACACACATCACACATACACACATCACACATACACACATCACACATACACACACATCACACATACACACATCACACATACACACACATCACACATACACACATCATACATACACATACACATCACACATACACACACATCACACATACACACACATCACACATACACACACATCACACATACACACACATCACACATACACACACATCACACATACACACACATCATACATACAGACAAACAATACACACACATACACACACTACACACACGTCACACACATACACACACGCTACACACATACACATACATACACACACTTCACACACATACACACACATACATACACACACTTCACACACACACGTCACACACACGCATACATACACACACTTCACACACATACACACACTACACACACACACACACACACTATATACACACACTTCACACTTTCACTCACACACACATTACACACACACATTACACACACACATTACACACACACATCACACACACACATCCTTCACACTTTCACACACACTTTGAACATTAAACACGCATTTCAGTTTCTTGAAATTTCTGGACAGAACCAGGCAAAGGTAGAAGACAGGGGAAAAATTCTCTCTACCCAGGGCTACAGCCAATCCCCAGCCCAGGATTACGCAGTGGTGAGGCAAGAGTAGCCCCGGGGACATTCTTTCTGGGTCAGCTCCCCCCCCAGCCCCAGTGAGTTACAGGGGAAAATGCACATTGCTGAGTGCCGAGGCCCTGGGGAGGAAAAGCAGGGTTTACACAATTAAGACTGAGCTGCCTTCCAGACTCTTCATTGTTTGGGGTGTCTGTCTTAAGTCCCAGAGAAAACGCTGCAAACTCCTCTGGAAACCAGTCCTAAGGGGAAGAGGTATGAACTAATACCAGGTTCTCATATGGTGTGTGTGTGTGCGCGCGCGCGTGTGTGCACACGCGTGTTGGAGAGCTGAGAGACAGTTGCCAACATTTATTTTGCTAAATACAAAACACTATAAGGTCTTGCTATCCATCATCACCAGGTCTTCGTATAAAGAGCAACACCTCAATACCATATGTGGAATAAGAGACTATTCCCCCTCAAAAGGATAGTTGACAACAGCAGACTAGATAGACAATAGAGAAGATGGATGATTGGAAGGATAGGTGATGATCTCTTTCTGTCTCTGTTAGGGTAGAGGGGGACTCGGGTCTATTAACATCCATCCTCCAGCTTTTAATCTGGTCTCCACTTCTGGAAGTTCTCACAGCGGCATCCATCAGGCCGGTCCAAGGTTACTTGGGTTCCTGCATACTAAACAGAGGTATCTGGAAGTGTAACTCCACTCCTCCCCCATTCCCTCTGTGGTGTATGTCAGTGACTGACTTACTCACCTGAGCAGAGAGCCTCCCTCAGGAGAGGGTAGCCTCTAAGGGGTAACTGACGTGCATCCATCTCAGGCTGGATCCTTCCATGGAGCCATCTCTTGGCAATTCATTTACAGGTAAGTCTTTGTCTCAGGTTGGTTTCTAGGGAGCAGAATTAGAAACAAGTGGATGGAAATGTCTTCCCAGAGAGCTGACAACCTCCGAGTGCTGGGTACAGATGTGAGCCACCAGGGCCATGGGCAGTGTTGATTGCCAACCTGACAGAATCTAGAATCCCCTGGAAGATGCTCCTCTTGGAACGTCTGAGGTGGGAAGACCCATCTTCTGTGGGTGGGGCCATCCTCTGGCTAGAGTTCTGTAGTGTATAAAAATGTAGACAGCTGAGCAGAACGCAAGCATGTGTGCGAGCGTTAACTCTTGCTCTGCTCCTGACTATGGGCGTGGTGTGTCAGATGCTGCTTGTTCCTGCTGCCTTCACTTCCCCTCAAAGACGGACTGCAAGCTGGTGTTGGGAGCCAAGGAGCCCTTTTCTCTTAAGCTGATTCTGTCACAGTGACAGAAATGGAGCTAAGACACCATGCCAGGCTATCCGTCTATCTACATACATACCTACCTACATCTATCTATCTATCTATCTATCTATCTATCATCTATCTATCTATCATCTATCTATCATCTATCTATCTACATACCTACCTACATCTATCTATCTATCTACCTATCTATCTATCTATCATCTATCTATCTACCTATCATCTATCTATCTACATACATACCTACCTACATCTATCTATCTATCTATCTACCTATCTATCTATCTATCATCTATCTATCTATCTACCTATCATCTATCTATCTACATACATACCTACCTACATCTATCTATCTATCTACCTATCTATCATCTATCTATCTATCTATCTATCTATCTATCATCTATCTATCTATCTACCTAGCTATCTATCTATCTATCATCTATCTATCATCTATCTATCTACCTACCTACCTATCTATCTATCATCTATCTATCTATCATCTATCTATCTATCTATCTATCTCTATCATCTATCTATCTATCATCTATCTATCTATCTATCTCTATCTACCTAGCTATCTATCTCTATCATCTATCTATCATCTATCTATCTACCTACCTACATCTATCTATCTATCTATCTATCTATCTCTATCTACCTAGCTATCTATCTCTATCATCTATCTATCATCTATCTATCTACCTACCTACATCTATCTATCTATCATCTATCTATCTATCTATCTATCATCTATCTATCTATCATCTATCTATCTATCTATCTCTATCATCTATATATCTATCATCTATCTATCTACCTACCTACATCTATCTATCTATCTCTATCTACCTAGCTATCTATCTCTACCTAGCTATCTATCTCTATCATCTATCTATCTATCTATCTCTATCTACCTAGCTATCTATCTCTATCATCTATCTATCTATCTATCTATCTCTATCTACCTAGCTATCTATCTCTATCATCTATCTATCTATCTATCATCTGTCTATCTACCTACCTATTTACCTACCTACCTATTTTATTTATCTACCTATCTATTGATCTTAAAAGGTGATAATTTAAGCTTTCTGAGGTTGCCATTGTCCTCACTTCCTCTTCCTCCCAGCATTCTGTTCTGTTCACTCCACCCACCTATGTTCTAACCTATCAGGCCAAGCAGTTTCTTTATTAATTAACCAATGAAAGCAACGGATATATGACACTCCCACATCTCTCTCTCTCTCTCTCTCACACACACACACACACAGGAAAACACTAATAAAGTATGTCTTGGAAAGAAAAGCAAATATCCAGCTACTGGTTTGATTCTGTACCTCTCAATGCAACATTGGCCCATCTCCCTGAGCTGGATAGTTTATGTCGACTCGACACAAACTGAAGTCATATCAGAGAGGGAAACCTCAGTGAACAAAATGCCTCCATAAGACCGGCCTGCTGTTACACCTACAGGGCATTTTCTTAATTAATGGTTAAAGGGTGAGAGCCCATCCCTTTGTGAGCTGTGCCCCCCCTGGACAAGTGGTCCTTGGTGCTGTAAGAAAGCAGGCTGAGCAAGTCAGGAGGAGCAAGCCAGTAAGCAGCGCCCTCCATGGCCTCCGCATCAGCTCCTGGCTCCAGGTTCCTGCCCTGTGTGAGCTCCTGCCCTGACTGCCTGTGATGATGAACAGCAATGTGGAAGGGTAAGCAGAATAAACCCTTTCCTCCCAAACTTACTTTTTGGTCATGGTGTTTTATCACAACAAGAGAAACCCTAATTAAAGCATCTCCCTCCTCCCCCAGCCCCACAGAATACGAAAACCTTACTCTCTGGTTCCCGTAAACTAGCCATTTGATTATCATGGCCAGGTATTTTCTGTCCTCTGCCTCAGAATTATTTCGAGATTATATATTAGAATGCCTCCTGAGGTGCCTGTTAGTTGTCTGACTGTATTTTATGCCATTTGGAGTGATTGGTTCCCTGAGAGGTGGGTTTGTAATCACATATGGAGTTCTTTAAAATTTCATGCAAGGCCAGGTCTGGCGTGTCTGTATAAAGGCTGCAGATTTAGGAGACGTGAGATCTGACGAGCCACTTGGTTTGAGTGAACTGGAATTGGCACCTTCTTTTTCCTGTAAATAAACCTACTCACCAATCTATGTAACATGTATAAATATTAGCTATTTCTAATGAGGCCAAAGATGGAGAAGAAAGAATAAAGGGGTTTTCTATTAAAGATGATAAAAGCATTATTTATGGCCCTTCTCAGGAGATTTTCTAGATGCTTTACCCCTTTTTCTCTATTTGTCAAAATAGATGCACTATGGAAAAATAATGCAATACATAAATTCTACTTTTATTAGCATAAAAATGAAAAGTAATCACAGGAAATGATTACAGTATAAGTATGCTTATGAATTCAGTGTTTTTCTGAGTAAAAGATACAGCACATGATTTCCAGTGGGGGGAAAAAAGGATACCACGTCCCTTTCATGGTCTAAATTTGACTTTCTTTTAACATTAAAAGGAAAAAATACCTGAGATGCTTCCTGTGATTTAATGTCATTACAATTAGTCTGAACAAGTCCCCATCGTTCTGAGACACCCAGAAATCCACAGAAATGCCAGTGCTGGGCTCTGAAAAGAGAAGAGTGACATTTGCCCTTGACCTGTGTGTCCCACAGGGTGGGTCTCCTAGACAAAGGTGAGCCAGCGTTATCTCCAACAGGGTCCCTGCCCCAGCACCGGCACCTCTGCTTCCCTCTCTCTGCCCTACTTGTCCAGATCCAGGCTGAGGATGAGTGTCTTGCTTTGGCTTCCCACAAAAGGAGTTCTGGGGTAGCTGAACAAAGCCCCAAGACGAGCGAGCGGTCTTTGCATGGACGAGCCGAGACCACTGCAGGCGACTGTGGGTATGTCCCTCCCTCAAAGTCGCACGGCCTAGTTCCGAGGCTATGCCCATCTGCAGTGCCACTTCTGGGACTGACAAGAGGGAAACGAAAGATCAGCATTTTGAGATCGTGGCTCAGGACTCAAGGCGTTTACCGCCAAGCCTTCCAACTTGATCCCGGGACCCACACTGTGGAAGGAGAAAATCAAATTGTGCAGGTTGTCCTCTGATCTTCACAAGTAGGGGAGCACGTACAAACGCGCACACACACGCACGCACACGTACGCACGCACGCGCGCGCCCATACATACCCGTGAATGCAATTACAAGAAAAGGTTCAATAAAAGATTTTTCTCTTGAAGGATATTTGCATTTTCGACCTCTGACGTCTCTCTTGCCCTTCCTCTATCAACAGACCGCCTGCTTTATTTGCTGGCCCCGGTCCCAGGTTTTGTGAGGAGGAATTAAGCAGATGGAAAGGGCAAAGGAAAAATAACAAGACCGGCTAAGAAGTGAGAGGAAATGAGGAGAGTCGAAGGCCGAGACTGTGGAGAGTGACTAGGCAGAAAATTCAGGAGACCACGCAAGGCGCGAGAGTCACAAGATGAGCTGCTCTCGGCCTTGGGAGAGGCAGAAGCGGGCTCTGTAGAAGAGCTGCCGAGGCTCTGAACTGCATTTTAAAAATTCACGCAATCACTGGGAGAGAGGAAGCGTTCCTGAGACACACAGTCGAAGATGTGAACGGTTCTCACCTTCTTTTGGATGATCAACCTGTATATCGCGATCCTGTGGGAGTGGGGAGTCGAGCGACCCTTCCACAGGGGTCACTAAGGACCATGGGAAAACACAGATGTTTACATTATGATTCATAACAGTAGCAACAGTATAGTTATGAAGGAGCAGTGAAAATAATTTGATGGTTTGGGGTCGCCACAATATGAAGAACTGTATTCCAGGGTGACAGCATCCGGAAGGCTGGGAACCACCGCCCCAGGCAATCCTGGGCCTTAGGGTGCTATGTCATTTAGTTAGATTTCCAGTCAGTGTCTCTATGGCTTCAACGGTGCTCAAATGACATCTCACTGACAAGCCTCAAGTGCCAGATCTACTTTGTGTGTAGTAATGAGAGGTACCTAATTGTGACCCCAAAACTCTTGCCACAACTAGAAAATGTCTCCGATCCCCATGGAGATGTGAAAAACCAAAGACAGTTCTTGTCTGTTTATTTGTTTGTTTTGGGGTCTTGTTTGTTTCCCCCATGAAAACAACCATGTCTCGGGATACAGCTCACAGAACTGTCTACTAGAAATTAATATGTAAGTTATGAGTCTACTACTTACATATAACCCTCGCTTTTTTTTTTTATTTAGCTAAGTCATCACCGGCAGCTCTCCCAAGAATTTAGCCAGAGAATAAATCAGATGATCATCGGAATCACCCGTGCTAGAGCGAACGCTCCAACAAAAGAAGGAGGAGTACCACAGCTGCTGCCTGTATCCCGGATCTGAGCACCCCAGGGCCCAGTCAAGCAGACACGCAGAGATCAGTCTCTCAGCTGTGTTTATGAAATCATAAATAATGCCTGCTTTTATTCTGCAGAGCACAGTGTGAGATGGATCGTGTCTCGTTGGCCAGAGAGTCAGTCAGGAATTCACCTTCTGGAACCAGGCCTTGCCTGACGCTGAAGGGTGCTTTTCCGTGAGTTCTCCTGCCTGCTGCCTCTCCCTCTGTAGGGCAGGCTACCCCTTAACTGGGAGCAGGAGGGAAGAGCCAGGTCTGGGAGCAGCCTCCTTGGCCTCGCAGGATGCTGCATGGAACACTCTGGAACACTCGGGTCTGTTCTGACCGAAACTCCCCAAACTTTCTACCCTGACATGGCAGCCTCTTGGGGACAGCTGAGGACACGGTGAGGTTGTTCAAGAGGAAACAAAGGGACCTCTTGGCTGCCTTGAACGCTGGAGTCATTCCCAGGGAGATAATTTTTTTTTTCCACTCTGCCTTTTCTCTCGACATCCCTTTGCTACCAGGAATACATTTCACCTTAAGAATTTCCCCAAGCCACACCCCCCCTCCCCTTGCCCCCCAGACCTCAGGGTGCAGGTCTGTGCTCTGGGCCTGAAGAGGAGTCATTAGCAATTCCACGCTGGAGCACAGAGAGCTTATCGGAAAGAATGACTTAGAAGGAATTCATTGTCTGTTCCCTACCCAAAAATACCCCCTTCTTCAGGGCAGCTCTATGTGACAATAAGTAAACCTGGGAGAGAAAAATCAACTACTCCACATAGAAACGCCCTGAATCTTCGGTGGAGGAAATCCTTCAGCCAGTTACCTGCCCACTTGGGCGTGGCCTCTTACACTATAAATGCAGCTGTAAAGTGTGTGTGAATGTGTGTATGTGTGTGTGTGTGCGCGCGCACGTGCGTGTGTGCTCTCTCTCTTTCTCTCTTTCTCTCTCTCTTTCTCTCTCGGCTGTTTTCCCATTTGTGCAGAGGACTGTTATCTGTGAGTCTACCTCTAAATAAATAACCCTTTATTATATTCAATTCTGAGCTAGTGTGGGATTTATTTATTTATTTTTTTTTTTAGCGTCCCTCTTCAGGTAAGGGTCCACGGTTGATTAATTCTGGTAGCAAGCAAGACTATGGCATGCTGATTTGTTGTCCTCAGCTAAAACAAGTCTCTCCCCTCCCCCCCTCCTCCTGTCTCTGCATCTCTGGTTCTCTGACTCTCTGTGTCTCTCTGTCTCTCTCTCTCTGTCTCTCTGTCTCCCCCCACACCCTTCTCCCTCTAGGATGCATCTGTGCACCTCTTCTGGGTTTTGCTGCTGAGATATAATTACTCAGGCATACGCCCCCTTCTGAACGTGTTATAGTTTCTTTGGTCTTGGTCTTTTTGGGCTCCGCTTACACATCATTTAGCACAGTGTTTTGCCCTTGGTAAACTTTCTGAAAGCATAAACGACATCAGCAGAATGTCTATTTGTCATGCGACAGCCAATTAATACTCTCTAACCATCCTCCAACCCCCTAGGACTGCCCCACCTCTGCTAAGGGACATGATCCCGGCAAAGAGAGCCTTCTCAGCAACTTAAGTGGACCCGAGGTCACTGTGCTAAGTGAGATGAGCTAGGAGCAAAAAGAATAATGCTGATCAATCTCATCACATGGAATCTTTCTCTTTTACATCAAGCAGATCTAAACAGGGCTATAACAATGGTGGCAGGTGGAGGGGGGCAGGGTAGGAGAGGAAATGAACAAGCCAAAAAGACAAGTCTGCTCTTCAGTGGGGCGAAGAAGCCTAGAGACTGGGTGCACAGCTTAAGGACGACATTGCCTCTGTACTAAGAGTGTGCTAAGAGAGATTTTAGGGGGCACAAGGAGAGTACGGACGGCGATAGCTGCGCAAGCACTCTTGATTATAGTAATAATTTCACTGATTACGTGTGGATCAGAATGGCATGCTGTGCTCCCTCTCTGTATGCATCGACAATGAAGTGTTTAAAATAAGGGACATCTAAACATGTCAGTAAAGACCTTCTGATGTGCGGTGACCACTCTGTACGGTGAAGAGGCCATTCGTGGGCCACATTCTGCTTTGTGCAGCTTCTTTTCATTAGCATGATAAATGCCGGAAGCTATTCAGAATGAGCACTGCAGTACGGCACAGTGCACAGCTTCTGTAAACTGGCAGTGTGTTCAGAAACACCCGTTTGTGTACAGGGAAATAAGATAGTAAACACACAACTGATAAGATAGCTCTAGTTTGGTAAAAATTGTATTGATCTATTAAGAACGAAAGACTGATTTTAAATTCTACTTTTACAAAAACCAAGCAGGAAAAGCAAGAAGGAAAAAAAATCAGTTTTAACAAGTCCTTGTGCCTGGGCTGCAGAGAGGACTGAGCAGTTAAGAGCACCTGCTGCTCTTGTGGAAGACTGGGGTTGGTTCCAGCACCCACACTGAAGGTCACAACTGTCTATTTCCAGGGGGTCTGATGCCTTCTTCTGCTCCCTATCCCTGCCCAGGCACCAGGCATGTATGCATGCCTATGGTGCATACATGAATATACACACATACATGCGGGCAAACATGTTTTATTGTTTGTTTGTTTGTTTGAAACAGGGTTTACTTTGTGTATCGGCTCTGGCTGTCCTAGAACTCACTCTGTAGACCAGGCTGGACTCAAACTAAGAGATCTGCCTTTTTCCTGTCTCCCAAGTGCTGGGATTAAAGGCGTGTGTCACCATCGTCCAACTTAAAATAAATATTTTTTAAAGAATTTATATCCAATATTCAGCCGAGGACAGCAGAGAGAAAGAGAAAGGGTTCCAAAGGGGAAATTGTGTCTGGGAGAGGAGCATCTGCAGCTATTAAAACATGCTATGAAGCCCTTGTAACTATAAGTGTGGAGCTGGCAGAGGAAACGAGGAGGAGAAGACACTGATGTGGATCCAGATGGCCATGCTGTTTGATAGAAATGGGCACTGCAGCTCAGGGAGGCGAGTGAACATTCTAGTGACCAACAAAGGCAATTGGAGAATTACAAGGAACAATAGAAACTGGATCCATCCCTCATCCCATGCACCAGAATCAGTTCCAATATAAAGATGTCAATATAAAGAAGTAAGATCATTTTTTAACAGGAAGACAATAACATGATTGGACATAGAGTTTTGGGGGAAATGTTCCCAACTAGAACTCAGATATCTAGAATAAAGAAGGGAACCAGCTGGATGCACTTAATGATTTTTTTCCCAAATTTTTGTGTGGAAAAAAATACCCTAAGCATAGTATCAGAAGAAATTACAAACTTAAAGAAGGTGTTAACAATCAACGTTGATAGAGTTAGGAGTCTCAGTGTTGACAATTGACGTCATCAATAGAGTTAGGAGTCTCAGTGTTGACAGTCGATGTCATCGATAGGAGTCTCAGTGTTGACAATCAACGTCATCCATATAGAGTTAGGAGTCTCAGTGTTGACAGTCGATGTCATCGATAGGAGTCTCAGTGTTGACAATCAACGTCATCCATATAGAGTTAGGAGTCTCAGTGTTGACAGTTGACGTCATCAATAGAGTTAGGAGTCTCAGTGTTGATAATCGACATCATCAATAGAGGTAGGAGTCTCAATGCAGAGTTGATGAGAAGGTACCCTTATCAACTTCATAAGTGTGATTTTTCTCTTGTGCTTATGATTTTGAAAAAATATTTTCATTTTTGACCTATACTTTAATATTTTTAATTAAACCACATGCTTTCTTGAATTTGCTTCAAAATAACCAAGTACAGAGTGTAGAAGAAAATACAGTGGCAGGAAATGGGTGGAGTTGGGTGTTATGAAGTCAGAAGATCTATTAGCTCCCTCTGAATATTCTTGACATTTTCCAGCCTTAGAAGACAAAATGCTTTTTAGATATCTATATGAAGTATATAATTAGCCATCAATAAATGTCAGTAGCTCTTATTAGAATCATGTTCATGTGTGTGAACATGAGTGGAAGACAGCCTAATAAATCTTTATCTGTTATGGTTTTGCCTAAATAAAAGTTACCGTTTTTACCACTATGATTGAACAGATGTTCTTAGCTTTAGCATAAAGACAAATACTAGAAACTACTCAATATAAGGTCTGTAAATTCCTAGACATTGGGAGTATATTGAAAAATACCAGTCTGTTCTTTGAAAAATAAAGATCTTTGAGGCTGAAGCAATATGTCTTAATGAAGGTGGGCTGGTTTCACAGGGTGTAGAGATTATGTTCCAATTATGTCAGAGGTGTTAGGAATGGGGCAGCTACAGGAAGCTAGGTGATCTGGGACTGGATGTTGGTAGGGCCTACTACATCAGGAAGCAGCGTGCCCTCAGGCTCCGTGTGCTAAGACCCTCAGGGAGACTGAAGTGGCCTCAGAGAAAGTCTTCCTAAACCATTAACGTTGCAGATAACATCTGGGAAAACTGACCCACAACAACCCGTGGGCTCTGATGAAGTAAACTCAAATAATGGATCACAATCAAAAAATTAACAAAGTTTCAGGAACTCAAGCCACTCTCTGAGAAGTGGCAGAAAAAAAACACAAAAGCCCTGCGTTTGAGTACCAACACCGTACATATCAGTTATGGTACTACACACCTGCAATCCTAGCATTTGGGAGGTAGAGGCAGATAGATCAAAGTTCAAGGTCATGCTCCTCTACACAGTAAAGTCAAGGCCAGCCTATGAGATAATGAAACTCTGTCCACCCCTATCCTCCACATAGCAAAAATATATAGCATCAGACTTAATCCTC
Source organism: Microtus pennsylvanicus (assembly GCF_037038515.1). Classification (NCBI taxonomy): domain Eukaryota; kingdom Metazoa; phylum Chordata; class Mammalia; order Rodentia; family Cricetidae; genus Microtus; species Microtus pennsylvanicus. The sequence goes on along the minus strand of NC_134600.1, from coordinate 1,955,841 downwards.
TGAAGAGAAGCTAAATAGCACATCAGAAAAGACATATAAAAATTACCAAAATTACAACACAGCAATAGTTTTGAAAGACGTGTTCAACATGACGAGAGAAGTCTAAAAGTCTTGAGTCATGAGTGAAACTGGTCCTGGATTTTCATGGGTTTATCTCCCAAGTCTTGGAACCCATGAGTCTTAACTCAAGCCTTCAGCCATCTTGCTTATAGAGCCTGAATCATTCATTTCAACTCTCATCATATTACTGACACAGTGAGTCAGTGAGATGTTGATGGGATGTCCAGAGGAAACAGACATCTTCAGATGGTGCTACAACACAAAGCATGAAAGAGGTTATCCCAGGAGCAAACTGTGAACGTGTATCAAATGCCGCTGCCCCTCCTGTAGGAAGCGAGCTGCCTCTGAACTTTTTATCAGATTGGGAAAAAGCACACTTACAAAATAAGCAGCTTTCTGGGCCGGATCTGAAGCCATGCTGGTCCGCAGCAGAAAAATGGATGAGCAGTCCAAGGGCTGCATGCACAGCTACAGGCTAAGCCATGTCATCATCCACGGTCTGTTTCTGCAGATGATAGACTGGTGAATCTAACACCTCCTCTGCCCTCCGGTCTCCAGCCCAGTGATGACAAGCTACGGGCTGACCTAGTTTTGAAAATAAAATTCTGCTAGAATCCAGGCATGCCCATTGATTGACCTATGGCCTCCCTCTGCCATTGTGTTGTGTTTTCTTTGGATTTGTTGTGAGATTTGTTTTGTTGCATTGCATTCTATGGCTTTGTTGTGTGTTGTGCTGTGTGTTTCCTTTTGTTCTGTTGTGTGTTATGTTTCATTGACTTGCGTTTTATTCTGTTGTATTGTGTTTTGTTGTGTTGTGTAACAGTTTCCTCTGAGACTGAAACATTCCATCCTGCAGGGAAGCTCCTCACCCCATATGGGTTCAAATGCCAAAAGCATAACTACAAAGTGATTTTGGGGTTTCGCTTGTGTTTTCTAGTAGCTTCTCATCTAGTAGGCAAGTTCTATACCATTGAAATAGCGCCCCATGAGTTCACTTGGTCAGGACTTCACTTGTTTCCTGGCCCAGGCTGCTCTATCTCCCAGGCTACAAAGATATACTGTCCAGTAGCCCTCACAGCATTGGGGCATTGCCCCTTCCCACATATGCTAGCTAGTCTCTGTTGTCAATTGGATAAACAGTTTAGGAGATGGTGAGGCATCTCTGGTTATGTCTGTCAGGGAGGAATGACATTTGGGGCCGGAGAGAAAAGACCCACTGTGAAGGACAGCAGCCCCATCCCACGGGCTGAGAACCTAGAGAAAACCTTGGGAGAATAGGAAGCCAGCAAAGGCTTGTGAGCACCATACTTATCTCCTCAAAGGAACACTATTACTGTCCCCTTAACCTGTGCCCAGCAAACTGCAGCTTCCTTGTGGCCTTTCAATGTTGACTCAGCACCAGCGGCTTTCCAGGGGGACTGTCTAGTCTTCGGCAAAGGACAGCCTGAGCCATGGCCAGGTTCTTTACTTCTGCAGCTGAAAACAGCCATTGCTGGTCTATCCAGCTTCTTGACCCAAGAGACCTCCATGGTATGTGTTTGTTTGTGTGTATGTGTGTGTGTGTGTCTGTCTGTCTGTCTGTCTGTTTTACTCCTCCTGGGAACTTAGCCTGCTCTTCACTTCCGGGTTACAGATTTGAACACTGACACAAGAAGGAAGACGAAATTTAAAGCACCTAATGCTCCTAGCCCTATGGCCACCATCTCTTATTTTTTTTTTCTGGCCATCCATGCCGACAGGTAATTCTTGATGGGTACCCATCAGTTTTGCAGCTAGGAATGCCACGTTCGATTAACCATCTCTTTAAGTGTCTCTGGGGCAGGCTCTCTTGGCTGCCAGTTCTTCAAATAATCCTATCCTCCTGACCTCTACTTCATCAGGTCCTATCGTTCCTGTTGTTAGCAGCAAGCTTAGGTCTGCATTAGCGTCTCCCGCTCCAGCTATGGGCAAGAGGAGACTACGGTAAACAGGTTAGTAACGGTGTGGCCCTCTGACCAGCAATGACCACGGCCTTGCTCATAGCAGACCCTCTGGGTGTTGCCACGAAACAGGGTCTTTGTGCCTTCTTAACTGAGCCTTTGACTTGCTTCTCTCATGTCTGCCATGGCAATTTGGCTGTTTCAATTTCATGCAGTCAGTGACTTTTCTCTGGCAGGTTCACGGTATCTCCTAAGACGTCAGCCATTGTGTTAAATCCTGTACCTTGAGTTATCTAAAATTTGTAAATTCTCTCCTACTTAATTCTATTCCTGTTGCTAGGATCAAGCCCCCTTCAGAATTCCATCCCACGTAAACAAACGTCTTGCTCCTACTAACCAGTACCTTTGGGCTAAGCCTAGCGGCTCCTTCAACACATACAGCTCTGCCACCCCTAAGAGTTCCCTAACCATCCCCGGCTGGCTAGTGCTATGACTTCACCCTGAATCTAGACCAAGTGGCCAGGAGGGAAGACAGGGTGGTTCCCGAGGAGCCAATTCTTGATGAATGCGAGGCAGGGCTCTCTGTCTTTATAACAGGGAGTTATGGAATTCTCCTGTAAATGCGCAAACAGCTCAGGAAAGGTCTGGCCACTAAGAATGTTAGGCTTGATCCAGCTGGACATCTGTATTTCAAAAGCAAGGCCCCCGTTTTCCCCTCAACGAGGTCCTGACCTTGGCAGAACAGTCAAGATTTGGTTGGCTGTTTAACATCCTCCAGGGTTTGGTCACCTGATTAAGTCCCGGGTCTGGTTTTCACACCTGGCTTTCCGAGTCCTTAGAGACCCCTTCCTGCTTGGCATCACCTTGCGACCATCAGCAGTCCTCAGCGACAGCCACGCTATCCGTGGCGCACAGAGTTCCTACGCCCTTCTCAATTGCCTGCCGAGTCTGTCAGCTACAATACGACGTCCCATGATTTAGCCATTGGAATTTCCCTGTGCTGAGGATCGCTGTCCATGCCCACGCTCTACATATACCTCTGAAGATGGTAACGCAGGCTTCATTACTGACAGGGACGTGTGGTTTAGCACTCAAACTGTATCTTATCCCCAACTGCCAAACCTACTTCCAGTATAGGATTGAGGGAAGGTAAGCTTGTATGGAGGCAACAACCAGGCTTATGGAAATTACGAATAATTTCCCCTTGGACTGGGCAGCAACCTCACTCTTGTTTATTTTGTTACCTGGTAATTTACATGCATTTGTATAATCTTTTGGTTATTATAGCTGATTATTTTAAGGATTAAGAAGGCAAAATTCCATTTACCCATTCTTTATATTGCAAGACGTCTCAGACTACCA